>NC_086322.1:198451310-198774435 GCF_036172605.1 Pelobates fuscus | reverse complement strand
AGTTACTTTATCCTGCTTATTGGGGAGCTCTTTTGTGCTAAATTGGTGCCTTACCATATCTCCTGTAGAGCAGAAGTCTACTGGGGCCTACACGCCATATGTGATCCACGGAGGGTAGAGACGGCCGATCTCCTTGCCTGGAACTACTGGCATCTGAAGCAGTTGAAGCAGCAGCCCCATTTACCACCCCTGTGGTACGGTGGGGGATATCCTGGTCCCCACTAGGGTAAAGGCACTACAGCTGCAGCCTGTTCTGGCAACGCAAGTACTCGTGGCACAGACAAGATGGCCACCACACTGATCAGTACAACAGTGGGAAGCCAAGTTCCAAACCAAGTTTGACAAGATATGTAACACATTCTGGAATCGGTTGGCATCTCATGAGGAGGTGCTAATCTTACCTGCAGAGACTACTGGCATCGTCCTGGCACGTCGCTCCCCTTCTGGGCCGAAAGTCATATGGAAGAGGAATCCATCAGCCATCCACAACCTGGAGAGACTGCCTGTGAATCGGGAGCCCCACAGGATGTTAACCCAGCCATAGCAATTGGGGAGTTCAGTGTTTATCAGGCACCGGCTCATATGGAGGCCTAGGCATTGGGGGCAGAAGGGCTGGGACATCGCCTTGCCAATTTTCTTGTTCTGGTTGACCCCTTCATGAAGATGGGAAGCAGGGGCAGTGCCACCCGACATCATCTCATTGAAAGCAAAGCCGAACCCCAGCTAAGACCTAACTGTGGCATAGGCTAAATGATCAACGCTTACTAGGCATAGACTGTTATATCTTTGTTAACTTTCTTACATAATTATACCTACCGTATTTTGCCTTGTTTGTACTGTCAGTTAGTTTTTCATATATAAAATCGCATATAAAAATGCCTACTAACATAGTTAGAATGAGGTGGTACTGCCTTTCAAGCTACTAATTTATATTACCATTTTATAACTCTCTCTTGTCACTTTGACACTAACTTTTAGCACCTCTACTTGCGAAGTGCAGCCGCAATATAGAACTGGTGGATTTCCGTAGATTACTTGCTCACCTACTGACTAAGCATGATGAATACTTTATGTAAGGACTAGGTATACTGCCAGTTAGCATAACATGGTATACCTACTACTTCTGATCACCGAACCATCTGACGTGTCTAATACAACATGTTTATTATAATGAAAAGTGCAGTTATCTCTTCCCATGATAATGTTTATGCTGCAAAGCTTACATATGTTGTTGTGGCAATGCAAGCAAGTATATTATTTTTTTGCACAGCAAAAATAAAAAATAAAAATTACAAAAATAAAATAAAAAACAAGTCTCGTAATGGTTCTTTAATGTAATCTGAATCTGACAAGTCAATATCTGAAATATTCAAAATAGGGAACGATTATTATAGAAAGAAACACAGAGCTCTGGAGTTAGAGCAAAACTGTCCTAAAACATTTTATTGGTTTCCTTAGCGATAGCTCGTTCCATAGCATGTCTTTGGCCCAGAATAGCACTGGCTTTTCTCATGGTCAATGTAGCCTATCTAAATGTGAGGTTTTGATAAAAAATAACCTTCCCATGTTATTCATGTCTTGAAGATCAAAATGTGAGTGATATTATAATTTCTCTTTTGTTTTTTAACATCTATCTGACAGCCATATTGTACCCTTCTTTGGAAACTTGGCAGAGGCCTCCTAAACACAGCATTAGTATAATGTTTCAGATGGATAACAGACAAAAGTGAAATCTATTTTTGGGTCACGCAGCAGCCTGTCTTTTACAGTATCCACAGTATGTCTGTCAGGAACAGCAGGGGCCAGGAGTGCTCTGTTTATGTCTAGAAGGTAAGGGATATGTTTAAAGGGATGTTCCTTCACTTGACATTTCCTTTGATGTATTTTATTGCTTTTACACATGTATAAGGCAATGGCAAGAGAGAGAGAGAAAAATAAATTGACTGATAAAATAAAAATAAAAAATAGAGTAAATTTTTTTTACATGGAAACAATTTTTAGATGTTATGCCCTTAAAGGGACACTTTTTTTTTTAAATCACTGTTTAGTAGATAATATGCTTTTTTGTTTATTGGGCACAAATCTAAAATCAGCTTTAAAAAATTGCAGGTCGCTTGTATGCAGCCTTTGTGATCCCTCACCTTCCTCCCCAGTCTAGACTTTATGTTATAATTACAGACTTCCCAATGCAGCTCAATGAGAGTTAAAGGACCACTCTAGTGCCAGGAAAGCATACTCGTTTTCCTGGCACTAGAGTGCCCTGAGGGTGCCCCCACCCTCAGGGACCCCCTCCCGCCCGGCTCTGGAAAGGGGAAAGGGGTTAAATCTTACCTTTTTCCAGCGCTGGGCGGAGAGCTCTTCTCCTGCTCTCCTCCTCCGATCCGCCTCTTCTCCTCCCCGTCGGCTGAATGCGCACGTGCGGCAAGAGCTGCGCGCGCATTCAGCCGGTCACATAGGAAAGCATTCATAATGCTTTCCTATGGACGCTTGCGTGCTCTCACTGTGATTTTCACAGTGAGAATCACGCAAGCGCCTCTAGCGGCTGTCAGTGAGACAGCCACTAGAGGATTAGGGGGAAGGCTTAACTAATTGATAAACATAGCAGTTTCTCTGAAACTGCTATGTTTATAAAATAATTAGTTAACCCTAGCTGGACCTGGCACCCAGACCACTTCATTAAGCTGAAGTGGTCTGGGTGCCTAGAGTGGTCCTTTAAGCTTCATTTTGCCAAAACAACCAGGACGTAATAGAACTCTTTGTCTTTTTGACAGCAAGGGGCTTGTAACTGGGCTCATTTATAAAAGTGCCAATTTCTACTGAAAACTTGCAAATGTAAGTGAAATGCTTTAGGATTACATATATCAGTATTATTAGTATTACCCTTCCTTTATTTGTAACATAACTGAAATATAGAATTTTCTTGGAAATTTGTTTTGGGCCGAACTGCAATTTGTCAGAATACAACCCGACTGGATCATCGGCCGAAATTCTGAATTTTTAATTGCCTGATGCCAGAATCTCAGGGGAACTGACTCACACAAGCCTGAAAATGCTTGTTTCAGTTCTTAACACACACTGTCTTTCCTTGCACCAAAAAAAAAAAAAAAGAGATTGAATGGAGAAGATGGTAAGATGTATCTATATACTAATTTATGTATGTATTTATGTATGTATGTATGTATGTATGTATGTATGTATGTATGTATGTATGTATGTATGTATGTATGTATGTATGTATGTATGTGTATATGCATGCATTTATTTAATTATTTTTGGTGGGGGCAAATTAGCAGCTTAGTTGCCATGATGGTCTGCCCAATCATGTGGCCCAGATCTCCTGTCCAATCAAGAGGTAGCAAGAAAAAGATGATTGATGTTTAGAGGACAGCTAGTAAACATTAATTTTATTCACAGTTTAAGTGGCAAGGAGAAACAGTAAAACAATCTATACTTCCAAGCAGGATTTTTCCAGACACTTTGACTGCAGCTACTGAGGGAGACAGACCAGCAGTGATACAATGTGTGTGTGTAAAGTTTAAATTAATAACAAAAATAGTTTTGTATATCAGAATAATTCAATAAATTAAATTAAATCACTGCTTTTACAGCTCAAAAAACAAAATTTAATTAAATGTCTGAATAAATGACTGATTGTGTGAACTGCGGTAGGCAACTGGAGTACAGCTCAAATTATATGCACCCAGTAGATAGCAAATGATTAATCCAATTAATAAAAGAAAACAATTCCAATAAATCTAATTTTGGAATACTACTAATTTACGCTAACTAATTTAAATTAACTATTACACTGCCGTGCATTGTCACACTGCAAACAGATAGAGAGAGATAAAAGTGAAGAATAAAATCACTCAGTGTTTGTGTGTGTGTGTGTGTCTGTCAGTGTGTGTTTGTCCATGAATATGTATATGTGTGTCTGTCAGTGAATGTGTATGGCTATAAGTGTGTGTGTCTGCCAGTGAATGTATGTCTGTCAGTGCAACTGTGTGTGTGTGAGTGTGTGTCTGTCAGTTAGTATATATGTGTCTGTCTGTGAGTGTATGTGTGTGTGTCAGTGGGTGTCTGTCGGTGTTTGTGTGCCTGTCACTAAGTGTATGTGTGTCTTTCAATGAATGTGTATGTATGACTGTCAGTGTGTGTGTGTGTCTGTCAGGGAGTGAGTGTGTGTGTGTGTGTCTGCATGTGAATGTGTATGACTGTCAGTGTGTAAGTGTGTGTGTCTGAATGTGAATCAATGCTTTCCTATGGGGTTTTAGCTGACGCTGAATGTCCTCATGCAAAGCATGAGTACGTCCAGCATCAGTTAATCGATAAATAAACAGATTATGAAAGAGGAAGAGAGGAGGAAAGCTTTGTAAATGGTAATTTTAGGGTGACAGATCCGCTTAAAAATACTTTTGGGAACAAATAACACTATTGATTTAAGGCAAGCATGTAAAACTCAAAGTCTAGCACGGGCCAAATAACCAAGGTTTATTGTTTATGTAGACCGCAAAAAAAACAAAAAAAAATTCATAGAAACTTAGGTTTATTTTGAAAAGTACAGTATTACCCCCCCCCCAGCATCCCCCTCTACTAAATCCCAGTCCTTCCCCTCTACCAAATCTCAGTCCCCCCCATATACCAAATCCCAGTCATCCACCAATACTAAATCCCAGTCCCCCCTCTACAAAATCCCAGCACCCCCCTCTAGCCAACAAGCAGACTTGCCGCTGCCTGTATGAGACTCCAGAGTCCGGCCTCTGGTATACCCCAAATGGCACTGTCCGTACCCTGTACCAAAGCGGAGCCTACTGCTACTTCATGGAGGTGGAGCACGTCGACGCCATGTCGGAATGTGACGTGGCGTTGCGTGCCTCCATGTACCTCCAGGTTCTATACTGTCCAGCAGTGGTCATTGCAACACTGATCGACACACACACACTCACTGACACACACACACACAGTGGCGTACGTACCGCGGTCGCAGGGGTCGCAGCTGCGACCGGGCCCGGCACTCCAGGGGGCCTGGCCGCCCTGCGCCCCCCCCCCCCCCCGCGACCGGGTAGCAGCTGCCACGCTTTGCGGCCCCGGCCCGTGCGGCAAACCGCCGGGGCCGCATGTCAAGGGGTCCATCGGGTGGCCCATGCTGTTAGGGCCACCCGATGGACATGGATTTTAAGGGGGCCCGGTCTGCGCTGAGCGCTTTAAGTGCTCAACCGGGCCCCCTGTGATGAGATCATCACACGCTGGGAGGAAATGACCGCACGTCACTCCTCCCAGCATACTTAGAGCCCGCGCGGGAGGAAACAGAAAGGAGGAGGGAGTCAGAGTGGGAACTCTGACTCCCATCAGTTTGAGCCACCACTGGACCCACACATGGTAGGACACGTTTTGTGTATGTATGTCTGTATGTGTGTATGTGTGTCTGTGTATGTGTGTATGTATGTCTTTGTCTGTGTCTCTGTGTGTATGCATGTCTGTGTCTCTGTATGTGTGTATGTATGTCTTTGTCTGTGTCTCTGTATGTGTGTATGAATGTCTGTGTCTCTGTATGTGTGTATGTATGTCTGTGTCTGTGTCTCTGTATGTGTGTATGTATGTCTGTGTCTCTGTATGTGTGTATGTATGTCTGTGTCTGTGTCTCTGTATGTGTGTATGTATGTCTTTGTCTGTGTCTCTGTATGTGTGTATGCATGTCTGTGTCTGTGTCTCTGTATGTGTGTATGTATGTCTGTGTCTCTGTATGTGTGTATGTATGTCTGTGTCTGTGTCTCTGTATGTGTGTATGTATGTTTGTGTCTCTGTATGTGTGTATGTATGTATGTGTCTGTGTCTCTGTATGTGTGTATGCATGTCTGTGTCTGTGTCTCTGTATGTGTGTATGCATGTCTGTGTCTCTGTGTGTGTGTCTGTATCTATGTGTATTTCTGTGTATGTGTGTGTGTATCTGTATGTATGTCTGTGTCTGTGTATGTGTGTGTGTATCTGTATGTATGTCTGTGTGTGTGTGTGTGTGTGTCCATATGTATGTCTGTGTGTGTGTGTGTGTCCATATGTATGTCTGTGTCTGTGTGTGTGTGTGTGTGTATCCATATGTATGTCTGTGTCTCTGTGTGTGTGTGTATGTGTGTGTCTGTGTCTCTGTGTGTATGTATGTATGTGTCTTTGTCTCTCTGTGTGTGTGTATCTGTATGTATGGCTGTGTATGTATGTTTGTGTCTGTGTCTCTGTATGTGTGTATGATTGTGTGTCTGTGTCTCTGTGTGTGTGTGTGTCTGTTTCTGTATGTGTGTATCTGTAAGTCTGTGTATGTATGTGTGTCTGTGTCTCTGTATGTGTGTGTATGTGTCTCTGTATGTGTCTGTGTGTGTCTCTGTATGTATGTGTCTGCGTGTGTGTATGTATGTATGTGTCTGTCGGGGGTGTGTGTATGTGTTTCTGTCTGTATGTATGTGTCGGGGGGAGGGGCCCACAGTCAGGGGGAAGAGTTTCACGGTGGGGGGCCCACGGATCAGTTTCGCACCGGGGCCCCATGGAGTGTGTGTACGCCACTGCACACACACATTGACAGACACACCCAGACAGACTCACTCACTGACAGTCACACACAGACACACTCACTCACTGACAGACACACACAGATACACACACACACACACACACATAGACACATACACACACACAATGACAGACACACACGCACACTTAAACATTGTTGCACACACTCACATCATTTTATTTAATGCTCCCTACCTTTGGGAGCTGGTGTGGGCATCTTCTATCTGGAGATCTCAGTATTCCTGCTACTCACTGCTCCCTTACGTGCGCAGTTTAGTGATGCCGGGTGCCGCAATATGACGTCATATTGCGGCACCCTGCATCACTACAGACAGCACGCGTAAGGGAGCAGTGAGGAGCAGGAAGACTGAGCTCCTCCAGCGACTTACCGGCCGGGTAAGTTTTAGCAGAGTAGGCATCTGCAATGTGGGGAGAGCAGGTGCCTACTCTACTTTAACACTAAGCATGTCTCAAACTCGCGGCTCGCCGGGCCGCAAAGATGTTCATTGTCAGCCGCATGCGGCCCATGGACCACGAGTTTTACATGCTTGATTTAAGGGATTTAATGTATATTTACAGGTCTAGCACCAAATCCTGTCACAACTACTGGAAAGTTAGTTCTGCACTGAGGATTATTAGGGAGATTTGCTACATTATTTCCTGATTTTATACTGGCCTTATGCATAATTCATAGTTCCTTCTCTACTGTGTGCCTGTACAGCTTTACAGTGTTTATTATCCCTTTGAGAACAGTTTTTCTTTTTACACATGCTGCTGCTGGCAAGTAAAGAGAGTACAGCAGATATAAATCTTAAAAATAGAGATTCTTTATATTCACTAGCCATGTGTCTGTACCTAGAAAGATGTAACAATACTGCTTTGTCATAAGAATCAGAAATTAAGTTGTTGGGATATGTTAGGGCACTATTGGGTTGCTATTTTTTAAACCAGAGTAGGTTGAAGATTCCACAGAACCATAAAATCCCCCCTTGAAAACGTTGGAAGGGAGAATAGGAATAGGAGCAGACTGACTTTCCCACCTTCGAACTCTATTTCAGGAGGCTTTTGGTTTGGTGTCTTGTTGTTTGTTTCTGTTTTGTCACAGCTTGGCAGTATTCCTGGACAGCGCAGATGTAAAAAGAACAAAATGAAGAGTCGCTTTGGGGCGATGACAGCCTGCACGGGAGTTGGTGGCAAGTCCTGGCTGTTTAGGTTCTTGGGAAAGGGTTGGAGAACTGTCTGTTAGGCATCTGCTCAACAGCTAACAGGGTTATGGATGATGTTAAAGCTTGGTATGTTTAATAAAGCTGTGGTCATTGCCCTTATCCACTATAGAAGGTGTCTGGTGTATTATTTGGGGGCAATGGTGGTAAGAGTTTTGGGTCAGCAATCAGGAGGTTGCTGGTTTGAGCCCCCCTTTGTTCTTCACATAGGGATGTAAAGTGTTTGTTATAGGAGTCCTGTCCAATACCTGTGGCCCTATACAGTTGAAATCACCCATTCCCCCACCCAAATAATAAGGAAAACCCTCAACAAAATAATTTGAATATTTAAATATGTTTAAAAAATGCTTCAGTGTATGCTGTGTGCATATCTATGTCTGTGAAGGTCAGTTGGTAACAGTGGGTATGTGTTATGTGTCTGTGTGTATAAGTGTGTGTACTATGAATTATGTTTGAAAGTAAGTCATTCTCCTGCTTCTACAAGGCGACCAAAGCAGCTCGCTCCCTCTCGGATTCTCCAGGCTGCTCAGTCTGCCTACGATGACCTCCTAGCATATTGCATATTGTAGACCTCCTGGCTAATTCTGCCATGGTTGCCAAGCCATTACTGATCTATTTAAGGAGATTCTGTATCATTGTGCAAACCTCACAATTGCCTCAGGAGGTTATATCACTGTATATATTGGAAGTATCTGCCATTATTGTTCTGTTTCAGTTATCCGTTATGCAAAGAGTGAGAAAATAAAGTACTTTCATTTACTGCTTAGACTATTGTCTTCTCCGTTATTGCACAATTTTGCATGAACACTACCAGGAATAGTGACATAGGTTTGAGGGCATGTCTGTGCAACCTTAAACCCAAGTCAGGAGGCAACCCTAAAAAAGACACCAAGAGAGAAGCACAGCGAGAGACAGCTAGAGAAGGAGAGCAAGAGAGACAGAGGGGGAGAACCAAAGAAGGAGAGCGAGAAAGAGGGCAAGGGACAGAGACACACATAGATAAGGAGAGAAAGAGAGGGAGCAACAGAGAGAACCCAGGTATGTGAACTTCTTGCACCAAGGAGTATTGCACATATAGAGTGAGGGCTCAGCCACAACTCATTGTCTCTGGACTGGAAAAGGTAAGTAAGAGACAACGAGTTCCTGCGGCAGCAACATGTAAAAATGATGAGACTCTGTGGTGCACACATGCAGTAAGAGGCCAGGCAGTATTATCCAGGTTTATTCCCCACTTCTGGTGGTAATGTAATTATTATTTAGTATATTTAAGAATTCAAAATAAAGGTTTTGCAAGGGAATTTCCTACCCAGTCTGCCACCTTCCCCAACTTGCAGAACTCCAGGACCTAGTTGTAATAGCGTGTGTTGTTACCATAGTAGTTCTGCCACTGAATGGAGACATTCTTTTTATATTCTGTTGCCATTTTTAGTAAGCTGTACTGCTAATAATGCCGTTGGGGTCTTAACATATACCCATAAGCAAGGCAATTGACCATTTTTATTTAACTACGTATGTCATACCTACTATATATGTGAGATAAATGTATTTGCTTAATAATAATAATAATAATACATTTTAATACAATTTGAATAATAATTAACATTTTTAGGTGTGTCTGTAAAGCAATCTGTACACAAAATTGCTGGTTTACTATATGTTTATGAGCTAGCTATGCATCCATTGGTTCAAGTAAATATTATGGTAATATTTTTGGAAACAAAATATACTAGGTAGGGATTAAGTAGCCTACCCAACACATACCTGTATTCTTTAAAAGAAAAGAAAATGTGTATCTTGGAGAAAAATTGAAATACATAAATATAATAATTTTAGAATAGATCTTAAAACAAACAGAAAATATAACCCACTAATAATTAAATTTAATGTAGAAAAATGAAAATGTATGCACTTTGGGTTAAAGAATATACAAGCAACTTATACCCTGAATGGTAGTAAAATAGGGATAACAACACACAAGAAGGATTTTGGATTTTTTATAGACAGCAAACTAGGCAGTAATGTGCAATGTCAATCGGCAGTCGCTAAGGCAAGTAAGGTTTTATGATGTATAAAAATGGGCATTAAGTCTCGGAATGAAAATATAATTTTGCCTCGGATAAATCACTGGTAAGAACAGGTGCAATTTTGGACACCTGTTCTAAAGAAGGATATTGTGGCACTAGAAAAAGTGCAGAAGTGGGCTGCAAAATTAATAAAAGGAATGGAATATTTTAGTTATGAATCTCTTTAGTTTAGAAAAACTGCAATTCAGAAGGGATATTATATAGCATTATACAAATATATTCAGGGCCAATACAAACCATTGTCTTGAAATCTATTCATAAACAGGACTATACATAGGACACAAACTCACGCTTTATTTACTGGAAGAAAAGATACTTAGTCTAAGGCAAAGGAAACATTTTTTTTTTTACAGTAAGAACAATACGGATGTGGAATTCTCTGCCTGAAGATGTGGTTTTATCAAAATCAGTATAGATGTTTAAACAGCAATTGGATGAATACTTAAACAAACATAATATGCAAGGGATATCCTTTTACTTAGTGGGTAATAGCTTCTTGATTTAAGGGGAGATCTGACTGTAAATCCATATCTTCAGGACCTAGTGTTGGCATTTTATTGCAACACAGATTGTAGAGATTTTGCTTACCGTATGTCATGCTGAACTTAAATAGATATAAATATGTTGCCAGTTTCTGTCTCATTTATTCATTTGGTCCAATTGTCTCTTATTTATTTATGCATTTATCTCTTGATTTGTTTTACCAACTTGCATCATGTTCTCAGTTCCTCGTCAAAAACACAGGACACATCGTGCTACTACAAACGCAGACTCTCAGTTAGGACTCACCTTAATGTTTCTGTCATTATACAGTTGCACTGCTGACACAATGATATCTTGTGTTTGTATTTAATTCCAGACAGTACAGAAGATAAACGAATGTGCATGAGTTCTATCGCCCTGAGTAATTCTGATCATTTTGGAATAATGGATTGTGTAGTGTGAAGATTGTAAATTTAATGATGGATGTAATGGTTCTTTGTAGTTGTTTGATGTGATAAATTGAATTAATTCAAAGTGTGGCAATTTGAAATGGGCAGAAGTAATATGAGGTTACAGACATGACACAAGATTCAATAAATTATTAAATGTAAGAAAATGAATTGGGACTTTCATATCCAGATTTTTTTTTTTTTGACCAGCCCAGTAGCTAAAGTGCAATGCATTAACTGGCTGCAGGACTCAATGTACCGACCACACCACCCCAGTGGCTGTGCATTTCGTAGCCAAAGCCCCATTTTATCCGCTTGATGTCAAGGGAAGGGTGGTTGCAATTGCCACCATGCTCCTGACACTAAGTTGGGAGTGCCCATTTACATGTATCCATACATACATTTGGAATTAAAGCTCTACACGATCATCATGGGAAGTTGTCATCTCCAATGCTGTGACTGTATGTGTGCTTTGTCCTTACCTGATACATATTTTTTCCACTGCTTGGGATGATGGAAAGAGGAACAGCAATGTGACAGTTCTCCATCAAGTCACTTTTAGTAGGTAATCACTGGTTCATTTGTCCAGTATAATAGAGTCTAACACTAAGGGGCCAACTTTCTAGTTGCTGGTAAAACATTTGATTCATAATTCAGTTATGCCTGTGGTGCCAAAAAAGGGATAATTATTGGGATAAAAAGATGATTCATTTATTCACAGATCAAGTGAGAATCGATCTATAGAAGGACAATAACAGAGTAGCAATAAGAAAAATCTATATTTATATATTATGTATTTAATACATATATATAAATATAGATTTATTACTTCTCTTCTTATCTTTCCCTCTCTTGGTTACTTTTCCTCAAAACTGTGCCTACCTGTGTACTGCAATATATACTTAGTATTTATATTAAGAAAATATTTGCAGTACCTGATGCAGTTTCCCAAATCAGATGAAATTATGATGAGCGGAACCAGCAAATGCACACAATTCTGCCTTCCCTGAAAGTTTTTTTAATTTCAGACGAAGTTATTATACTAAAACACATTTTTCCAACATGCAACAGGTCTAGTAAGGACCAATAAAACACTTTGTTTCCAAGTCCACATATTTACAGACATACACATGCAGTGATACCTACTACACACGTACAAAGACACCATCTGCGCAAGTCTATGGAGGATCCCACAAGACAGCAGGAGCCTCCCTAGATCGTGTCTTGCTATGAGCAAGACCATGTCTGAATCCTGCAGCTGTCACTTGTAACATTGGCTTGGATTGGAAAGATGTTGATGACGTAGCTCAGCCTTTTATAAGCCTTTGTCCACCTCAGGATGTACCATAAGACTATGTAATCCCTACTTTTTCTTATGGTATTTTTCGATTGTGTTGGAATTTATGAAATACTGAGAAGTGACAGAGCTGTTTTAAGTGACCTTTTAAAATGCAACTAAGGAATTACAGTGATATCTAAATGACGGCCCATCATTATTGGTTTAAAGTTAAATTTCAAGCTTAGCAGTATTCCAATTTCACGAAACAAAAATTACAAAAACCCAATAAGTATTATGAAAATGGTTAAATGTGTGGAAGCATAAAAGCAAAAAAATATAAATAAGCATTTGATTGATCACATGGAATATCAAGAATGCTCTAGTGCAATAGTGCTTAAAACACAACACAGTTCCAAAATATTATAAAGCTCATATAATGACAGAATGGCATACTGAATTATAAGGAATTGTGTTACAGAGAGAGTTTGATAAAATAGAACTGTTCATGTATCTTCATTGACAATGACTGACACAAAATATTCTAGATTGATTTTTGGCAGGCTCTAAATATAATATGTTTCCAGCAACCACTTTCGCAAAAAAGCATTTATAAACTAAACCTACATAAAATTTAGTATCAAACATTTTGAGCTTAAATGAAAATGTGTCAGGTAAATATTTTTTCAAATCAAAGTATTCCCACATTAGACTCACTAACTCAAATTAAATTGAAATTGTGGTGCTTCTCTTGAGCTAACGGCAGGTCACATGCTACTCCAAACATCCCTTCTGACCACTTATTAACCGAGAGTGTTTCCATGTCAGTACACGTCCCTTATCATGTTCCTTTAAAATAATTGGCAAATTGTTTCCTATACAAATTGATCTAATAAAGTTTGGCAATAATAACTGTCTGAAAAGTAAAAAAAAACCTTTAGGGATGGCAGTATTTTGTGCATGTGGTGGTTCTACTCATCAGAATTTTGTCTGCTGAAAAAGAATTGTGAAAAAGGAATGTATGGTACTACAAAATATATTCTTAACATAAATAATAAGCATATATTTTGCAGTACACTGGTAGGCACATTGTTTTTGCCATCTGGTTCACAGATCAAGTAAGAAAAAGTAACCAATTGTAATATATATATATATATATAATGCCAAAATACCAGAGTATTGCAGTATGCAATGATACCTTTTTTATTGGACTAACATAATATTTCAAAGGCAAGCTTTCAAGAGCTTTCCTCTCTTCCTCAGGTCTGAAGCAATACGGATCAATCTGATTAACACTTTAAAACAACTGATGTAAGAGAAGGGAAGTGAGTGGGGTGTCATAAATAGCAGAGGATGTGCCTGAAAGGTGCAGGTTGGCTGAGAATAGCCAGAAAAAGTAAATAAACAGAGAGAGAGAGAGTCAATAAGCTAATTGGAAAAAAAATAGAAAATAAAAAACACCATGAAAACAGCAGAGCAGGGCATGCAAGTATATAGATGTAAAAAAATTGATCCAATAAAGAAAAAGCGAAAAAATTGAAAAATAACTTTATAACACATTAAGATGTGTGTTTATACAAAGTTTTGGTACTTTGTGAGAAAGCTAGAATCTACATTAAGTCCTTCATTTATGGTGCAGAAATGTGTGATGATTTTCATCTCAAATGTCTTTCGTTCATGAGAGTCTTTGAAATTCCCTTTAAGAACTTGGAGTGACCAGTCTGGGTGAAGTGATGACCAACAGTGGTACAATATCCGTTTTCCTTGTGGTTCTTGATTGAGTGTCTGTGTAGCTTCATTCTGAGACGCAGTTTGAGGCCAGTTTCTCCAATGTAACAACTTTTGTCACACACTGTACACTGAATTATGTACACCACATTTGCAGATGTGCACAAATATGATCCCTTAATGTTGTATGATTTGTTATTGTGTCTGGCTGTGTTATTGTCACATAGTTTGCTGAGTGATTTGTTGCATCGTACAGTGTTATTCTGTGTGATCTCCTGTTCTGTGGTCAATTTGCTGCGGACCAATCTATGTCTCAGGTTGGGCGGTTGTTTGAATTCTAGTATGGGGGATTCAGGAAATATTTATTTGAGTCAAAATAAATGGCCTAACCTAAGTTTGTTAAAGGAATACGTGAAGCACCATAACCACTACAACTCACTCACTATAGTTGTTATGATACCAGAAGTGCCCAGGCACCCACTATTCCCCATTGTAAGTAGTCAAACCATATTAGAACTGTTAGACTTCTTACCTGGGGTCTGTCAGTCACCACTTCCCACTACCACTACATCCTATGAAGCTCCTAAGCAGGAGTTTCCAATTGCTTTCCTAAGCCAAGCCCACAGCCGATTGCTCTCAGCCAATGAGCCAAGCCAGAGAGCTTCTGGGTCTTCATAAAAAGTCCTAAAATGGCTTGAATTGTAACAATGGTGTACAGGACCCTTCTGATACTATAACCACATATCCAGCAAGATATACTAGTTATAGTGCTTGGAGTGTTCCTTTAAGGGATGTTTATGTTTATAAAAACAAAGTAAAAAATATATGTTTTCTTCTGCTTCTCATACTGTGGTATGTTTTTGCCATTGTATATAGCTATTAATCAATTTAAATAAAATGTGTTTTTTTAAAACAAAAATTGTGGCTGATGTGTTATTAACATAATATAAAACAGCAACATTTTCTATGGTTCTTCAGTATATAAAGCATTAAAAAAGAAAAACAGAGTTTGGTAATTGCTGTCAAAATTGCAATAATTGTAAAAAACTCCCTTGAATTTATTTTAATTTGCACATTGCCGATTGACATAAAATAGCTCTTCTAGTAAGGAAAGAAATAATTTTGCAATCTAATCTGGGAAAATTAATGCACCATCAAACTAGTATAGGAGAGGGGCTCTGCAAATTGCAGAGGGACTTTAAATCCACAAAACACAGGCACTTAGTTGTCTATAATCTATAATTCATAAATACCAATTAACTTACTGTGAGCTGTGTGATACGTCTTAATATGTGCCTGAAATATGGCAAGACCATATCAAATTAAATTGTCTCAGTATAATTCAATATTATTACTTTATTAATCAGTATATATTTTTTTCTACATGTACAGTGGAATAAAAAATCATGTAAAGGAAATTCAATAGCCACAAATAAAAATTAAATAGACACACATCTTGAACCATATTGCACTGATCTCTGCCATCTGCAGGGTTTATTCAGTGTCGTGTTTTCAATAAAATTTGAACAATGTGAAATGGTTACTCCAAACAAAAAATAGTGTTTTGGTTAGAGGAACCCTTGCTGTGCTGGTGCCCACGGTCAAAGTTAAGAAAAATAATGCATAAACTTACCTCAACTCCAGCCACAGGGTAAAGTTCTCCCCTTAGCCCAATCCTGCTCTGTTGATGTAATTCTCCCTAGATATAGTGGGAGGCAGAGGCATAACTAAAAACCATGGGGCCCCGGTGCGAAAATTGCCCTGGGCCCCCCCATAAATCTACTGCACACCCCATACGTCCCCAACCCCACACATGCAGACAAATAGATACACATGCAGACACACACACATACATGTAGACACACACATACACACACACACACACACACACACACACAGAGAGACCCATACATACAGACAGACATACATACAGACACACACACACACACACACACACAGATTTAGAGACACATACACACACACACACACATACATACAGACATACAAACACACAGACATACATACAGACACACACATGCACTCATGTACACACACTCACAGACATTTACACACATACACTTACAGACACATACACACACACACACACACACACAGACACATACATACACATACACTCGGGGACATTTGAAGGAATTTGGGGGCCCCAAGCAAAATGGACATGGAGGCTCCCCCAACTCCCCTTTACTGTGCATAAATAAAAAATGTTACAGTGCAAATACTGCTGTTGCATATAATGTGCATAAAATTTGAACATTGTTAACAATTGTTCTCCTCATCTCTGCTTCTCCTCACCTCCCCCTTCCCTGTGTTCTCCTCATCTCCGCTTCTCCTTACCCCCCTTCCCTGTGTTCTCCTCATCTCTGCTTCTCCTCACCCCCCTCCCTGTGTTCTTCTTATTGCCCCATGTTCTTCTTACTCCTCCCCCTATGTTCTTACTACTCTCCCCTCCCTTTGTTCTTCTTACTACTCTCCCCCTCCCTATGTTCTTCTTACTCCCCTCCCTGTGTCCTTCTTACTCCCCTCCCCAGTGTCCTCCTTACTCCCCCCTTCCCCTCCCTGTGTCTTTCTTACTCCTCTCCCCCTGTTCTTTTTACTCCCCCCTATGTTTTTTACTCCCCCCTATGTTCTTTTTACTCCCCACCTCCCTCCCTATGTTCTTTTTACTCCCCTCCCCCATGTTCTTCTCACCTCCCCTTCCCTGTAGCGTGGCCGAGCTCCTCTTCCTCCTGTCAGTCTGACCGGGTACCGCGCAGTAACAGGAAATTCAGTTTCCTGTTCCCGGCCGGACTGAAAGGAAGATAGCACTCAGTGTGCACTTCCTGTCAGTCCGGCCGTGAACAGGAAACTGAATCTACTTTATCGCGCGGTACCGGGCCGGACTGACAGGAGGAAGACGAGCTCGGCCACGCTACAGGGAAGGGGAGGTGACGAGAGAGGCAGTGCTGCAGCCGCCTGAGGCTCTCTATAGAGCGCTCAGGCGGCTGCAGCCTTATAGGAAGCGCCGGCCCTGCTTGGGGCCCCAGGCCAGCTCGGGGCCCCAAGCAATTGCTTGGTTTGCTTGCCTGGTAGCGACGGGCCTGCATACACTCACAGACACACACACTCTCAGACACACACACACATACACATACACACACTCACAGACACACACATAAACACACTCCTGGAGTAAGGGGCCCCGGTCGCAGCTGCGACCCCTGCAACCGTGGAAGGTACACCACTGGTGGGAGGGATACAGGTTGAAGGTAGGACATTGGCAACAGGATGGAGAGCCATTGGCTGTGCGTCACCAGCATGTCCGATTTTCACAGAATTCACATTAGCCACCAAAGATCTTTTGTTCTGGGCTGGCTCGTAATATTTCAATGATGCTGCCTGAGATGAAGTTACATATCCAGTAGAGATGTTGAACTCTGTATATTCCATGTCCCATAACATAATGCTGCACACACTGACTCCAGGCACCATGACCACTTCAAATCCCTGAAGTGGCCATGATGCTTGAAGTAACAGTTTAAACAAATCATGTATGTAGATATTAAGCAGGCACAGGCGACCTCCATTAATTAACAAATAATGCAAGGATTCTTGTTGAGGCATGTTGCAAAATCTAGGCCAAAACAGTCAAACCAGGAATAAGTACATAATAAACAATGTAAAGTGTATAAGGCTCTTGCCATATAGCACCAAAAAGAAAAGAAAAAATATTTAATCAACATAACAAAATGCAACTTTAATCCCTCAACTTTCATCAATACATCAAAACAAACAAAAGTGAAAATATACACTGATCAGTCACAACAATAAAACCAGTGACAGGTGAAGTGAATAACATTGATTATATCATTACAATGGCGCCTGTAAAGGGGTGGGATATATTAGACAGGAAATGAACAGTCAATTCTTGAATTTCATGTGTTGCAAGAAGGACAAGTGAAAAGATCTAAGTGACTTTGACAAGGGCCACATAGTGATAGCTAAAACATATCTAAGAGTGCAAGTCTTGTGAGGTGTTCCCGATATATAGTGGTAAGTACCTACCAAAAGTGTTGCAAGGAAGGACAACCGGTGAACCGGCGTCAGGGTCCTGAGCATCCAAGGCTCATTGATGCACGTTGGGTGTGAAGGCTAACCCGTCTTGATTAATTTATGATTAATTTATGAATAAATCTATTTTTTATTACACATCTGGATATTCCACATTTTTGTTTTGAGGAATCAAACAAAAAGCATAAAGAAGAACAGCAGAGTTTCTGGCTGCGTAGGGTCTGGACAACCTCTAAATGGTCCAAAGGAGCATACTAAGAGAGTCATATGAGGGTATGACTCCAACCTTGTGAGTGAACCTACCACTTATTTCTTATCACATACTATTGTATAGATATACTACGCTATTTTGTATACATTTGTGTTTTACAGATTGTCAAAGGTTCAAGCGGTTCCACCTATTGTTTTGTATGTATGCTTTTATTGTTATGGTGGTGTAGGGGATACCACATATTAGGTGTTTAGAGCTGCTTACCTTTTAATTTTCCCACAGAGTGTATTATTTCACTATTAACCCGTCTGCTCAAATGACACAAAAGATCTATTATAGCTCAAATTGCTGAAATGCCATGATCGAAAGTTGACAGAACACATTGCATTGCAGACCGGTCAGGGTGCCCATGATATCTCCCTGTCCATTGCTGAAAGTGCCTTCAATGGTAGATGTGAGCTTCAGAACCATGGAGCAATGGAAGAAGGTTGCTTGATGCAAAGCAGTTTAAAGACTGTTTAACTTTGGCCAAGTCTTTAAATCATATCTATACCAGATCCACCCACGTATCAATTGTTGTGTGTTAAATAGGTTTTATGTTTTGTTTAGTTTTTTCCATAAGTGAAACCTGATTATAGGCACTACAACTCTATTTATTTTGCTATGCTCATAGGTTTGTATACAGAAAAAATCAAGTGTCTTAAATACATTTACCTATAGCAATGGACTATTGTCATTCATTATGTAGGATAGAATTTAAAGAATTATACAAATAAAGATGTTTGTAAGACTGCATTGTGGGCAAATCTACCTCATAAACACTAGCACTAAAAATCCCATCACAAAAGGTTGCATTGCAATATATCCATATCCTTTTCAAATATGTGCTGCCATAGATGGCTATATTCTGTCCAAAGTTGGTTTTACCTGAAGAAATTTCAATTAATTTGCCTTGAGGTAAATTTAATTAATGAGTACATTTTGATTTCTTTATCTATTTATTTAAGAAACACATTTCTTAGTTTGAATGAAATATTAAAGTAGCAGGTGTTCTAGACTGTTTTGCATTTGCACAAAAGATGCAGTCTATCAAAATGCACTGTAATATTTGATTTACATTCAATTTAAATATTTAACTGAATAATAGATTAATATATTATGCAGTATTAACATTTTAATGCCAGAGGGGACCTATGTCTATTAGATATTACCAAGGTTTCTTTTTCTGATAAATTGTTACCATCTATTCAATAACTAATTAAACAAATAGACATCCTGTATTCTTTTTTAGCAGAAATAACCATCTTACTTCAGCTACCAATGATTACAACTGCAGGAATCCTAGGTAATTGAAAACACAATGGCAAAACTTGGGCAAAAACTGCTGTCATGAAGAATTTCTCCAACTGAGCTGTCAACGTAACTCGGTGATATTGGCCAAAATGTTTGCAATTCAGTTTTTGATTCATTTCAATCAGGGTGGATTTGATTTAAATCAAGTCAACATAAATCATGATTTAAATGATTTAAATCACTAGTCAGCCTTTTTAAATCATCAATTTTAAGGTTAAAGACTCACTCTTGCTGGTTCGCACAAATTTAATACGTTGATTTAGAATAATATCTTTCCAGAGTTACCAGTTGTTAAAAAGCACATCTCTGCAGACTCACGTTCAATTAACTTAAATTAATGAAATTTATTTACCAAAACTGTAAATATTTCCTGACTATACAGCCTCATGCTACATGACTAGTCCCTATATAATCCGATTTGAGTACAATGTATTTTAAATATAAAACTGTTTATATCTTTTTTAATTATTATTTTAATTACCAATTGTGTATCCTATCATATGTATTTGGTCCAAGTTTTATTTAAAATCAGTCTAGATCCCATACTTTAAATGTAAGAAACATTGATTTTAAAGCTGACACCAAATGCATCTGACCAGCTAGAGTTGAAACGGTCAGATTTTAACAGATTTGCCTTTAGTAAATATTAGAATTGCAAATCCAGTCGAAGTCCAGTCATTTTAACCAAGTTTTGTCCATACAAAAAGAATTCAGTGAATAACCCAGAAGGTATTCCACATGCTGATTTTTTTATAGTGAGATCATAAGGTAGGTGTATACACTGATCAGCCACAACATTAACATTAAACAGCTCTGATGAATCAAGGCATGGATTCCACAAGACTTCTGAATGTGTCCTGTTGTATCTGGCATCAAAACATTAGCAGCAGAACCTTTAAGTCCTGCAAAGTGCTGTGTGGGGCCACCATGGATCAGGTTTTTTTTTTGTTTTGTTTGTTTTTTGTGCAGCACATCCTGCAAATGCTCAATTGGATTGGGGAACTTAGAAGGCCATGGCAAAATCTTGAACTCTCTGCCACGTTCCTCCTACCATTCCTGAACATTTTTTTTTACAGTGTAGCAGAGTGAACTATCCTGCTGAAAGTGGCCACTGCTGTCAGGGAACATCTCTGTCATGAAGGGGAGTACATAGACTGCAACAATCTCTAGGTAGGAAGTACATGTCAAAATAACATGCACATGAATGCCAGGTCCCAAGGTTTCCCAGCAGAACATTGACCAGAGTATCACACTGTCTACTGGCCTGCCAACTCTTTCCAGATAAACAGCACACATGCACCCAGCCATCCACCTGATCCAAAAGGAAACGTGATTCAGCAGATCAGTCCATCCACCCAAAGACCACTCTGTGGTCTCTGATTAAGGCCCATGTTTTGCAAACATTTAGTCAGATTTTCAAGTTTGGTACAATTAACAATGTTATGCCATGATATCTGATCTGGAAAATTAGCCAAATTGGAAGATATTTCCAATCTGGCTATTTCACCCTAAAATGTGGCAATTTCTGAGACAACATAAAGTAATTTTCAAGCTCCATCAC
This sequence comes from Pelobates fuscus, assembly GCF_036172605.1. Lineage (NCBI taxonomy): Eukaryota > Metazoa > Chordata > Amphibia > Anura > Pelobatidae > Pelobates > Pelobates fuscus. The sequence goes on along the minus strand of NC_086322.1, from coordinate 198,753,441 downwards.
TTAAATCTGAACATGGTCACGGTGTCTAGTAATCCTTTTCTGTGGGGAATGCAGCCCTTCTGTAAAGGAAATAACCAGTAACCCAACAAATAGTCAGTGTGTACAAGATGCTAAGAAATGCTCCAAGAGGTCTAAACATGGCTCCTACATTGAATCTGCCAAAGATTCCATTAGGACTATACATATATATATATATATATATATATATATATACATCGATCCACTTCTGAAAGTTGTATATAGATAGAGACTGAGTCAAACAGCAATATAGTAGGACAGTTATCCCTCCACCATTTCAAATTACGCAAAGAAATCTCTGATTTATTATTAGAGAGTTTAATGTTTATTGTTGTTGAAAGGTATGATAGTGATAATTATTTCAAATTAATAAAACACCAACATATTCCGCAGTCCTATACAATTTCGGAATATAGAAAGAATAAAAAATATTCAGCACAGAAGGACTAGAGACAATGATAGAGAGACAATATTTGCTAAGACGATCTACCCCATCTGCCTAGGATACTTCCGAGGTAATAATATACTAAAAATTGAAATATGGTAATACAGTGCAAAATGCTGCAGGGGGAGGTTTGAGCATTTGTGGCTTGAGATAAAAATAGTGCTTGTTGATTTCTTTATAGCAAAAAAAAAAATTCCTCTGCTAAAACTGCATAAACATGATCTAGATTCATCATTTGTAAATATACAATTAAACTGAGAAGCACAAAGCACTATGCAAATGAAGACATGAGCCATTCAAATAAATCTCCTAGATATAACAAGAGACAAGACCACATCAAATCCCTTTAGCTAATATCCCAGATGACATGAAAGTAGGCTAATAACCATATGGAATTGAGAAAAGCAGGATACAGCTGTGTGATTTTATTTTATATATATATACAATACTTTTGAAGACTCCATGGATTGCAAATAAAAGCACAAATGTTACTGACATTTTCCAAGCCACACACATTTTAGAAACAATGATTAATTTTCATTGATGTCGGCTGCTTTAATGGGCCTATCGCATGAGCTGCTATCTCTATAATATAATAATACAAGAGCAATACATATTAGAGACAAACTATATGACTGGCAAAGACAAAAAGCTGGGGTTTTTAATACCTTACAAGTAAGACCATATTGATTTTTCTTACTTGTAGTTAGTCACTCCACTAATCTAAACTAACACCATGGCAAAATAAATTGCAATCTTATTGTGTAGATAGGATTAACACAAAAACAATCAGTCCAGAGACAAAAAAATATATGCATATAGTCAGGGATAAACGGCTGCTGGGGATAAATCGAGTCTCTGTGTGTGTGCAGGGGATGTAGTATGTGTCTGTATGTGTGCTGGGGATGTAGTATATGTCTCTGTGTGTTGGGGATGTAGTGTGTGCCTGTGTGTGTGCTGGGGATGTAGTGTGTGTCTGTGTGTGCACTGTAGCCAATTCACTTACCTATACTCTGTGTCTTTGTATATACATGTGTGTCAGTGTTTGTATCAGTGTGCCTGTATATGTGTCAGTGATTGTTTCTGTTTGTCTATGTATCTGCATGTGTGGCAGTGTTTATATCTGTGTCTGTATATCTGCGTGTCTGTATATATGCATGTGTATCAGTGAGTCTGTTCAACTGTATGTGTGTATGTGCATCTGCATTTGTGTCAGTACATGTATCAAACATTGACACACATGCAGATATTGACATACATACAGATGTACACACACATTGAAAAGCCTACAGATACACAGACATAGAGACATACATACAGACACACATACAGACATTAACACATACAGATACACACACTACGCATACACACACATTACACACACGCAGAAACACACACTAGGCACAGATACACACACTACACATACAAGATACACACACAATTGCACACACTGTGAATACATTACACATATACAAACACACATATACACACATACACACACAGAGATACACTCACACACAGATGCACACACTACATGCATATACAAACACAGAGATAAACACACTACACACATACACAGACACACACACTACAAAGATACAGATACACAAACTACACACAGATACACACACTACACACAGATACACACATAGACAGATACACACACTACACACACATATACACACACTACATATACACAGATACACACATACAAACCGATAAACACACTACACACAAACTACACATACAAGATACACACACTACACACAGATACATACATACACACATACAAACACACAGATACACACACTATGCACACATTACACACGTACACAAAACACACACACTGCACACATACACAAACACACAGATACACACTACACACATACAGATAAACAAACTACACAGATACACACACTACACACATACACAAACACATAAATACACACACTACATACAGACACACACACAAACATACAAGCGAGCACACATAGATACACTCATTACAAACTTAAGCCACCCAGTTTCTTACCTTCTGCTGGCTGTGGCTAGTGGGAATTGCTCTCCTGGTCCGGCCCCATCCTCGCGTCTCACTCTTCCCGCACGGCGCCTTAGTGAGTGTGAGCTGGGAGGAAGTGAGAGGCTGCCACTTCCTCCCAGCTTTCCCTGCTCATAGGAAGGGGCCCGCATCGCACCACTGGGCTCCTTATTGCATATGTCCTAAGAGCATGGACCACCCGATGGACCTTCACACAGGTTCCCAACTGTGCGGTGCATCTGCACCGCTGCCAAGGGTTGGGAAATCCTGTTTTAGATCATAACAGGGGCGGCAAATGTCAGAGTGCCGCCTGGAGCCATGGCTCCACAGCAGTCTATGAACGGGCCGGCCCTGTTATAGTAGATGGAAATCCACATGTTCTTACCAATGACGAGAGTCTTCGTAAATGGGTCTTGGTAAACCTACTGCAATCCTGAAATGCAATACAGCCTGATCCAAATCAAGGACAGAGATCTCACCTCAAATATTTGGATAATAGAAAGAGTTGTACTTTATTTAATCTGCCTTACATATCAAAACAATCATCAACAATGTAATATTGCATTTGAGGGACACAGAGAGTATAACACAACTGGTTTATGCCAATAAGACATTTCCTCACCTATGAAGTGCTTATTTGCATGAAATGCATTAGTGTTTGTCATTCTTTGCTCGAGTCAGTATGTATGTGAGTCAGATTAAATAAAGTAAAACTCTTGTTTATCCACACAATTAAGTTTAGATCGCTGTCCTTGATTTGGACCCAGGTGTATCATTTATGATAACAAAAGAAATCAAAAAATTTTCTACATCTCCTAACCCCAAAATTGTGTGTGTGCGTGTTTGTGTGTGTGTGTGTGTGTGTGTGTGTGCGCGCGAGCAGAATCAACTATGGAATAATTTAGGAGAAAGTAAATTAAAGAATATTTCTGGAACAAATTGCATCAAGATCTAAGTCAAACACCTGATGATATATTAACTTTAGACGCATTTGTGTGTGTTTATGATATTTTAACTGTGTGTGTATGTGTGTGACAAACCAAGTAAGAGGCCTTATTGAGTACCACTTACTAATAACAGGTGAGTAGCACTCAAATACACAGGCATATCTTTGGTTTTATTTAACTAAAGAAAAGATTGATTGTGGATATTTTCTGTAACAAATTGTATCAGGATACCAAGAGCTCAGTCATGAGGCTGATATTTTATGTATTTGTATAGTAAATTGATTTAACACTGAGGCTGTATAGTAAATTAATTAAACACAGAGACTGACAGATATGGCATAATTAATGATATATACATAATATCACAAATCAGCATCCTAGTAAAATTCTATGCAATATTCAATTGTACTGAGAGCCGGACATAAAAACAGTAGTCTGTATGGAGAATACGTATTTTGTCAAGATGTGATTTAATTGCAAACTATTTATTTTAGCGCTGAAAGCCATAAACCTGTGAGCCACCAAGGGAATATTTGAAGAAAAGTTCACTTTGGACTGCAAATGGTTAAATCTCAGGACTCGATTTCACAATCTCTCCATAGTGATTATACAAACATTGATATTTTTTCACTGCAGGTTGCTACTTAGCCACATGATTTGATATCTGGCTCTGCATATTGTATCCTTTCATCCCTATAAAAACATTATTAAAATGACTTTCATTAAAGTGTAATGTATTCTGTATCAAATTTAGAGAGTTCGCTATTCAGTTTTGGTATCGATACAAATAGCAGAGTATATGTAAAAGCAATGTAAAAGCTACGAGGTTGACAATTGCCAGTACACTCTATGCAAATGTTATCTGTCTGATGATTTTTTTATGCTCTTTTATAAACACTCTGCATCCCAAACATGCCGACTAATTTTGACTTTTTAGAATAAAATCATTCAACTGTAAAACAAATAATTGTTGTCTCCTAAAGTAATAAAAATGCAAACATGTCAAGTTTTTCATTTAAATAAATTCCTGCAGAAACACTGAAGCCCTTAAGTACAGGAGCTGCCCTGCCATGTTGTTTAGCTTATTAATTTAAAATATCTCTAACAATTAGTCTTCTGTTTGACTTACATTATTACAGTTATTTGCATTTGTATATCGCCAACATATTCTGCAGCACTTTACAATTATAAATTGTGAATATAAAACAAGTATTTACATAAAAAAGCAGTGTTCACGGAGACAAAAGGTGAAGAATGAAACACCCTGTATTGTTTTGCCATGTTATCAGTAGTGATGTCGCGAACATAAAATTTTGGGTTCGCGAACGGCGAACGTGAACTTCCGCAAATGTTCGCGAACCGGCAAACCGGGCGAACCGCCATAGACTTCAATGGGCAGGCAAATTTTAAAACCCACAGGGACTCTTTCTGGCCAGAATAGTGATGGAAAATGTTCCCCCTACATAGGGTCACTTGGCAGATATGGATTGACACCTGTCCTCAGGGACCCTGATACACACTGACACAGAGCAGAATAGGGACTGTTCCCCCTACATAGGGTCACTTGGCAGATATGTATTGACACCTGTCCTCAGAGACCCTGATACACACTGACAGGGCAGAATAGGGACTGTTCCCCCTACATAGGGTCACTTGGCAGATATGGATTGACACCTGTCCTCAGGGACCCTGATACACACTGACACAGAGCAGAATAGGGATTGTTCCCCCTACATAGGGTCACTTGGCAGATATGTATTGACACCTGTCCTCAGAGACCCTGATACACACTGACAGAGCAGAATATGGACTGTTCCCCCTACATAGGATCACTTGGCAGATATGGATTGACACCTGTCCTCAGGGACCCTGATACACACTGACACAGAGCAGAATAGGGACTGTTCCTCCTACATAGGGTCACTTGGCAGATATGCATTGACACCTGTCCTCAGAGACCCTGATACACACTGACACAGAGCAGAATAGGGCATATTAACTAAATGCCAAACATTGTTATACAGGGGAATATTCAGTAAATAAGGATAAGGGGGGGACCTACTGTCCTCCCCCCGGCCCCCACCCGTGAGCGGTGGGTGAGGGCCATAAAAATAATGAGGGGGGGACCTACTGTATGATGTTGTATCGATCAGGTAGTGTAAGGGTTACGCCCGCTTCACAGTGACAGACCAAACTCCCCGTTTAACGCACCGCAAACAACTGCAAACAGTCCATTTGCACAACCGCAAACTCCCCATTTGCACAAGGTTGGATACCAAGCTAGCCATGTCCATTCCTTGTCCTCACTGATGTAATTGAAGGTCTCTTCCTCCACCCAGCCACGTACAACACCAAGGGTCCCCGAAAGGTGACAACAAGCCCCCTGGGACGCCTGCTGTATTTGGTCTTCCACCTCCTCAAAGCCATCTTCCTCCTCTGACTCCTCTTCTTCAGACTCCTCTCTCTGCGTTGCCTCTCTCTGCGTTATTATAAGGTGTGTTAAGTAGTACTATTCTTATCAGTTTAATCCCTGTTACGAGTAGAGGACAATTTCCTTGTTTCGCCAAACCACTTCAAAGATGGAAAAAGCGGTATGAATGGAAGAAACGAGGAAATGTGGTCAGGTGGTGGTGCCAGCCCCACCGAGGGCTTGTACCCAGGTATGCTAATAAACTGCAAAAAGAAAAAATCTCCCAAGAAGGAGATCTAAAACATGGCATAGAAAAAGGTTAGACAACTATAATAAAGTGATACCTACAAATCCTAGTGAGCATAGGTGTATAATTGAGGGAGAAAGGGAAAGCAGAGTAATGCTTCCTAATACCGTGGTTAGTACCCTTTGTTAAAGTAAATTAAGTAATGGACAAAAGTCTTTATTGTATCATTTATAAATAGCAAAGGGATACTATACTCATTCCCCTATAGTGGCTAATTGTGTAATAATGGTAATACTATTACCTATTATATAATATTGCCAGGGGCAAGGAAATTCCCTCTAAATAGATGGGTATAGGCAGAGAGTATGGAGACCGGAGTGATAAAGTGTCAATAAGGTGATATAAAGTTAAATGTATCACAGACACACAGCCACCCTTTCTCTTAGCTAGTTTCCAGAAATGCTGGATAGGTAGAAGGGCTGTAAAGACTAAGAATGTCTAAGAATGTCCTGGATGTCCTCCCGCTTTCTGAAACTCAATCTCTCAAAAACTGAGCTCCTTGTCTTTCCTCCTCCTAATACTGATCCTCCTCTTTCGCTCTCCCTCCAAGTTTGTGGTACCAACATCAGTCCATCCTTGCAAGCGCGCTGTCTTGGTGTCATACTTGACTCTGGTCTCACCTTTGAGCCTCACATCCAGCATGTTGCCAAATCCTGTAGATTCCATCTTAAAAACATAGCCCGCATCCGCCCCTTTCTTGCACCAGATACTACCAAGGAGCTTGTCCATGCTCTAGTAATTTCCCGCATGGATTATTGTAACCCTCTCCTGATTGGTCTCCCCAATAGCCGTACTGCACCCTTACAGTCCGTAATGAATGCTGCTGCTAGATTGATTTTCCTCTCTAGTCGCTTCTCTCACACCTCACCCCTCTGCCAGTCCTTACATTGGCTTCCTGTATGCTATAGGAGTCAATTCAAGGTACTAACTCACACCTATAAAGCACTGAACAACTCTAGCCCTTCTTATATCTTCTCACAGATCCATAGGTATGTCCCTTCTCGGTCTCTCCGTTCTGCCCGTGACCACCTCCTGTCCGTTGTCCGCACTCGTACGGCCAACTCGCGCTTGCAGGACTTCTCGCGGGCGGCTCCCTTCCTATGGAATAGCCTGCCTACCGCCATCAGACTCTCCCCTAGTCTTGCATCTTTTAAGAAGTGCCTTAAAACCCATCTCTTTAGGAAAGCTTATGGCCTCCAAGACTAACCCTTACCTCACATACCTGTCTCTTGCCCTCTCCTAAAGGGCAGCCCACCTTATTTGATTGTAAATTCCTGTCCTAATGTGTTTTACACCCCACCTCCTATAGAATGTAAGCTCGTTTGAGCAGGGTCCTCTTCAACCTATTGTTCCTGTAAGTTTATTTGTAATTGTCCTATTTATAGTTAAATCCCCCTCTCATAATATTGTAAAGCGCTACGGAATCTGTTGGCGCTATATAAATGGCAATAATAAATAAATAAATAAATAAGAAGAATCCTCTGAACTAGCCCTAATCTCCTTAAACACCTTCAAGGGTGTTCTAAGCTAAAGCTCAATCTAAACATTTAGATGACTGCCTGATTTCCCATCACAGATGCTGGCTAGGAATAACAGTGTGCAAAACAAAGAGTGAGTCTAAGTGCCCATAGTGTCCCTAGTGAAGTGAAAAAGAGAATAACGAGCTGGCGCCCAAGAGAATAATGAGCTGGCGCCCTATCAGGGGACGTGTATATGGCATTGATTTTAGGAACCGGGAGATGGAAAAAGATGCTTGGTCGGTCCTCCTACTTCAAATTTGGGGCACTGCGCGTGCAATCTAATGTGCCACCAGATAGGAGTGGTGTGTTAAGTAGTACTATTCCTATCAGTTTAATCCCTGTTATGTGCCTTTTTTGGGGTTTGGTTTTTGAAGCCACAGTGCAGCACCAGAGGCCCGAAAAATTAGGCATGTACACATGCCTGAAAAATTAGGTATTGTTGCAGCTGCTGCTGTAGCAGCGGCCAGACAAATTGTGTTTGTTTCCCAGGCAGAAAGTGCCCTAAAACATTGAGGCTTGAACCCTAGTTTGTGGCGGATAAGTCACGAAAGTCAACCGGCATTCAGAGCTAAAATACAGCAGCGTGTGGACCATTTTTAGCCCAAGGCAGCTCATCTCATCAGGAATTTTTAGTCAAATGTATCGTCCACTGTCAGTCCCTTCGGGATCCATCCCTCATTCATCTTAATAAAGGTGAGGTAATCTAGACTTTTTTGACCTAGGCGACTTCTCTTCTCAGTGACAATACCTCCTGCTGCACTGAAGGTCCTTTCTGACAGGACACTTGAAGCGGGGCAGGCCAGTAGTTCTATCGCAAATTGGGCTAGCTCAGGCCATAGGTCAAGCCTGCATACCCAGTAGTCAAGGGGTTCATCGCTCCTCAGAGTGTCGATATCTGCAGTTAAGGCGAGGTAGTCTGCTACCTGTCGGTCGAGTCGTTCTCTGAGGGTGGATCCAGAAGGGCTGTGGCGATGCATAGGACTTAAAAAGCTCCGCATGTCCTCCATCAACAACACGTTTTTAAAGCGTCCTGTTCTTGCCGGCGTGGTCGTGGGAGGAGGAGGATTACTTTCACCTCTTCCCCTGTTAGATTCCCGTTGTGCTGTGACATCACCCTTATACGCTGTGTAAAGCATACTTTTTAATTTATTTTGCAAATGTTTCTGACTTGTTGTAATTTGGTAACATTTCAGCCACTTTCTGCTTATACCGGGGGTCTAGTAGCGTGGTCACCCAGTACAGGTCGTTCTCCTTCAGCCTTTTGATACGAGGGTCCCTCAATAGGCACAACAGCATGAAAGACCCCATTTGCACAAGGTTGGATGCCGAGCTACTCATTTCCCGTTCCTCCTCCTCAGTGATCTCAATGAAGGTATGTTCTTCCCCCCAGCCACGTACAACACCACGGGTACCAGATAGGTGACAACGAGCACCCTGGGATGCCTGTTGTGGTTGGTCTTCCTCCTCCTCCTTAAAGCCACATTCCTCCTCTGACTCCTCTTCCTCACAATCCTCTTCCAGCGTTGCCGCAGGTCCAGCAAGTGATGTTGATAAGGCTGTTTCTGGTGGTGATGGTGACCACAACTCTTCCTCTTCACGCTGATCTACGGCCTGATCCAGCACTCTTCGCAGGGCACGCTCTAGGAAGAAAACAAATGGTATGATGTCGCTGATGGTGCCATCGGTGCGACTGACTAAGTTTGTCATCTCCTCAAAAGGACGCATGAGCCTACAGGCATTCCGCATGAGTGTCCAGTAACGTGGCAAAAAAAATCCCAGCTCCCCAGAGGCTGTCCTAGCACCCTGGTCACACAAATATTCATTAATGGCTTTTTCTTGTTGGAGCAGGCGGTCGAACATTAGGAGTGTTGAATTCCAACGTGTCGGGCTGTCGCAAATCAAGCGCCTCATTGGCATGTTGTTTCGCCGCTGGATATCTGCAAAGTGCGCCATGGCCAAGTAGGAACGCCTGAAATGGCCACACATCTTCCTGGCCTGCTTCAGGACGTCCTGTAAGCCTGTGTACTTATGCACAAAGCGTTGTACGATCAGATTACACACATGTGCCATGCACGGCACATGTGTCAACTTGCCCAACTTCAATGCCGCCAACAAATTTGTTCCGTTGTCACAAACCACTTTGCCGATCTCCAGTTGCTGCGTCAGCCACTTTTCCACCTGTGCGTTCAGGGCGGACAGGAGTGCTTGTCCGGTGTGACTCTCTGCTTTCAAGCAAGTCAAACCCAAGACGGCGAGACACTGCCGGGATGTGGAATAGTACCTGGGGAGTTGGGGGGGTGCCGTTGATGTGGAGCAAGACGCAGCAGCAGAAGAGGACTCAGCCAAAGAGGTTATGGAAGAGGATGGAGTAGGAGGAGTAGAGTAGGTGGCAGCAGGCCTTCCTGCAAGTCGTGGCGGTGTCACCAACTCCTCTACAGAGCCACGCATTCCATGCTTGGCAGCCGTCAGCAGGTTTACCCAATGCGCAGTGTAGGTGATATACCTGCCCTGACCATGCTTTGCAGACCAGGTATCAGTGGTCAGATGGACCCCAGTCATGCCATTACTGCTTTTTGCACAATCGAGTACAGGTTGGGGATTGCATTTTGTGAAAAGAAATTTCGTCCGGGTACCTTCCACTGCGGTGTCCCAATAGCTACAATTTTTTGAACGCCTCAGACTCCACCAGCTTGTATGGTAAAAGCTGGCGGGCTAATAGTTCAGACAAGCCAGATGTCAGACGCTGGGCAAGGGGGTGACTTTCTGACATTGGCTTCTTACGCTCAAACATGTCCTTAACAGACACCTGACTGTGTGCAGATGAGCGGGAACTGCTCAAGGTGAGAGATGGAGTGGCGGATGGTTGAGAGGGGGCAAGGAGGACAGCAGTGGTTGATGTGGCTGAAGATGCTGGACCAGGAGGAGGATAGCGGCTTTGAGTTTGTGTGCTGCTTGTACTCATGTGTTGATCCCATAGGCGTTTGTGATGTGCGATCATGTGCCTACGCAAAGCAGTTGTACCTAGGTGGGTGTTGGACTTCCCACGACTCAGTTTCTTTTGGCACAGGTTGCAAATGGCATCGCTGTTGTCAGAGGCAGACACACAAAAAAAATTCCACACTGCTGAGCTCTGCAATGACGGCATTCTGGTGGTGGACACTGTCACGGCAAGGGTGCATAATTTAGTATGACATTATGAAATATTATCCTTTAATGCCATTTGTGTAGTAAATGGCACAAAAGGATGCTATTGCTGAGGTCAACAGGGGTTACATCTTTTGAAGCTGGGACCCCCACAGAGGTCGGATGACAGAAGGGGAAGTGTGGATGGCATAGCAAGGTTGAAAGAGTTTTACTAATATGGATGTGAAGTAATCAAGGCTCTGCAAGGTGTGAGGTTCTACACTTGGGAAAATGTCTCTTCATCCATTTGGCCTGTACCATTAAGTGCTGAGTAAAACTCTTTGAAATGTAAATGCCATTTTAGCTTTGCTCCAGTATCATACCCAAAGGAAGGACAAAAACATTCATATTTACCCCACAGAATAATAATAAAGCCTACTTTTTATTATATTTGGAATGGGACAAGCCCAATCTTTTAAATTAAGCCTAAACATGAGTTGCACAACTTAAACCGTGTGGCAGGAATTGTGATGTCTGTCCTATTGGATCGCAGGTGGGGCGTGCAACATGTCTATGGAATGGGAAAACAATAACAAATTCATAGAGGCAATTATTATTTCTGTGGCAGGTACAGTAGAGGAGATAAAACCAAAAAGTTTATATTTGGCTTGCTGTTTCTGGAACAAAGGAGGTGGTCACTTGGAATCACTATAGGTACGCCCCTGGGTGGGGTGTGATAATTCCACAGGGTATATCTCCTGTGATCCTGAAGGGTGATGTGTACATGCTTGGGGCCAAGATCTAATTTTGAGTGAGTCACCATCATCCTTCCTTGCCAGAGACCCCCTGGACAGAAGTTGTACTTTGAAAAACCTAAGTGAGTAATTAGGACTTCTGTTATTTTATCCTTTTTGTTTTTAAAATGCTGTTGGTGTAAATAATTTGTTTATTATGTATTGTTATATGCACTGTGACTATTTTTGCTCATAATAAACATTCATTTATTAAGTTCTACCTTTGTCTGGTTAAGAATCACGTTACCTGAAGAGACTAGTTAGTATTTTTGTAATTACATAGATATTGTGCTAAGTAATATTTGGTGGGTTTTTATTGTTGATCTACCTGGGGGACCAAGGCACCCCATTTATAAATTGTCTTGGTGGTGGCAGCGTTAAGATAGTAATAGTTATATTATTATGTTTAAGTGTGGGTGGTGTTAAAAGGGGGATTTTGTCATTATTTCCGGTCTAGTGCAGACAAATAGTGTACTTTAACCCTTTCACCACCACAACTACGTCACGCACACTCTTGGAGTAGGGTGCGTTCGTGACAGACACAGCATGCGTTGATTGGCGTGCTGTCGGGCTGACCCCGGGTGCCGATGCATGCTGTCTGACTGTGCCACTAGCTCCTTGCGACGACCTCCCCCTGCTTCCAACTCGTCTCCTCCTCCTCCCTGTCTCCCCATCTGAACTTTCACCCTGTTCTTCTTCTTGCCGAGCGGGCACCCACGTGACATCCATGGACGCATCGTCATCATCAACCACTTCACTTGTATCTGACAACTCAGCAAAGGAAGCAGCAGCGGGTACAACATCATCATCATCACACCGTACGTCCATGTGTGTAATGCTGCCTGACTGAGACATATCCCTGTTATCTACATCCTCTGGCAATAATGGTTGTGCATCACTCATTTCTTCGAACGGATGTGTAAATAACACAGATAAAGTGAAGCGGCTGTGGTGCTAGTGTTGGTGGTGGCGGCAGGCGGGTGAGTGGTATCTTGAGAGGTGCCCGAAGCTAAGCTGGAGGAGGATGGTGCGTCAAGGTTCCGAGCGGAAGCTGTAGAAGATTGGGTGTCCTGTGTTAGCCAGTCAACTATGTCCTCAGAACTTTTCAAGTTCAGTGTACGTGGCCTCTGAAAACTGGGCATTATTCTAGGGCAAAAGGGAATCACAGCACCACGACCAAGATGGCCCCTGCGGGGTGGCATGCCTCTGCCTGTCATTTTTTTTGGATTAGTGGTACTATGCGTGCAAGCTACTGTGAGACCAGATATGAGTGGCACTGTGCAGTGGCAGAGGTTGGCAGAGTACACACTGTAGGCCTGACACACCCACTTGCAGACAACTAACTGCTATTCAATCTATAACAGTGGAAAAAAGTTTTTTGGTTTTAAATGCATGCTATTGTGACACCAGATATGAGTGGCAATGTGCACTGGCAGAGGTTGGCAGAGTGCACACTGTAGGCCTGACACCCGCTTGAAGACAACTAACTGCTATTCAATCTATAACAGTGAAAAAAGGTTTTGTGTTTTTAAATGCACACTATTGTGACACCAGATATGAGTGGCACTGTGCACTGGCAGAGGTTGGCAGTGTACACGCTGTAGGCCTGACACCCGCTTGAAGACAACTAACTGCTATTCAATATATAAGAGTGGAAAAAAGTTTTTTGGTTTTAAATGCATGCTATTGTGACACCAGATATGAGTGGCAATGTGCACTGGCAGAGGTTGGCAGAGTGCACACTGTAGGCCTGACACCCACTTGAAGACAACTAACTGCTATTCAATCTATAACAGTGAAAAAAGGTTTTGGGTTTTTAAATGCACGCTATTGTGACACCAGACCAGATATGAGTGGCACTGTGCACTGGCAGAGGTTGGCAGAGTACACGCTGTAGGCCTGACACCCACTTGCAGACAACTAACTGCTATTCAATCTATAACAGTGAAAAAAGTTTTTGGGTTTTTAAATGCACGCTATTGTGACACTGGATATGAGTGGCAATGTGCACTGGCAGAGGTTGGCAGAGGACACGCTGTAGGCCTGACACCCGCTTAAAGACAAGTAACTGCTATTCAATCTATAACAGTGAAAAAAGTTTTGGGGTTTATAAATGCATGCTATTGTGACACCAGACCAAACATGAGTGGCACTGTGCACTGGCAGAGGTTGGCAGAGTACACGCTGTAGGCCTGACACACCCGCTTGAAGACAACTAACTGCTATTCAATCTATAACAGTGAAAAAAGTTTTGGGGTTTTTAAATGCACGCTATTGTGACACCAGCTATGAGTGGCAATGTGCACTGGCAGAGGTTGGCAGAGTACACGCTGTAGGCCTGACACACACGCTTGAAGACAACTAACTGCTATTCAATCTATAACAGTGAAAAAACGTTTTTGGGTTTTTAAATGCACGCTATTGTGACACCAGATATGAGTGGCACTGTGCACTGGCAGAGGTTGGCAGCAGTGGCGTACACACAACCCATGGGGCCCCAGTGCGAAAACTGATCCGTGGGCCCCCCGCGCGTGCTTAATCTGCGCGGGATGGGGCCGCAACACATGGCGGCGGGTACCGGGTCGCAGGGATGCGACCTGTGCGACTGCGGTATGTACGCCAGTGCATGCATAAACACATACACTTAAAGGACCACTACAGACACCCAGATCACATCAGCTCAATGAAGTGGTCTGGGTGCCAGGACTCTAGTTTTAACCCTGCAGCTGAAAACATAGCAGTTTCAGAGAAACTGCTATGTTTCACTGAGGGTTAATCCAGCCTCTAGTGGCTGTCTTATTGACAGCCGCTAGAGGATTTTCTGCGATTCTCACTGTGAAAATCACAGTGAGAAGACGCTGAACGTCCATAGGAAAGCATTGAGTAATGCTTTCCTATGGGCGGCTTGAATGCGCGCGTGGCTCTTGCCACGCATTCGCATTCGGAGCTGAGAGGCGGATCGGGACGGAGAGATTCCCAGCGCCAAGGGAGTCCGGCGCTGGAGAAAGGTAAGTGCTTAAGACACACACACACACTCTCATGAAGAGACGTACACATTTACTGACAGACACACACACTCACTAACAGACGCACACAAACATACTCAGTAACAGACACACACACCAACACACACACTCTAACACACACACACTAACACACACTAACACACACTCACACATTAACATACACTCTCACACACACACACACACACACACACACTCTAAGACTAACACACACACACACACACACACTAACACTAACACACTCACTAACACACACACACATTAACATACACTCACACACACACTCTCTAAGACTAACACACACACACTCTAAGACTAACACACACACACTAACACACACTCTAACACTAACTCACACACTAACACACACACACTCTAACACTAACACACTCACTAACACACACTCACACACACACACACACACACACACACTCTAACACACTAACATACACTCACACTCACAAACACACACTAACATACACTCACATACACTAACATATACTCACACACACACTAACACACACTAACACACACACTAACACACACTCTAACACACACTCTAACACACACTCTAACACACACTCACACTCTAACACACACTCACACACACACTAACATACACTCACACTCACACACACACTAACATACACTCACACTCACAAACACACACTAACATACACTCACACTCACAAACACACACTAACATACACTCACACACACTCACACACACACTAACACATTTTTTTTAATCCCCCCAGCCTCCTTACCTGTGGGAGAGCTGAGGGGATTCCCTTGGGTCCAGTGGTGTTGTTGGCCCTGCTGTCACCCGGCTGGCCGGTCCTGCGGGCGCGCGAGGGAGCACTGTCCCCTGAGTGCTTCCTCTTCAGCTCCCTCGCACGCCGTGGACTGATGCCGGAGCCGGAAGATGACGTCATCTTCCGGCTCCGGTATCATTGCGGTGCGCGAGGGAGCTCAAGAGGAAGCACTCAGGGGAGAGTGCTCCCTCGTGCGCCCGCAGGACCGGCCAGCCGGCTGACAGCAGGGCCAGCCTCGGGGGGCCCTGAGGTGGCCGGCTCCTGGGCCCCCCAGGAGAAGAGGCTGGCCCAGTGACATACATACCGGGTCGCAGGGCGGCTGGGCCCCCTGGTGGTCCGGGCCCAGTCGCAGCCGTGACCCCTGCGACCCCGGTATGTACGCCACTGTTTGGCAGAGTACCCGCTGTAGGCCTGACACACACGCTTGAAGACAACTTACTGCTGTTCAATCTATAACAGTGTAAAAACATTTTTGGTTTTAAATGCACGCTATTGTGACACCAGATATGAGTGGCAATGTGCACTGGCAGAGGTTGGCAGAGTACACGCTGTAGGCCTGACACCCGCTTGAAGACAACTAACTGCTATTCAATCTATAACAGTGAAAAAAGTTTTTGGGTTTTAAATGCACGCTATTGTGACACCAGATATGAGTGGCAATGTGCACTGGCAGAGGTTGGCAGAGTACACGCTGTAGGCCTGACACACCCGCTTGAAGACAACTAACTGCTATTCAATCTGTAACAGTGAAAAAACATGTTTTGTTTTTAAATGCACGCTATTGTGACACCAGATATAAGTGGCACTGTGCACTGGCAGAGGTTGGCAAAGTACACGCTGTTGGCCTGACACACAGACGCTTGCAGACAACTAACTGCTATTCAATCTATTACAGTGAAAAAAATGTTTTGGGGTTTTTAAATGCACGCTATTGTGACACCAGATATGAGTGGCACTGTGCACTGGCAGAGGTTGGCAGAGTACACGCTGTTGGCCTGACACAAAGACGCTTGCAGACAACTAACTGCTATTCAATCTATAACAGTGAAAAAAAAATTTGTTTTGAAATGCACGCTATTTTGACACCAGATATGAGTGGCACTGTGCACTGGCAGAGGTTGGCAGAATACACGCTGTAGGCCTGACACACACGCTTGAAGACAACTAACTGCTATTCAATCTATAACAGTGAGAAAAGTTTTTTTGGTTTTAAATGCACGCTATTGTGACACCAGATATGAGTGGCAATGTGCACTGGCAGAGGTTGGCAGAGTACACGCTGTAGGCCTGACACCTGCTTGAAGACAACTAACTGCTATTCAATCTATAACAGTGAAAAACGTTTTTTGGTTTTAAATGCATGCTATTGTGACACCAGATATGAGTGGCAATGTGCACTGGCTGAGGTTGGCAGAGTACACGCTGTAGGCCTGACACTCACTTGAAGACAACTAACTGCTATTCAATCTATAACAGTGAAAAAAGTGTTTTGGTTTTAAATGCACGCTATTGTGACACCAGATATGAGTGGCAATGTGCACTGGCAGAGGTTGGCAGAGTACACGCTTTTGACCTGACACACAGACGCTTGCAAACAACTAACTGCTATTCAATCTATTACAGTGAAAAAAGTTTTGGGGTTTTAAATGCACGCTATTGTGACACCAGATATGAGTGGCACTGTGCACTGGCAGAGGTTGGCAGAGTACACGCTATTGGCCTGACACACAGACGCTTGCAGACAACTAACTGCTCTTCAATCTATAACAGTGAAAAAAAATTTTGGTTTTTAAATGCACGCTATTGTGACACCAGATATGAGTGGCACTGTGCACTGGCAGAGGTTGGCAGAGTAGACGCTGTAGGCCTGACACACACGCTTGCAGACAACTAACTGCTATTCAATCTATTACAGTGAAAAAAAAATGTTTTTAAATGCAAGCTTAAGCTATTGTGACACCAGATATGAGTGGTGGCACTGGGCATGTGGGCACAGTATCCACTGTGAGCCTGACACAGAAGCTGGCAGGCAGGCAACTGCAATTAGATTACACAAAAAAAAGCAGACTAATGTTCTAGCCCTAAAAAGGGCTGTTTGGGGTGCTGTCCTTACAGCAGAGATCAGATGAGTCATTTAGGACTGTAGTGGACACTGAATACACTAGCCTAGCTATCCATTTCCCTATCAAACGAGCAGCAGCTACACTTTCCCTCCTCTATCTAAGAATGCAGCTTCAGAATGAATCTAAAATGGATGCTGTACAGGAGGTGGGAGGGTCTGGAAGGGAGGGTCTGCTGCTGATTGGCTGGAATGTGTCTGCTGACTGTGAGGCACAGGGTCAAAGTTTACTCAATGATGACGAATAGGGAGCGGACCGAACCGCGCATATATTCGCCCTCCGTGGCGAACGCGAACACGCTATGTTCGCCAGGAACTATTCGCCAGCGAACAGTTCGGTACATCACTAGTTATCAGTACAGATTAATATTCTATACTTACTAGCGGGAGTTTACAGTCAACGACCAGGAGTAGATGTTCTGATTTAGAGTAATTGCAAAGCTGTAAAATATCTTCAATCAGGGCTTCCCAAAAGGTAGATCCCCAGATGTTTTAAAATTACAACTTCCATGATATTTTGTCATTCTAAAGGCATGCAAAGCATCTTGGGAGTTGTAGTTCTACAACATATAGAGATCTACCTTTTGGGCACTATTATTTTAAATTAAAAATGTTTCCAGTCTGTTTTTTTTACCTAAAATGTACAATTTGCTTGTCAACATGCCTCAATTTTTAAACCTCACTGTGCTTGAATAGGGAACAGGCATATGTTATTCATAAGTGGCCAATTGACTTGTGCAGGAGGACTTCTAGCTTTCTGATTGGGAATTTGTTGCAATAAAAGCTAAGATAAAATAAAATGCAAGTATATAGAGCCCCATGTCTTTCTATATTTCAGTTCTTCTAAACCATATCTAAATTAGACATTACTTTATTTTTCCATGCCGTAATAAAAACTTGGCAGTAATCTTACTTCACTAGTTGTACGTGGAAAAGAGACACATTTCATTTTACTTATTAACTCGAACAGTGACATTCAACCTTCTTAGATATTCATAGAACTTCAATATTTACCCATAGTGTTTAATGTCTGGATAATGAAATTAAAATAAATAGTAACTTGCATGAGTATTATTGAGGTAAGTGGTTCAGTTTCCTAATATTTACATTATATAGATTTGGGGAGACAACACCAGCCTTCAGGAGTAGAAGGATGCAGAAGGAATAGGTAAAGGTAAATGCTGGGATTTGGAGGTTGGAGAGAAGTACAGTGGAAAAATTAGGCATATATATGAGAAATGTACATGTATATATTATTTTAGTGTTTTTTTTTTTTTTAACCTGCAAAACTTTCTGCCCTGTAATAGGCATCATCATCAACCAACACCGTTTTTATGAATAAAAATGTTTTTACTTATCACTTTTGGTCTGAATAAATGGTTCTGTGTTGTTTTTTTTTTTTAATGTGAATTAACAAGTTTGAATAGTGTAATGTTTTATTTCACTTGTTCTAACCTACAATGTCCAGTAACAACTGTAGATGTCACCAACAAGCACAACAGATGTTTCTGGAAGCTAACAGTTTTTATAAGTAATTGAACTACAAATCCCAGTAAACCCTGCTCTGATCAAAACTGATGCTATGCACAGGGAGCTCTGAAATATGCTAGTCCACCAAGACCTTCGGCAATATCACTAAAATTTGTATGGTAAGGTATGTATTTTTGCTGATGATACAAAGATTTGCAACAGGGTTGATGTTTCAGGAGCGATAAGCCTAATGGCAAATGATTTAGGTAAACTAGAAAAATGGTCAGAGTTGTGGCAACTGACATTTAATGTGGATAAGTGCAAGATAATGCATCTTGGACGTAAAACCCAAGTACAGATAACCTCATCTGAGGAAGAGGATTTAGGGGTGATTATTTCTGATGACTTAAAGGTAGGCAGACAATGTAATAGAGCAGCAGGAAATGCTAGCAGAATGCTTGATTGTATAGGGAGTAGTGATGTCCCGAACGGTTCCCTGGCGAATAGTTCCCTGGCGAACATAGCGTGTTCGCGGTCGCCGCAGATGGCGAACATATGCGATGTTCGGTCCGCCCCTATTCGTTATCATTCAGTAAACTTTGACCCTGTACCTCACAGTCAGCAGACACATTCCAGCCAATCAGCAGCAGACCCTCCCTCCCAGACCCTCCCACCTCCTAGACAGCATACAATTTAGCTTAATTCTGAAGCTGCATTCATTTTTTTTTTTACAATTATTTTTTTTTGTTTGTTTATTATACATTATCCTCCATAGCCAGTAACCTGTGTTTATTATACATTATCCCCCATAGCCAGTAACCTGTGTTTGTTATACATTTCCCCCCCATAGCCAGTAACCTGTGTTTTATTATACATTATCCCCCCACAGTAATCTGTGTTTGGGGGGGGACCTAATGTCCTCCCCCCTGGCCCCCACCCCTGAGCGGTGGGTGGGGGCCCTAAACACAAATTGGGTGGGGGAAATAATGTCCTCCCCCTGGCCCCCACCCCTGAGCGGTGGGGGCCCTAAACACAAATTGGGTGGGGGAAATAATGTCCTCCCCCTGGCCCCCACCCCTGAGCGGTGGGTGGGGGCCCTAAACACAAATTGGGGGGGACCTAATGTCCTCCTCCCTGGCCCCCACCCCTGAGCGGTGGGTGGGGGCCCTAAACACAAATTGGGGGGGACCTAATGTCCTCCCACTGGCCCCCACCCCTGAGTGGTGGGTGGGGGCCCTAAACACAAATTGGGGGGGACCTAATGTCCTCCCCCCTGGCCCCCACCCCTGAGCGGTGGGTGGGGGCCCTAAACAAAAGTAAGGGGGGAGGACCTAATGTCCTCTCCCCTGGCCCCCACCCCTGAGCAGTGGGTGGGGGCCCTAAACACAAATTGGGGGGGACCTAATGTCCTCCCCCCTGGCCCCCACCCCTGAGCGGTGGGTGGGGGCCCTAAACACAAATTGGGGGGGACCTAATGTCCTCCCACTGGCCCCCACCCCTGAGTGGTGGGTGGGGGCCCTAAACACAAATTGGGGGGGACCTAATGTCCTCCCCCCTGGCCCCCACCCCTGAGCGGTGGGTGGGGGCCCTAAACAAAAGTAAGGGGGGAGGACCTAATGTCCTCTCCCCTGGCCCCCACCCCTGAGCGGTGGGTGGGGGCCCTAAACACAAATTGGGGGGGACCTAATGTCCTCCCCCCTGGCCCCCACCCCTGAGCGGTGGGTGGGGGCCCTAAACAAAAGTAAGGGGGGAGGACCTAATGTCCTCTCCCCTGGCCCCCACCCCTGAGCGGTGGGTGGGGGCCCTAAACACAAATTGGGGGGGACCTAATGTCCTCCCCCCTGGCCCCCACCCCTGAGCGGTGGGTGGGGGCCCTAAACACAAATTGGGGGGGGAACCTAATGTCCTCCCCCCTGGCCCCCACCCCTGAGCGGCGGGTGGGGGCCCTAAATACCAATGGGTGGGACCTATTGTCCTCCCCCCGGCTCCACCCCTGAGCAGCGGGTGGGGGCCCTAAAAAAAATGTCCCCCCCAGGTGACTACGGGTCCCCAAACCCCTAGTCACCCCCCCATAAAAAGTATCCCCCTACCTACCCCCCTCACCCTAAAAATAATGAGGGGGTGACCTTTAATTAAGGCTGGGGGGATGCTGCCTTTTTGTCCCTTTCCAACCCTTACCAATCAATGAAAGGCTTCTTGCTGCCATTTGCAATCTTTCCTTGATTTGCTTAGCCAAAAATAAAATTTTGCTGCTCTAGTTTTCAAATACACGGTCATTCACAACATTAAACCCACCTGTCTAATATTGTGTAGGTCCCCTAGTTCTGCCAAAACAGCTCTGATCTGTCAAGGCATGGACTCCACAAGACCTCTGAATCCTGTATTATCTGGCACCAAGATATTAGCAGCAGATCCTTTCAGTTCAACAAGTTGAAGATTGGGGCTTCCTGGATCAGATTTGCTGTTCCAGCACATCCCACAGAAGCTCAGTTGGATTGAGATATGGGAAATTTGGAGGCCAAGGCAACACATCATGTTCCTCAAACCATTCCTGAACAATTTTAGCAATGTGGCAGTGTGCACTATACCACTAAAAGAGGCCACTGCCATCAGGGAACACCATTGCCATGAAAGGGTGTATGTGGTCTGCAACAATCTCTAGGTAGGTCATATGTGTCAAAGTAACATCCATATAAATGCCAGACTCATGGTTTCCCAGCAGAACATTGCCCAGAGCATAATACTGTCTCCGCTGGCCTGAATTCTTCTTGTAAAAGATGCACACTCACCCAGCCATCCACCTGATCTTAAAGAAAATGTATCTCATCAGACCAGGCAACCTACTTCCGCTGCTGCATGGTCCAGTTCTGATGCTCACATCCCCATTGAAGGTGCTTTTGGCAGGAAACAGGGGTCATCATGGCAATCTGACAGGTCTCTGGCTACGTAGTTCCATCTGCAGCAAATTACGATGCACTGTGTGTTATGATACCTCTTATCATGGTGAGTATTACATTTTTGAGGGGCAATTCATGTATTACAAATCCTAGCCAAAAATGCACATTGCAAATGGGATATGTACAGGTATTTCTAAGCATCTCTGTGAATCTAGACAATACATTTTAGAGCCTGATATATATTTCATACATAATGTCCCACAAAACAAAATAGCCTCTAAAATCACTTCTGATTTTAAGTGAATAACCCTTCATTGAACTTACAATATACATTGTAAATGTGTGTAATTTGTCGAGCTCTTTCTCTGACAGCTTATTTGATAAGGTCTGGTAATAAAGGCACTCTTCCATGGACCATTAGCGGTTATGTAAATACCTCTAAGCTATTTGGTATGATTGTGTTTTTACCTTATTTGAGTTCTACAATTACTACATCTCACGTTATTTCAGCAAACGTTACTGTACTCAAAACAAAAAACTAAAGACAACTGTAAAAAAGAAATGACATTACATTATGCAATATCCCATGTAGTGAAACATTCCCTTAAAATCCATATGTTTTTCCTTGGAGATAAACTTAAAGATATCCTGGCTAACAACAAATGCATTTCCCTTCCATGTCACACCATAAGATAATCACTATGTCCCACAAGGTAGTCCGGATCCTCATTACAATCCTATTATGAATGTTCTGATGCAGTCATTCATTTCTTCTAAGGGTTACATCCCTGTGCAAATGGTGGTGTAATTTCTATAGCTTTTAATAGAATGTTTCCATATGGATCTGTTTTGCTGCTTCCTACATTGAGTTAAAGTTAAAGACAAAAAGTAAAACCATTTAAATATTTAGCCATTTTTATAGAATTTACAAAAATGAAGAAGACAAACGTGATCCTCTGTTGTTTAAACAAACAAAACTGAGTCTATACAAATAACATGGGCCATGGGTCCAGACAGTGGCGGAACTAATGTAAAGAAGACTCTTCCTCAAGATATTTGTTTTGGGCCCCCCTCTAGTGCAAGGGTAGCCAAAGGGTAGATTCCCATCTGTCGTACAAGTACAATGATGATTTGCCAGCTAGGGATCTACATTTTGCCCATCCTTGCATGGTTGCATTTGTGACCAGTGTTTGTGCATTTGAATGTAAAGTATTTATATAGAGTATGTGTGTGCATGTCGGGGTGTAATTGTATGTACTGCTGCCTAGGGCTGTCATCAGAAATTTTGGGTCCCTGACACAGCTCAAGATCTGGGGCCCAGGGGCCCAGCCCAGAATCCGCCCACAGGTATGCAGTGTGTTTGTGTATAGTGAATTCAGAGTGTGTGTTTGTAGCGTGTGTATAGTGAATGCAGTTTGTGTTTGTGTTGGTATGCTGTGTGTGTAGGCATGTAGTGTGTATAGAATATATGCAGAGTGTGTGTTTGTGTAGTTGAGGTTGTGTGTATAGTGAATGACGTGTATGTGTTTGTGTAGTGGATGTAGTGTGTGTGTGTGTAGTGAATGCAGTTTGTGTGTTTGTGTAGTGGAGATAGTGTGTATAGTGAATGCAGTGAGTGTAATGAATGTAGTGAGTGTATAGTGAATGTAGTGTGTGTATTTGTGTAGTGGAGATAGTGTGTATAGTGAATGCAGTGTGTGTTTGTGTAGTAGAGGTGGTGTGTGTGTTGTGGATGCAGTGTGTGCATAGTGAATGCAGTTTGTATGTGTTTGTATAGTGGAGATAATGTGTATAGTGAATGCAGTATGTGTTTGTTCATAGTTAATGCAGTGTGTGTCTTTGTGTAGTGGAGGTAGTGTGTATAGTAAATGCAGTGTGTGTGTAGTGGATGTAGTGTGTGTGTATTAAATGCAGTGTGTGTTTGTGTAGTGGAGATAGTGTGCATAGTGAATGCAGTGTGTTTTTGTGTAGTGGATGTAGTGTTTATAGTGAATGCAGTGTGTGTGTTTGCGTAGTTCATGTAGTGTGTATAGTCGAAGTAGTGTGTGTATATAATGAATGCATAGTGTGTGTTTGTGTATATAATAAATCCATAGTGCGTGTTTGTGTAGGAATGTAGTGTGTATATTATAAATGCATAGTGTTTGCATAGTGGATGTAGTGTGTAAAGTGGAGGTAGTAGTGTGTGTATAGTGACTGCATAGAGTCTGTGTGTGTGTGTGTATACCGTATAAATGCATAGTGTGTGTGTGTGTGTGTGTGTATGTATTATGAATGCATAGTGTGTGTGTGTGTGTGTATTATGAATGCATAGTGTGTGTTTGTGTAGTGTATGTAGTGTGTAAAGTGGAGGTAGTGTGTGTGTGTGTGTGTGTGTGTGTGTGTATTAAGAATGCATAGTGTGGGTATGTGTGTGTGTGTTTGTGTAGGTATGTAGTATATGTAAAATAGGAGCTACAGTTAGTGGAGGGGAGGAAGGAGAGCACTTTTTTTTTAACACACACCTGCTAAACATTTTATTTCCCCCTCCCTGCTGCTTACCTGTGGGGGAGATCGCATTCCCTGGTGGTCCAGTCACTGTTCACCGAAGTGGGGGCAGCACACTCCACCTTTCCTTACCAGCAGCTCTTTTGTCTGTGAGAGCGACCTGTGTGCTGTGCAGAGCATTGCCGTGGTAACCTTTGGCAACACTCTGATGGCCGCTGTGCTCGCGAGTGTTAGACACACAGGAGGGGCTGTGAAGGGAAGCTGGAGTGTGCTGCGGGCCCCCACTGCAGTGAACAGGAGCCGGGACCCCGCAGGGCGTAGATGCACAAACTGTCATGGTTGTCATGCCCTGTTGGCGGCGCTGCTGCTGCCATTGGAACGCATCAGCTGCATTGATGGTAGTTCCATCACACAGTCCATAGACTGGACTATGTGATCACAAAAGGCAGTATAAAACATGCGTTACCTGGCTGTCAGGGAGGCTCGCAGAGTCACAAAATTTGTGAGAAAAATAAACAGGAAAAAAAAGCAAAAACAAGGAAAGTATAAATAAAAAGAAAGGGAGTATAAAGAAGGTAGGAAAGAATGAGGCAGAAAAAGAGAAGAAGCAGGGAAACAAGTGCAGGGAAGAAGGGAGTAAAAGGGAAAGGTTAGAGGCATGGAGACAAGACCCAAGCAGATCTTTAGACCCAAGCAGATCTTTAGTATTTAAAAATACAAATAATTCTAATATGTATGTGGATTAGAAAAGCTACCGCTGCTAAATATAATATGCCTAAAGCACAGTTCTACAACATTGAGAGAAGTATCAGGAATCAGATTTAGTATTTTTTTTTCTAAATATTAGCTTAAGCTGCTTTGCTGAATCGTCCATATAATAGGTTTTACAACTAAAGGGCACATTTTTTTTACACCACAATACATCTGTTTCTATATGATACAAAGGAGAGACAGGAAAGAAGAGAGTGCATTAGTCTTGATAACCTTTGTGTTATAGGACAATTGTGCCAAATCAAGCAGTTCATTTATCTTAATGTACGTTTTTATGTATGCTTCTAGAGACCCAACATAATTCTCCCCTAATGTACACTGTGATTCAAAATGTTATTAGCAAATGTATATATAAAAACATAAAATTATGACACACACAGATAGCACAAATCACACACAGACACATCAGTATTCACACAGTCATGAGAAGTGACACACATCAGAAGTCACAAACAAGGATACTGACATCCCTTTTCTTATAGATACATCCTTCCACTAAAATAATGGGTGCCTGCCTCCCTCCACCCCATCACTCACCAAATATATTGTTCCCATTTAACCCCTTCACTATTGAGCACTTTGGGATTAAAAACAAAGCATAGCTAGCATATAAATATCACAACATAGCAATTTTGTGTAGATTGCTTTGTAGGCAAACATAAATAGAAATTATGCACATTTACACCTCTTTCCCACTTATTCATTCAGACTTTATAAAATATCTGTGCCATAAAATACTTTAGACTATCCTCAAATATGTCACACAGAAATTGGATTATACAAGCAAAAACTATATTTGTTCTAACAGTAGGTTTTACAAAAAGCAATAAACAAAAAATGGCCAAATACCTTGCTTACAGGTATTTGTAAGGACCCTAAAGGCATTACTAGTAATACAAAAAAAAAAACTAAGAAAAGAGTTACTTGCACACTTCCCAAAGCCCTATGCATATTTAAATAAATATAAAAAAGTGTTTTAAAAGTAAGTGCTTCTATCACCTGGTATAGGTCACCCAACCCCACACAAAAAATTGGGATAAAAAACAAAACAAAGGAATTAATAAAGATCTGGAAGAGAAAGGTAGCTTGCGATCAGCTGATCAGCTTTACCCGGAAGATTGAAAATTCCAGAAACACGTCACAATCAAGTGACGCAACTACGACCTCTATCCCGGAAATTACATCTACGGAACTCCGTACAAACACAGAAGTCCCTGTGGATGGGAAAAAAACACACCTTTTTGGATTTAAATTGTGAAGAGCAGCTGAGCAGCATGAAGGACATACACTGAGCACTTTGATAAATACTTTTTTGGTCGAAACACGTTAGTGCCGTGCTGAGAGATATTTTATTTTCTATTAATTGTGTTAATAAATTCTTTCTTGTTACATTTTCTACTACTTTCGTTTGTTCCTTCAAACCAAGTGTGGGGAATCCAGCATCCAGAAGTGTGTGTGAATTCTACCTACTTGATTTCATTTGCACTTATCCAAAAGGCGCTGATAGTCTGAGCCTGCTGTAAAGTAGCTCAGCAATATGTGAGTAAGACCGATTTGTATTAATTTGTTTTTATATCAACTATACAGATTTCACTATGGTCTATCCTCTGTTTATAGGTTAGGTTTGACACTGAATTGAGGGTAAAATTGCATGTGTGTATATTTTATAGTTACACTGTTTTACCTTGTGTAACAGAGCTCCCTGTACCTCGGCTGGGTACCTCCGGACCGCTTCCTAGCTGGAACAGGGGACAAACCGCAGCACTCTTGCCCTAAGTTGCCGTGACTTGACTAGGGTCGTGGCACCGCTCTCTCCTGGAGTCGAATAGGGAACTCGCTCTAGCAACCCCCAGGCACTGGATGACACTCAGTCCTGGGAGCTCAAGTCCTTGCAAGGACTTTCACCATTTAATCCTGCACACTGGAACAGTGATTAAAGAATAGTGCTTTCCCCTCCCAGTAACCAGATGACACATAGCTCTGTGAGTACAAGCTGGAATACTTTAATGGCAGCCACAACTGGCCTTATATGCATGTCCCAAGGGGCAAAGGGCACCCCCCCGTGGACCTGAGAGTAAACCACAGTAGAAACAAATACACAATTACATTGGCTCTCAGATCTAGGTCACTCCCATACATAATCAGATAATCCCTCCTCTGTGCCTGGGAGATAATTGGATCAGGAACTGTACTATCCAGTTATCTCCATGCACAGAAAAAAAACCATACTTTTTCCTAAACACCCCAAAAGTACCCTAAAAATAAATCCCACAAAAGTTACATCCCCTGGTAGCCCTAATCTGGGTGACCAACATATCCAAAAATCACCCAGATCAGTTCAGGGGTTCAGGAATTTCCTGGAAGTCATAATTTGACCAACCGTGCACATGGTCCTATGCCCAAAACAGTTCCATGAAATCAGTGCTAACGGTCGGTCAAGTTTGGTAGTCTTTTACAGGTTTCCCTGCAGGGCCCATAGTCTGTGGGCAGAAGGCTGGCAAGCAAGCTCCTCCAGGAGCTCGTGGCAAACTCACATGGGAAGGGGAGTTTGTCACACCTTGTCACTGCAATTTTAAAGTAATCACCATATATAGATTGGTTATATATACTTATTATACTTATCAGTGTGCTCTCACCAGTTTTACTGATTTTTATCACGATATTTAAATAAAGGACATTTTTTTTGTTTCGCTCTAATGGCCATTAGGTGTAAGCCCACCTGCCACGTCAAGGCAAACCTCTTAGGTGGGTCCTACACTGACATTTCACCTTGCTTCCTTCAGCTTCACGCAAAAAAATCTCTAATGAGACGGAGAAGGGTATTTTTCTAAACCCCTACATACTTATTCACCATTAATAGGGAACACATTGAGTAGGCGGCAGCATTGTAAGATGGCTGTGGGATACAAAAGCAAATGCAAATACACAAAAATAAGTCAAGCGCTCAGACTTCCACTACTGGCAGCAATGACTAGTAATACATCTTGCTAAAATTGCAACAGAAAGTAAAACAAATGTCTACATTTGAGCAAAGTGCTCACATGCAGTAAGTACAGTTCTAAATTAAAACTGCAATAATAACCATAATCAATCTCTAGAATGCTAATGTAATGCTAACAGTGAAATGGTAGCATCTCTTCTCTCCTCTCCCCCTTGACTGTAGGAAAGGTATGACCCATTGACAGGTCCTTTGCTGTTAGGAAGGAGGCTTAAGCAGACATTTTTTTGCACACTTACAGACACTAAATCAGTGACCAGTGATTACTCGCAGTGAAATGTATTTCTCAGGAATGCTTAGAATATAAATGAGGGTAAGTATGTCTTCATGTACTAAATTGTATTCTGCAAAATGCATGAAAGTAAACCACTTATACTCAATTCTGGTAGCGAAGTGGTTCATTTAATAAAATGGTTTGATCAAGTGTTGTTGGCAAGTTACTAGTCCAGCCATTAAATAATTAATACAACTGATAATTGTTTACACGATGCTCAAAGCCCTAATTCCTTCCTCTCCCAGACCACTAGAATACAGTCATTAAAGGGAAACTCCAGTGCCAGGAAAACGATCCGTTTTCCTGGCACTGGAGGGTCCCTCTCCCTCCCACCCCTCAATCCCCGGTTACTGAAGGGGTGAAAACCCCTTCAGTGACTTACCTGAGGCAGCGGCGATGTCCCTCGTCGCTGTCTCCGCCTCCGCGACGCTCCTCCTCTTCATTGCGTCGGCAGGTGGGCGAGACTGATCTCGCCCACCGGCCGAGGGGACCTAATGCGCATGCGCAGCAATGCCACGCATGCGCATTACGTCTCCCCATAGGAAAGCATTGAAAAATCATTTCAATGCTTTCCTATGTGGTTTTGAGCGACGCTGGAGGTCCTCACACAGCGTGAGGACGTCCAGCGACGCTCTAGCACAGGTTTCCTGTACTAGAACCCAGGAAGTGACCTCTAGTGGCTGTCTAATAGACAGCCACTAGAGGTGGAGTTAACCCTGCAATGTAATTATTGCAGTTTATAAAAAACTGCCATAATTGCACTTGCAGGGTTAAGAGTAGTGGGAGTTGGCACCCAGACCACTCCAATGAGCAGAAGTGGTCTGGGTGCCTAGAGTGTCCCTTTAACGATGAATTAGAAAAGTTCTCCGAACATGTGGAGGGATGGGGGAGCATTCGGCATTCCCATCACAGATGGAGAGAATTGAGCAAATATTATTTCTCTACAGGAAGGTAAGTAAGATTTAATTAACTTTATTTCAAAAGAAAGAAGGAAAGAAGTAAAGAAAGAAAGAAAGAAAGAAAGAAAGAAAGAGAAAAACAAAGAAAAGGAAAAGAAGAAATACATTATTTTTAGATTGTCTAACTTGCAGTAACCTTGTGTGATTTTCTATTAATTTTATCTGCAATCATCTGGAAAACAGTGACTGTGATCTTTATTATCTTTACTATTGCTGTGGAAAAATAAAACCATAACAAGAAAACAATATTTGTTGTTTCCTAGATGCATTGTCTTTCAATTTAATGCCCGAGTGCCTGTATACAGATCTAACCTTTTCAATACTTTATTTTAAATAAATAACGAAGTGTAAACATTTGGAAGAATCATTCTCTTCAAACAGGTTACAAGACATACGATATGCCCTAAGGATGCTTATCTTCATCAATCTTGGAACATAAACCTTATCAACATTTTTCTATATTAAAAAAAAAAAACTCAAAACATATGGCTGCTTCGTAACCCCCCCCCCCCCCCCCCCTGTGCAATATAATCTTTCAATTCAAGCATTGCCATATATTCATCTTTCTTATAACACAACAAATGTGTAATTTTCATCCTCTGCAAAGCCTACTTCCCAGAGCTACTACAGAATGTTAAAATATGCTTTGTTACAGTACATGCGTGCACAAAAGGAGGATAATCCTTAATGTAACATCTTGGCAATATTCTATATGGCTCATGCATATTCTTTAAAGATCATTCATCAGATTTGTGAAGCTTCGCCATGTGAAAAATAATGCTTCATCTTCCCTCTTGCCTTCATTTAGAAGCTTCACTTCGGATAGGCTTCTACAAAAAGGAGAACACGACAGTGATGGAATATGTAATAAATTTAGAGGAATGAAAGTATATAGAAGTAGAGGTTCATTTAAATTTTTGAGAGTTGGGAAACTGGAGTTGACATTTAAACTAGATGACATTCAAAGTGTAATTGGAAAGGCAGAAGAAGAAGAGGCTAAGCTTGTAATTCCGATCTAGCTACTGTCTGTATTAAAGTGGGGGTTTATTGTCTACATAGTGAGTTGTGGGGATTTGAGAAATGGTTTGGAGAACTGAGATCAATAGAAAAAAAATTAGAAAAAAATGGCTAGCAAGCTGTAAACCACCACAATTACATACTTATTGATTAAAATGTGTTGATAATTATTAAATAGTGAGTTGATCTAATAACCTTTTTTAACATTATAGAGTTATCTAGCTGGTTGGATGCACTCAAAACATAATTGAATTCACACTGCATTAGTATGGTGCACCAGGGACCTCCTGGCACCATAACAACATCATTATAATAAAGTTGTTATAGTGCCCAGAGTGTTCCTTTAAGTATCTATATATTTTGCAGTAACCTGATATGAGCTTTTTTTCTGCCTTTTGGTTCATAGATCAAATGATAAAAATTAACTAATAGAGAAAAAACAGGAGGAACAGTAAAAAAAAACCACTTATGTTTATATATTATATATTCATTTATATATATATATATATATATATATATATATATATATATATATATATATATATATATATATATATATATATAGTTTTGTTTTGTTTTGTTAGTTTGTTTTTTACTGTCCCCCCTGTTTTTTCCCTTTATTGCTCACTTCTCAACTTGACTGCATTGAAAATGTTAATCTATGGTCTGGAATGTGATGGCTGTGGCAAAACTAGCCACTAAAGACTGTATTTTTATGTATGTGCTACTATCCCTTTAAAGACTGTGAGAACCAAGCTAATAACTGTATATGTGTATTGTGCGAATGAGAGCATTCGTATGCTGGCAGCATTCATACAGTAGTTTCACAAACAGTGAATTTCAACACTGTTCGTGAAACAAACTAACTACCGAATGGGAGACCACACACAGGAGGTCGTGTGGCTCCCATTAAATATTGCAACAATGTTTCCTTTGGTAATTATTGAGATTCAGGGTGGCCGCCTTTCGGCTACCAACCACGCAGCGGTCGGCCATCTTGGATCCTTTGTTAGCCCAGCAGTATTTGGTTGTCGAGCGCCTGGAAGTAAATCGGGTACTCGACGGCACTAATACCGCTGGACTTCCAGGCCGTTCGGGAGCACCGGTCCTTCGGTAGTTTGTTCCCCTATTTGCAGTCGGTACTTTGAATATGAATGTGAAATAATATGTAGTTTGTGCGGTGTTCGGCTAGTTATGCTGGGATCTGAGCGGTACTTTCACGAAACGTGTGCTCAGACCCCAGCTATCTACCGAACGTTCATTCGTTAATATAAGGTGAATAATGTAAAAGTTATGCATTTTTATGTGAAATGTCGGTTCTGCTGCATGGAGGGATAATCCATATAACTGGATATTCTAGTGGGAGTATCCCTCTCGTCCAGCAGTGCATGATGGGAGAAATGTCCAGGTTGTTAAATTCCCCATGTATTCCCCTACTGTACAACCCCTGTAATGTCAGTAGGGAAACCCCTTGCATGGGGAATCCCATAAATACTGTGACCTGTGATTAAAAGCTCAGTTGACTCCCAGCCTATGTGTCGTCTAGTTCTTGGGAAGGAAGGATTTATACAACGCTACCGGGATTATTGTATGCTGTACTTATTTGCCTGGATTATTTTATGCTGTTCCTGTTACCCAGTGGAGATACCGTGGATTGCACTACCTCTCCGCTACAATTGGTGGCAGCGGTGGGATTTAAACCACACAGCAAAGCAGCGTTCGGCAGAAATTAAAAATAAACCGAAGAGAAGAAACAGCAATTTGTGAGTTAAACCATGCGGATGAAACCGGAGTTCGGGAACACGTGGAAACACGCGAACAGCTGGTGAATAGAAACGAATTATGCACTTTTGCAACAGAGCACATTAAAGGAATTACTGGAGGCAAGAGGAACAACAGCCAGCAACAAGGCAAAGGCTATCCTGATTGCGGAGCTAATGGAAGGAGACAGAGCAGCAGCTGCTGCAGCACCTCCAAGGGAGGAGGAACACACTGAATTCCAGAAAGAATTCAGGAGTAGGTTGGCTCTATTTCCAACCCCACCATCTGAAGAGATGTTCAACAGGCTCTTTGCAGACGTACAAGAATACATGGTCAGAGGGGAGCAGACAAACCAGCAAGCCGGAGAAAGAGCCACTATGCCTGTCAACATTACTCCAGGGAAAGCCAAAATTCCCTGTCAAGCATTTAAGAGCTATACAGAAGCTGACGGTAATGTGGATGACTACCTGCAAGATTTTGAGAGGTTGTGCCAACTACACGACATCAGCGTGGCGTATCGGGTACCTCTACTAGCAGGGAGACTATCCGGTCGCGCAGCAGAGGCGTACCGGGCCGTGCCAGATGAGGACTATGGTAAAGTAAAACAAGCCATTTTAGCCAAGGAATGCGATTACCTCAGAGGCATACAGCCTAAAGTTTCGGGACATTAAGAAACTGACTAAAGACACCCACGTAGAGTGGGTGCACCGCCTGCAGCGAGCTGCAAAGGGATGGTTAGAAGCCACTCAAGTTAACACGCTAGAGGACCTGTTCCAGTTAATGGTCATGGAACAGTTCTTCGACGGGATACCTTCCCACCTACAAAATTGGGTAAGGGACCAAAAACCACACACCCTGCAAGAGGCTGCCAAGCTGGCAGACGAGTTAATAGATACCCGGAGGGACCAGCACACCCAAAACCGACCAGTCTATAACCCTACACAAACGGTACCAGCTGTGACCTCCACCATCCAGCCACGACCTGGGGTAAGTCAAAATACCTACACCCCCAGGTACCTTACACGTCCTCCGATTCGTTGCCACACCTGCAACCAGCAGGGGCATATCCAGCGAGACTGCCCATGCAACCGACCCAGGCCAGCTGGAATAATGCAGCACTGAGCAACCGAGCAGCCGTACACTGTGTGCAAGCCCAACAGTATGGAGCACCCGAGACCGCCACTCCAATGGAAGAACCGCTGGGGGCACTACATGAGGTAAACCCCATCCAGTTCGCCTCAGATAACCGGCAAGGACACCGACAGGAGGTACATATGGAGGGGAAAAAGGTACGAGGATTTCGCGACTCTGGGGTTACCTTAACGCTAGTCCGGAATCATCTGGTACCTAAACATAATTTAACTGGAGACTGTGTTTCTGTACGGGTGGCAGGGGGGGGGGGCGATTTACAAAGTACCCACTGCCAAGGTACATTTGAATTGGGGAGCGGGGCACGGGAATGTGGAGGTGGGGGTGATGCAGGATTTACCCGCTGACGTCATTTTGGGCAACGACCTGGGGGAGCTGACTTCAGCTTTTGTTCCCCAACCCACTGTGCAGGAAGCGTATCTGGTTGTGACCCGGCAACAGGCCTGCACCACAGCTCTGCCTAACCACTCTGAGGCTCAGGTAACCGCGATCTGTGCACCTGCTACCGACTATTTGCCACTCCCAGACCTCCTAGACCAAGAGGGCCAGAGCGGAGACCTGGGAGAAGTACAGTTAGGGGAGCGGTTAAACCCCCAGGAGCGAACCCAAGTCCAAAGGCTAATCAGGGAAAAAGGAGCCACTTTTTCCAACCTACCTGGGTATACCCCATTAGCCACTCACAAGGTGGAGACCCTAGACCAGACTCCCCTTCGCCAAACCCCTTATCGCATACCAGAATCCGTCAAAGAAAGTATGCGTAAGGAGTTTGATGAAATGCTACAGTTTGGGTTGATAGAACATTCTGACAGTCCCTGTGCCTCCCCAGTAGTACTAGTACCGAAACGGGATGGGACGACCCGTTTCTGTGTAGACTACCGGAGGCTCAACGATAAAACGATCTCCGACGCTTACCCTAAGCCCCGGATAGACGAGCTCCTAGACAAAATGGCCAGGGGCCGGGCGTGGGGCCTGAATGCAGAGCTGGGCAGATGCACGCAAGCACAGCTCCTGCTCTGCACAAGCTTTAACCCAACGAAACAACGCAAATAAGCCCAGAACAGCGATCAAATGAGCTACCAACGGGCATAAGAAGTTAAACTGAGCAGTTTGATACCACACACAAAGCAATCCAAGCCGGTTTGCCAGGATTCGCATCTGAGGACTAAGACGTACTGCAGCCTGATTGCTGGGAGAGGCGGCCACTCTTCCAGCGCGGGGTTGGCACCGCAAAGCAGCTCTCCTGTTCCCCTGCTGCCCCCCCATGGACCGGCGGGGTGGATATCCCGGTCCCCGCAGGTGACTCAGACTTACCCACCACAGGGAGATCTGCAGTCCGGCGGCAAAACACGCCTGGCGTCCAAGATGGCCGCCGAGCTATGTCCTGCACAAGCCACAGAGGACCCAGAGCTCCAGCAATGGAGGCAGAATTTCGAAGCCCAGTTTAACCAACTATGCAGGGCCTTCTGGAAGCGACTACAGAGTAAACCCTCCTCCCGAACCCTGCATGAAAAGCAGGGGCACGCACCTGTGGCTGCACGCCGTATCCGCCCCGAAATCGGGCCCAACACAGAGGTATACCCGCTTCGCCGTCCAAACATCCAGAGGGCTCCCCGCAAGCCACAGGAATCTAAAACCCAGGTACATGTTGGGCAGGGCACGAGCACATGGCCTCCCACAAAGCGACGCAACTTAAAGCTGAGGACAACAGTGAAACGGAGGAAGGCAGCAGGACACAGCCAACTCCAAAGCTCCCACTACAGACCTGCCTGTGGCCCTCCAGAGCAAGCAAAGGCTGCAAGGAGCGAACTAAATGACCACCCACTCAAAAGGGACACTCACCAAGCATCCAAACCCTCTAGAGCAGGGCTTCCCAAACTTTTATGGCCCGAGACCCACTTTTCAAAATGGTAATTTTTCGAGACCCACTTGCTTTTTTTAATGCATATTTGAAAAAGTGAACACCAAGACAATCCGCTTTAGAGGCATACAATTGGCACACCATAGCAATCCGCTTTAGATGTACACCATGGCAATTGCTTTTAGAGGCATAAATCTGGCACACCATGGCAAACAGCTTAAGAGGCATACAATTGGCACACTATAGCAATCCGCTTTAGAGGCATACAGTTGGCATACCATGGCAATCAGCTTTAGAGGCTTACAATTGGCACACCATGGCAATCAGCTTTACAGGCATACAATTGGAACATTATGGCAGCTTTAGATGCATAAAATTGGTACATTATGGCAATCAGTTTTACATGTATAAACTTGGCACATCATGGCAACTTTAGGTGCATAAAATTGGCACACCCGTGCAATCAGTTTTAGAGGCTTACAAATGGAACACTATGGCAACCAGGTTTAGAGGCATACAATTGGAACATCAGGGCAGCTTTAAATACATAAACTTGGCACACCATGGCAATCAGCTTTAGATGCATAAACTTGGCACACCATGGCAATCAGCTTTAGATGCATACACTTGGCATATCATGGCAATCACTTTTAGATGCACAAACTTGGCACATCATGGCAATCCGCTTCAGAGGCATACAATTGGCAAACAGTCAGATGCATTAAATTGGCACTCCATGGCAATCAGCTTTAAAAGCATACAATTGGCACACCATGGCAATCAGCTTTAGATGCATAAAATTGGCATATCATGGCAGTTTTAGAGGCATAATTTGGCATATCATGGCAGTTTTAGATGCATAATATTGATATATCATGGCAGTTTTAGAGGCAGAAACTTTGCATATCATGGCAATCAGTTTTAGAGGCATACAACTGCTTACTCACAGACTCAGTCAGAATCAGACGTTGTGTCCTGCTCATCCAGGCCCCTCACATTGATTATCCCAGTGGTGGAACTAATGTAGAGAGAGCCCTGGTGCAAGTATGCTTTCTGGGGCCCCCTCTAGTGCAATTGTGGCCAAAAGGTAGATCTCCACCTGTCGGAGAACTTCAACAATGCTATGCCTGCTGGGAATCTACCATTTGTCCATCGTTGCAGGGTTATATTTGTGAGCAGTGTTTGAGCGTTTAAATGTAAGCATGTTTGTGTATTAAAGGACCACTATAGTGCCAGGAAAACAAACTCGTTTTCCTGGCACTAAAGTGCCCCGAGGGTGCCCCCACCCTCAGGGTCCCATTCCCGCCAGGCTGAAGGGAGAGAAAGGGGGTTAAAAACTCACCTTTCTCCAGCGCCAGGCTCCCTTGGCGCTGGGGACTCTCCTCCTTTAGCCGTCATCGGCTGAATGCGCATGCGCGGCAAGAGCCGTGCGCGCATATAGCCAGTCCATAGGAAAGCATTTTCAATGCTTTCCTATGGACGCTGGTGTCTTCTCACTGTGAAAATCACAGTAAGAAGCGCTGAAGCGCCTCTAGCAGCTGTCAATGAGTCAGCCACTAGAGGCTGGATTAACCCATTTGTAAACATAGCAATTTATCTGAAACTGCTATGTTTACAGCAGGCAGGGTTAATCCTAGATGGACCTGGCACCCAGACCACTTAATTAAGCTGAAGTGGTCCTTTAAGTATGTGTGTGCATGTATGGGAGTGTTTGTATGTACTGTTGCCATTGGAATGTAGTGGTGTACTTGTTTGTAATGTTTGCGTCTGAATGCAGGGGTGTTTGAATGTAGTGCTGGACTTTAAATGTAGGTGTGCTTTTTGTGTGTAGTGTCGGTGTTTGAATGAAGGGGTGTTCGTATATCATTTTGGTGTTTTAATACATGGGTGTGTTTGTATGTAATGTTTGCGTTTGATTGCAGTGCGTGTGTAGTGGATGCAGTGTGTGTATATTGTGTATATAAAATATACATATACACAATGTGTGTTTGGATGTAAGCATGTTTTTTGCATAGAGTATGTGTGCAGTGTATACACATACAGAGACACACAAATACACACATACAGAGACACACACATACACATACTGACACAGCGATACACACACAATGACACTTATTTTCCTACACACAGATACACATACACTCATGTAAACAGATACACACTGACACACAAATACACACACACTGACACAAAAGGAGACTCATACACATACACGCAGAGACAGGTGAGGGTGACCGTGTGGTAGGGAGTGTGTGTGCAGGTAACAGTGTAGGGGGGCAGGGTGAAAAAGTGTTACAGTGGGCGGCGGGCAGGGGGAGAAAGTGTTACAGTGGGTGGGCAGGGGAGAGAAAGGGCTATAGTGTAGGGGGCAGGGGGAGAAAGGGCTACAGTGTAGGGGGCAGGGGGAGAAAGGGCTACAGTGTAGGGGGCAGGGGGAGAAAGGGCTACAGTGTAGGGGGCAGGGGGAGAAAGGGCTACAGTGGGGGCAGAGGGGGCTACAGTGGGGGGGCAGGGGGAGAGAGGGCTACAGTGGGGGGCAGGGGGAGAGAGGGCTACAGGGCGGGGCAGGGGGAGAGAGGGCTACAGGGCGGGGCAGGGGGAGAGAGTGCTACAGTGGGGGGCAGGGGGAGAGAAGGCTACAGTGGGGGGGGCAGGAAGAAAATGGGTTACAGTGGGGGAGCAGGCAGAGCAGGCGTTACAGTGTGGGGGGGCAGGGGTTACAGTGGGGAGAGGGGGGCAGGGAGTGAAGGGGTTACAGGGTGGGGAGGGGAAGGGGCAGGGAGTGAAGTGGTTACAGGGTGGGGAGGGGGCAGTGAGTGAAGGGGTTACAGGGTGGGGAGGGGAGGCAGGGAGTGAAGGGGTTACAGGGTGGGGAGGGGAAGGGGCAGAGAGTGAAGGGGTTACAGTTTGGGGGGGGGTAGGGAGAAAATTATTTACATTAGGGGTCAGGATTTGGGGGCTGTGTCCTACCTTAATTTAATTCCCTGGTGGTCCAGTGTCTCCCTGGTGGTCCAGTGGGGTAACTCTCCGGTCTGAGCTCCGCCGGGTGCAGAGCTGCAGACAGTGTAATAAAAATCTCGCGAGCTCCCTGAGTGTTGCCATGGTAACGCTCTGGGAGCTCGCGAGACTTCTATCACACAGTCTGCAGCTCTGCACCCGGCGGAGCTGCAGACCGGAGCTGCTGGGCAGACTGATTGGAGGGAGCCCGGCGGCATACAGGGCAGGCCGCCGGGCTCCCTCCTGGTGTCAGTCTGCCTGACTGCCCGGCGGCCCTGGATGTGTGGGTCAGCGCGACCCACTGGGAATCGCCCTGCGACTCACCAGTGGGTCGCGACCCACACTTTGGGAACTGCTGCGCTAGAGAAGTAAAGAAAGGGAACAGGAGAAGAACCCAGCCTGCCCCACATGTGCGACCTCACCTGACAGCCGCCCGAGACTGTACTTGCAGAGCCTTCAACGAACAGAGCAGAGGTAACAGCACAGGGGCCCTGATGATGGAGTGGGGCCGGCGGAGTGGTCGACACGGCACCACAGCCTGAGCTCTAGGAACTGCAAGACCAAGGCACCCGCAGCGGGCAACCCGGCAGAAACCTCAAAGCCTGGGCCCTGAGGTGATAAGACAAGACACAGGGATTAACAAAGAAAAAGACTCACCCCCAAAGTCTGCATGCGGCGTGGGTTGACGGCCATAAAAAGGACGCTATGATATCTGGTACCAGAGACTTATAGCATAGCTAACATAGTCATAACCATAACAACCCTGATCTAGCATGTAGATAATTAACTTTACCACTGTGTACCTATAATAAAACCCATTTATGCTGTAGCTTCTTAACTATTAGGCAATAGCTTCTTAAGCGCAGCCTGTATACTCAGTACAGTATAAAACTTTAAGCAATATGTCTATAAATCTTAACAAGCTTTTAATCCTGTTATTACTGCTACTTGTTGAAACACAGCAATGTAAGCTTTTACAGTACTTGCAGGATAGTAATCCTAAACATAGATGGTACTAATTACTGAACTTCACTTGCATAAAGCAGATACGAGCTTAGCCTGTATCGAATACTTTACTTAATCATAACAATGTGCATTAATCCTAACTGCCATGTTGACACTATATTATGTCTGATGTTATAGCTTGTCGCTGCTGTCGTGGCAGAGCAAGCTTGCTTTGTAACCTTCTGCACAATATAAAATAAAGAATAAAAAAAAAAAAAATGGCCAGGGGCCAGTACCTCACCACGATAGTTCTGTGTAAAGGGTACTGGCAAATTCCGCTAGCCGAGGATGCCATCCCTAAGTCGGCATTTGTCACCCCGTTTGGCCTGTATCAGTTTAAGGTCATGCCATTTGGGATGAAAAATGCCCCGGCTACCTTTCAAAGGATGGTAGATCGGCTACTGGATGGGTTTCAGGAGTATGCGTGCGCATATCTAGATGACATAGC
Organism: Pelobates fuscus; assembly: GCF_036172605.1. NCBI lineage: Eukaryota > Metazoa > Chordata > Amphibia > Anura > Pelobatidae > Pelobates > Pelobates fuscus. The sequence goes on along the minus strand of NC_086322.1, from coordinate 198,713,788 downwards.
CATTTTCAGCTACTCTTGGCCCGAACATCTGACCCACATAGGAGCCGTACTAGACCGGATTAGGGAGGCCGGACTGACCCTAAAACCCAGTAAGTGTCACATAGGGATGGCAGAGGTTCAGTACCTAGGGCACAGGGTAGGAAGCGGACAACAGAAGCCCGAACCCGCTAAAATAGAGGCAGTCACCAAGTGGCCAACCCCCCGCACCAAAACGCAAGTTCTCGCATTCCTAGGTACCGCAGGGTACTATCGTAAATTTGTGTCCAACTACAGCACCCTAGCCAAACCCCTCACTGACTTAACCCGTAAAAACCTCCCCAAGATGGGCCCCAGAGTGTGAACAGGCATTCCAGCAGCTCAAGACGGCGCTTATTAAATCACCTGTACTTTCTGCTCCTGATCCAACTAAATGCTTTCTCGTCTATACAGACGCTTCTATGTTTGGATTGGGAGCAGTACTGAGCCAAGTCGGAGCAGATGGCGGCGAGCACTCAGTAGCTTATCTAAGCAGAAAACTTTTACCCAGAGAAGTAAGCTACGCTGCCATTGAAAAGGAGTGCCTGGCTGTGGTGTGGGCCCTCAAAAAGCTACAACCCTATTTGTATGGGAAACCATTTATATTACTCACAGATCACAACCCGTTGGTGTGGCTGAACCAGGGCCGGACTGGCCCACCGGGATAACGGGAAATTTCCCGGTGGGCCGTCGGCACCTGGGGCCGGGGAGACATGTGGGTGTCCTGCGGCCGCATGGAGAGCTTGGATTGCGGCCACAGGGGAAGCTTGGATGGCGGCCGCTGGGGGAGCAGGCTGTTCTGTCTCTGCTCCCCCTCCCTCGCGTGCAGCTTAATGAGACCGGGGCCGGAATATAGCGTCATATTCCGGCCCCGGTCTATTTCTAGCACGCGAGGGAGGGGAAGCAGAACAGCCTGCTCCCCCAGCGGCCGCCATCCAAGCTTCCCCTGCGGCTGCCATCCAAGCTCTCCATGCGGCCGCAGGACACCCATCAATCTGCCCACCCACCCACACAGGTAGCAACAAGTGTCTGTGTCATGCTGTGTGTGTGTGTGTCATGCTGTGTGTGTGTCTGTCTGTGTCATGCTGTGTGTGTGTGTGTGTGTGTGTGTGTCTGTCTGTGTCATGGTGTGTGTGTGTCTCTCTGTCTGTGTCATGGTGTGTGTGTCTGTCTGTGTCATGGTGTGTGTCTGTGTCATGGTGTGTGTGTGTCTGTCTGTCTGTGTCATGGTGTGTGTGTCTGTCATGTGTGTGTGCCTGTGTCTGTGTCGTGTGTGTGTCTGTGTCACGGTGTGTCTGTATCATGGTGTGTCTGTATCATGGTGTGTGTGTATCATGGTGTGTGTGTATCATGGTGTGTGTGTCTGTCTGTGTCACGGTGTGTGTGTGTGTGTCTGTCATGGTGTGTGTGTGTCTGTCTGTGTCATGGTGTGTCTGTCATGGTGTGTGGAATATAGCGTCATATTCCGGCCCCGGTCTATTTCTAGCACGCGAGGGAGGGGAAGCAGAACAGCCTGCTCCCCCAGCGGCCGCCATCCAAGCTTCCCCTGTGGCCGCCATCCAAGCTCTCCATGCGGCCGCAGGACACCCATCAATCTGCCCACCCACCCACACAGGTAGCAACAAGTGTCTGTGTCATGCTGTGTGTGTGTGTGTCATGCTGTGTGTGTGTATGTCTGTGTCATGCTGTGTGTGTGTGTGTGTGTGTGTGTCTGTCTGTCTGTGTCATGGTGTGTGTGTGTGTCATGGTGTGTGTGTGTCTGTCTGTCTGTGTCATGGTGTGTGTGTCTGTCATGTGTGTGTGTCTGTGTCTGTGTCGTGTGTGTGTCTGTGTCACGGTGTGTCTGTATCATGGTGTGTCTGTATCATGGTGTGTGTGTATCATGGTGTGTGTGTGTATCATGGTGTGTGTGTCTGTCTGTGTCACGGTGTGTGTGTGTGTGTCTGTCATGGTGTGTGTGTGTGTGTCTGTCTGTGTCATGGTGTGTCTGTCATGGTGTGTGTGTGTCTGTCATGGTGTGTGTGTGTCAGGCGTGGTGTCTGTGTGTGTTTTTAAAAATAGTGTGTTACTCACCTGTTTTTTTTCAACGTCATGCTGGTCTCTGCCTCTATGACTGAGATCATCAAGCTTGATGATCTCAGCCAATCTGCACTGACACAGGAAGCGCCTCTAGTGACCGCCTGAGTGTCTGTCACTAGAGGTGTCACTAGGAAGCAATGCAAACACTGCCTTTTATCTGAATAGTCAGTGTTTACATTCAAAAGCCTGCAGGGACAGGCTATAGACACCAGAACCACTACATTAAGCTGTGTGTGTGCGTCTGCTAGTGAGTGAGCTTGCTTGCATGTGTGTGTGTGCCTGCTAGTGAGTGAGCTTGTGTTTTTATGTCAATGAGCTTATGTATATTAGTGAAATTGTTTGTCTATGAGGCTGTGTATCAATGAGCTTGTGTGTGTCAGTGAGATTGTCTGTGTCTGCATGTGAGTATGCTTACTGTATAATTAAATGTTTTACTCTGAAAGGACCAATATTTTATATTAGAAAAAGCAATATATATATAGTAAAAATGTAAGTAAAAATGTAAAAATGAAAATCCAGCGCACTCACTTGTCTACTAAACAGTTATTATAGTACTGAACAATTTTCTTAGTTTTATTAAAAACACCTAATCTAGGCAAAAAATAATGGGGGTTTAGTCACGCAGTGGTCGGCCATCTTGGATCCTTTGCTAGCCCAGCGGTATTTGGTTGTCGTGCGCCTGGAACTAAAATCGGCTACTCTATGGCACGAAAACCGCTGGACTTCCAGGCCGTTTGGGAGCACCGGTCCTTCGGTAGTTTGTTCCCCTATTTGCCGTCGGTACTTTGAATATGAATGTGAAATAATATGTAGTTCATGCGGCGTTCGGTTAGTTATGCTGGGATCTGAGCTGTACTTTCACAAAATGTGTGCTCAGACCCCAACTATCTACCGAACGTTCATTCGTTAATATAAGGTGAATAATGTAAAAGTTATATATTTTTATGTGAAATGTCGGTTCTTCTGCACGGAGTGATAATCCACTTAACTGGATGTTCTAGTGGGAGTATCCCTCTCGTCCAGCAGTGCATGATGGGAGAAATGTCCAGGTTGTTAAATTCCCCATGTAGTCCCCTACTGTACAACCCCTGTAATGTCAGTAGGGAAACCCCTTGCATGGGGAATCCCATAAATACTGTGACCTGTTGACTCCCAGCCTATGTGTCGTCTAGTTCTTGGGAAGGAAGGATTTATACAACGCTACCGGGATTATTGTATGCTGTACTTATTTGCCTGGATTATTTTATGCTGTTCCTTTTACCCAGCGGAGATACCGTGGATTATACTACCTCTCCGCTACAATGGCCATGGGTAGGGGGAAAGACGGGTTAATACAGTGATTGTAGACAGACATTTTGCTTGTTGAGCTGGTTTATCTGGCATTGCAGGGGTTAGTTGGAAAAGGGATTAGTAGTGAACATCTCATTTAATCTGTAAAGAAGTGCACTTACATCAGTTCATGTTCTAGTTTGAAGTGGTCTGTGCAGCATGTTATGAAGCTGTTACATTGTATTTGCAACGATTGGATAGACAATATCCTAATAAAAAAACACTAATTTGAGATATACACTTAATATGCTGCCACAACCTGACTAATATTCCAAATTAGCCAGATAGAAAAAAAAAACATGCTACAGAAAGTGGCTGCATGCAATGCATAATATATACTTGAAAAATTATACAATTTGTGACCAGAATAAAAAGATATCTTACCATAATATTCTTGTAAGTACTTGAATTCAATCTCTTTGTCTGAGACGTCGATAAAAATGCATTACATGTAAATGAAGAAATAAAATATTTCACATGGAAATATTACATAAAATAAAATAAAAAACATCCTGCTACATATAAATACACTTACTAAACAGATAAATAAGTACAAGTACAATGCGAGAAGGCTAATTAGCTAGAACTCGCTTGTTGCACTTATTTATAGCGTGATTCTGTATAATACGTGCATTTATATGTAGCAGAATGTTTTTTTAGAGAAAATATCAACAGTGGCTGGAATTAAAACCGCTTGATCCTGCCGTAGGGAATAGAATACACTAAAATAGGAAATCACCAAAATGGCAATGGAAAATATTTTGTGCAGTCTAAACTTAATTTTTCCCAGCATCAGAACCAGGATCTTTTTTTATATAGCGAGTGTGTCTGTCTACCTTCACCTATATATGTGTGTACCATCTATCTGTGAATGTGTGTCTGTGTATATCTGTGTCTTTGTGTGCCTGTTAATATGTGTGTGTCTTTTCTGTATTAGTGCATGACAGTGTGTGCGTGTGCTTGCTAAGTGTGTACCTGTGTGTCTACTTGTGAATGTGTATCTGTGTATGTTTGAGTGTGTGTGTGTCTGTGTATGCCTGTCTATGACTCTTAGTGCATGACTGTGTGTGTGTGTGTGTGTGTGTGCATGTGTGTATCTGTGTCTACTTGAGCCTGCCTGTGTGTACCTGTGTTAATGTGTGTGCATAACTTGGAGTGTTTGTGTATCTTTGTCTTTGCGCATGCATCTGTGAATATGTGTGTAAGTATTTAACTGCAAGTATATGTATGTATCCATGAGTGTGGGAAATGGTGTGTCTTGCAGGTGTTAAAGGTGAAGTTTGGGAGGAGCCAGGGGTGGAGCTATGGGTGAATGGCCATTAAGTTTTGGTTTTAGGACTCAAACCCTGGGTATATTTTGTCCATGGCAATACCCTGGTTATAACAACTTAAATGACATTCACCATAAAGATTTGGGTTTAAATTATAATATCAATTCACATTAAAAGAACAATCAATCCAGTAAGTTCCCTTTGTGGTTGTTTGAATGAAATTACGTAGTTTTAAATGAACACTCTAATGGTATCAACATTTTCAGGTATAAAGTTAGAGTCCCCATTAAAGATTAGACAATAAGTAGAACTCACCTTGTATCCATTACTGTACTGATATTGGTCCTGAAGCTACTCCGCCTCTTCTGAGATCAACATGATAGATGATCTTGAGCCAGTCTAATGCTTGTCATAGAGAATCAATAGGTATCTACTGGGAATGTACAGCAATTGCCAATCTCCCTCATGAGCAGCATTTAAAGAGTGTGTTGATTCCAAATGCAAAATACTTTCAGTTATAACATTTTCCTCTTGATACTGTATAGCAAGTGAGAAACTCAATAAAGCTGTCTGGCACATCTACTTTAAAGGGACACTGTAGGCACCCAGACCATTTCAGCTCATTGAAGTGGTCTGTGTGCAGTGTCCCTGTCACACATGGTCCTGCAATGTAAAACATTGTGGTTTTAGAGAAATTGCAATGTTTCCATTGCAGTTCTAAAAAAATCTCTAGTGGTTGTCAATCAGAACTTTTGGTCACCTAACTGATGCTGGACATCCTCACACTTAGCATGAGGACATCCAGCATCACTAAAATCACCATAGGAAAGCATTGAAGGAATGCTTTCCTAACGGGAGGGCCTAATGCGTTTGCCGCGCATGTGCATTAGGTTCCCCCATCAGATGACAACGGAGGAGTTGGAGCTCCATCCCAGAGCTGAGGGAAATCGACACTGGGATTGGGTAAGTAAATAAAGGGTTTTTTAACCCTCTGACTATCAGAGATGGGCCTCACAGGGAAAATGTCTTATGTTTGTGTACAGCGGTTCAAGTGGATTAAATGACATGATTGTTCTTTGTTTGCTGGTAGCTTCTCTCTGGTGTCCAAAAGTGGAATACCATGGGACAAAATAGGGACAGGGTTGGGAGAGAGTGTTTTATGTGTATATGGGGAGGCTGCTTGTGGTTTTGTATGTATTTGGAAACTGCCTGTGTGGGGCAGACTACCTGTTGGTGTGTGTTTGTGTGTGCAGTTAGGCTGCTTGTGGAATTGTATGAGTGGGGGGCAGTGGCGGATCCAGAAGCTCTCTGTAGTGGTTTTGGTGCCAGGATTTGCTGTGGTGCCCTCCCAGAGTAAGTAGTCAAACCGTTTAAAAAAACGTTTGATAACTTACCCAGGGTCTGCTGGGATAGAGGCTGTAGTGTGTGTGTGTGTGTGTGTGTGTGTGAGTGGTGCAGTGTATTATGGGGTAGCAATTTGTATATTGGGAGCAGTGTGTTTGTGTGTTAAGGGTGCAATGTGTTTGTGTGTGAGTGGTGCTGTGTGTGTGTGTATGTATGGGGGGCTGCGTGTGTATTGGGGCAGTGTGTATAAGGGGGCAGTGTGTGTATTGGGGGCAGTGTGTGTATTTGAGGCAGTGTGTGTAAGGGGGGCTGTGTATGTAAGGAGGGCTGTGTATGTAAGGGGGGCTGTGTATGTAAGGGAGGAAGCTGTGTATGTAAGGGAGGGCTGTGTGTATAAGGGGGGCTGTGTATGTAAGGGGGGGCTGTGTATGTAAGGGGGGCTGTGTATGTAAGGGGGGCTGTGTATGTAAGGGGGGCTGTGTATGTAAGGGGGGGCTGTGTATGTAAGGGGGGCTGTGTATGTAAGGGGGCTGTGTATGTAAGGGGGAGCTGTGTATGTAAGGGGGGGCTGTGTATGTAAGGGGGGCTGTGTATGTAAGGGGGCTGTGTATGTAAGGGGGGCTGTGTATGTAAGGGGGGCTGTGTATGTAAGGGGGGTGTGTATGTAAGGGGGGGTGTGTATGTAAGGGGGGGCTGTTTATGTAAGGGGGCTGTGTGTGGTGCAGTGTGTGAGGGGATAGGGGGGCAGATTTTTTTTGGTTTTAATTATTAAATAATAACTAACTAAATATAGCTAATGTCCCCCCTCCCTTCTTACCTTTGCTGAGGGAGGGGGAGACACTGCTTTCTCTTCCAGTCCCTAGTGGTTCTAGTGGGGGAGTGAACTCTAACCTGCAGCTCAGGCTAGAGTTCACTCTCGCGAGAACGGAGCGTTGCCATGGTAACGCTCCGTGCTCGCAAGAAGAGAACCCGGCGGAGCTGCAGGTAAGAGCTCCCCCGGGTTCTCTTTCTCCCTCGCCCTCCCCTGCCGGCCGCCCAGCAATGTGCCTGTGGGCCGGGGAGGGAGATCGCTGATCTCCCCTCTGGTCTGTGAAGGCAATCAGCAGGGCTGGTGCTTGGATAGCACCAGCCCTGCATGGGCCGGCAGGGGAGAGCCTCAGGCAGCAATATTTTCTCCGGGGGGGGGGAGGGCATATGCCCGTTGCCCCCCCTCTGAATCCGCCAATGGTGGGGGGTTCAGGGATTCTGCTTTTAGGCTTACATGTGTGGGGTTGCATGTAGGCTGCTTAATGGGCTGCATGAGAGGATAGTCTTTTTGTTGAGCTGTGTTGTGTGATTGTGGCTGTTTGCAGTGCAGTGCACATACAGAGACTGTAGTGTGCCTGTGTGTGGTAGATAGCATCTGTAGAGTATGAGGGGATGGGACTGTAGTGTGTGTGGGGAGATAGGGGCTGAAGTGTATGTGTGGAAAGTTAGGGGATGTAGTGTATTTGTAGAACATAGGAGCTGTAGTGTCTGTGGGGGCGATAAAGACTGTAGTGTATGTGGGGATAGGGGCTGAAGTGTGTGGTAACTCGCAGAAACTGCAGGGAACTTTAAATTCACTTTGGATTTTCCCTTTAGTAAATAGCCCTGTGAGTTTTTTTTTTTTTTTTCAGAATATACCATCTTCCTATTAATTATTTGTTGCTAGTCTTCATGATACATTTAAAGATGTGGTTACTCATTGGAAGCAAAAACAAACCCGTTTGCGAAATAAAAGCACATATCTGTCAAATTAAATCCTCTTTTTGCAAAAATCCAGATGGACAAAGTCCGGTGAAAATTACCAAATTCCTACCACAATTTAAATTCTCATATTTACTAAAGATAAATGCAGTTGGAATTCAGTTAGCCCGAGCAAATCTGCAGCAATCACCCAGATTCATTATCTGGATTAAAATTCAAAAGATTCTCAAAGCACCAATTTTAATTACTAAATTCAGGACTGAATGCATCCTGCAGGTTACACATTCACAAATTATTGTTTACTTGCTTTCATGGAGGTGGGTGAGGTCATGATATTATTATTTAAGGGGGAGAACCTAATAACTCCCCCAGTCACCCACCCATTGGTGGTGGGTGGGGGCCCTAATATTAATATTCAAGGAGGAAGACATAGTGTCCCCCTCTAGCCCCCGCCAATGGACTGCAGGAAGGCTCTAATTAATTAAGCAATGAAGGGTGGGCATTTGTTCACTCCCCAAATATGAGCATGTTCAGCCTCCTCCCCTTCCCTCCCTTTCCCTCCCCCACCCCCTGGAGACTAGGAGTCCACAATCCTATAGCAATGCCTATTAAAAATAAATTACCCTAACTAACTAATACCTGTTGAAAAAAAATTACTTATCTATCTGGTCTTCTTTTTTTTATGTAATATCAGTAAGAGCGCTCTGATTGGTTGGCTATTAAGACAACCAATTAGAGTGCTCTGACAGCCAAATCTCGAGAGAAATAAGACTTAGCAAATAGTTTGGACCTTTTTTTTCTTTTTAAACATCCGGGCCCAGATTTGCTTTATTTGGTCTAGTCTCGCAAAAAATTAGACCAAATTCAGGCCTGTTCAGAGCCTGAACTGCAAAAGCTGGACATTGTTTAATAGGGTGAACAATATCTTAAAAGGGTTATTCATTAAAGTGAGAATTTAAAGTGAATTCAATGTGACCTTCAAATTGAAAGAGACACTATAGTCACCAAAACAAGTTTAGCCTAATGAAGAAGTTTTTGTGTATGAAGTTTCAATGCCTTTTAGGAGTTAAATCACTTTAATTTCTGTTTGTGCAACCCTTGCCTCTGACTGACACAACCTACATGAAAATAAAATGGTTTCATTTTCAATTGGATGCTACTTACTTTAAAAGTTTTTATCTCCTGCTCTGTAAATCGAACTTTGATTACATACAGGAGACTCCTGCAGGGTCTAGCCAGCTATTAACAAAGCTGAAGAGAAATTCTAAATTAAGCAGAATTTGCAATAAAGGGCATGTAAACATTAGATGACTCTTTAAAGGAAGTGTTTAGGGAGGCTGTATAAGTCACATGTTGCGAGTTGTGACTAAGCATAAACAAAATGATTTAACTCCTAAATTGCAGAGAATTGAGCGGTGAGACTGCATGGGCATGATCTATACACCAAAACTACTTCATTAAGCTAAAGTTGTTTTGGTGACTAAAGTGTCCCTTTAAGGTCAAAATAGCTGAGCTGGAAAAATCGGCTAATTCAGCTATAACTTCAGTTACTATATTGGCCTTGAAATTGAAATTCACATTGAATTCCTGCTTTAGCAAATAACCCTGTCAATATTCAAATTTTTCAGTGCAAGAGACCATGCATTTCCAAATTATGTATTAACTATGTAGGACTATATTTTCAATGTAAAAATGGAAAGTGCTCTTGAAAATCACCTTACATAAGCAGATAGGACAAACTATTTAGTTTAATTCATAAAGAACATGTTAATTATGTTTTTTTGAACATTGTATTGATACATATTCATGCATTTTAATTGTTGTTTTTACAGTGTCTGCTTACACACACATAGAAATACACGTTTTTAATTTATTTGACTGTACGTTTGTGTGTGGGGAAATTTCTTTTTTTGACAGTTTAATAGACCGACTCCCTCTACATTTAATGTATGATTATTGCTGTGTAATGAATATAAATTATATTAAGAGAAATAAAAATAATGAGCATATAAAAAATCTCCTTTAACCTTGAAGTTCACCATGAGACAAATTAGAAATGCCGAGCTTCTTTAGAAAAGTAGAGAATCCATTATATTGTTGTATTTAAACTGTGAAGGGGCAGTAGAACTTATTGCCTGGGAATCGAAAAGAAGCAGGGGTAGAAATAGTGAAGTTAAAAAAGTAGAGGATTGCATGTTTCTGACAGTGTTTAGCTGTGTGTGTCTGACATTGTGTAACTGTTTCTGACAGTGTGTGTCTGACATTGTGCATGTGTGTGTGTCTGTCTGTGTGTAGCTGTTTATGTGTATATGTGTATGTGCGACATTGTGTATCTGTGTGTCTGACAGTGTATTAGAATGTTTTACATTGTGTAGCTGTGTATCTGAAAGTGTGTGTAGTTAATGTGTAGCTGTGTCTCTGACAGGGTATAGTTGTGTGTACCTCTATTTTTGTGTTAGTTAATCATTGCATGTGTATTGGGGACTGTGTTTTTTATTTGGGGGGGGGGGGAAGGGAAGCTCATGGCTTCATAAGGGTCCCTAGGATTTCTCATGATAGCGCAGTTGATATAATTTGTGATTAAAAATCTTTAGGGCTGTCCAAAACGCAGCCCACTGTGGGATTTCATGCAGCATGCCTGTGAGTTCTGGTGAAACGACCTCTCACAAGCTCAAGGGGCCTATAAGGTGGCTAATGCACTTAGGTAGGGCCGCCCGATGGCAATCTTTGGTCAGATGTCACAGTCCTTTAACAGCACAACTGGGCCCCCTGATCTGTGTGAAGCCGTGGTACTGGGAGGAAGTCAGTACAAGCACTTCCTCCCATCATACCAATTAGCCATCCAGAGGAGTGTGAGAGGGGAAGACCAGAGAAGAGAGAGAGCCTGGACCAGTCTCGACCCAGCCTGATGCAAATGGCCCCCAGGCTATGGAAGCAGGGGGTAGTTAAAAATCTGTAAATTGTGATCTCCGTGTTTATATGTCTCTGTTTCTGTATGTGTTATCTGTGTTTGTATGTTATCTGTGTGTAAGCTTATATGACATGTGTGTGTATAGGTGTTATCTGTGTGTATATGTGTTATCTGCGAGTGTATGTGTATGTGTTATCTGGGTGTGTCTATGTGTGTATGTGCCTTTTATGCAAATGTGTTACCTGGGTGTATATGAATCTGGGGTTGCTGAATCTCAGACAGCATTTCCATTCTGGACTGCTCTTATGGATGCTTATATGCTTAGATGCTTATATTTGTCACCAGTTATTTTTAATCTTGGCCCTCAGATAAATCTTGTTTTTTAATGTGGCCCTCAGATTACCTAGGGTCGGAGAGTCCTGAAAGTTTGTTATATTCCTTCTTCAGTACCTTGTAATACAGAATGTATGCTAATCTCCGAATGTATTATTTATCATTGTGGGTTGGTCAATTTAAAAGCACACTATATATATATGTGTTACATAAATTATGATTTGTCATTCTAACTCCCAAGGCTCTCCTTTATCAATCAATTATTTGGCATACATTTATGCTGACAAACTGATTGACAGAAGGGAGAAAAAAGTCAGATGCTGGAGAAAAAAAAAGTCAGAAGTTGGGACATGTCATTCTGTGGACAATATTGACACCTAAAGACACATCCTGAATTTTAGATCCTGGACACGTGCACATCCTAGATTTTGCCTATCCAAAGGGGACTGGATACACAGCCAGGCTTTGACTAGCATCTTTCTATGGCTGTATGTGTGTTGTATAGGAAGCAGTTTAAGAAGATGGGGACTCCAAATGATATACCCCAAATGAAAACTTTCATGTATTTAATTATGCATTTTGCATTGGAGCTATATCTAAAAACAGCTTGCAAAACCTGCAAATCTTTTGTCTTCTGCATTTGCAAGCTATCCGCTTCTAACAACACCCAGACATTCTGTGGCTGTCCAATCACAGACTACAGAAAGAAAGCTCAATGATAAGTCTTTGCTGGTCAGGTGCTCTATGCAATCACTGCCTCTTGAGGACAGCTTCATGGAGCTAACACCAGGAAGTAACAGGACCTGTTACTTGAAAGGTCTGCTTGAATGCCAAAGGAGTGTAACTAGGTTAATTTACAAAAGTGTCAATTTCTAATGATATCTGCACTTTTTGCAAAACAAAAAAAAAGAGAACACAATCTTCTTTACGATAACAGAGACACCACCTTTTCCACTATGCATGCATAGAGCCACTAGAATAGTGTAAATAGATTAAAATAGTCTTGGATGTCTCTTATCTTTCATGTACATTTATTCTATTGTAAATAAATATAAGTCCTGATGTAAGCATATATTATTGAGTAGAATAACTGATAATATTATGGTCACTGATCCCTGTTTTAAAGGAAACCTTTTTGCAATATCCACGTTTGGAAATAACATTTAGCCATGCATTGTCACATAAACATTTACCATTCAGGGGAAATACAAATACATAATTTATTTTCAGACACATGAGACATAGACTTGTTGCATAATTTATCATTAGATAAGGAAGGTGACATCTATGCATATGAAGATTTCTATATACATTAATTTTGTTTGTGAATAATACTGATATAAAATAGACACATCAATCTAACTAAAAAGGCATGATTTCCAAATTTGTTATATGTATATAAATTCCCAGATTTTACTAGTAACATGACGTAAAGTCATGATTTTATTAAAGACACGGAGGCGAGTATTATGCATAACTCTTTCTTTATTTCCTCAGCAGCAAAGATAGAGGAATATAAATATTGTCAAAATGAAAGAAAAAACTGTATAGGCATAACGGGTAGCCGATCACATGGTAGAGGAAGTAGCTATATAAGTCCTGTGTCTCCCACAATCCCCCTCTTTCTTGCAAAAACCGAAGACCAGGTAAGAAGAACGATGTCCCACTTGATCAACACAGGAGACAGGAACAATATGATAACTTCAAGCTAAAAAAGACGGAGAAATATGGTAATTTCCAGACTCAAAACTGCAGACTTACCAAACATCACTGTGAGGAGTCACAAACAACAAACTGGATTCTGAAATACAAAATATAAATAATTAGTAAAAACATAATGAGACGTACAATATCATCCAATCATATAAATAAATATATATAAATAAATACATATAAATAAATACATATCTAATAGAACAGCAAAAACCCGTAGAGTCTCAAGCATCTCGTATCCCAAAACCACGCCGGGAGGGTGGGAGGGAATAATACTCGCCTCCGTGTCTTTAATAAAATCATGACTTTACGTCATGTTACTAGTAAAATCTGGGAATTTTATTAAAGACACGGAGGCTCATATTATGCAAGTTCAAAGCTGTGCAACCACTCGAGATGCGATGTGTTCAATAGGTCTGAAATAGAAGTCCCTAAAGGTCGATTCTCTGGACCAATCTGCCGCCCGCATAATATCCTCCAGACGACATCCGACTGAGGAGGCTTTTGAAGCCATCGCGCCCCGTACAGAATGAGGCGTAAAAACAGAGGTGTCTATACCTGCAGAAGATAGTAACCAACGCACCCAACGTGCTAGAGTAGGTGTCGAAACTGGCCGGTGAGGTGACTTAAAAGATAAGAACAAATCATGTAGATCAGCGGAGCGGAGGGAACGTGTAGCATCCAGATAAACTTTGACGCAATCCACTGGGCAAAGTGCCGGACAACCAGAAAACCTAGGGTATGTAAAGGACTTGGATGCAGATTTCGTCCTCCTGGATATGTCAAAAGTAACGCCTTCCGGGGTGAATGCAACGGCGTCCCAATCCAGGGCCCTGACATCAGAGACCCTTTTGCAAGAGACCAAACAGAGTAACATCACCAGTTTGGATGACAATCGCTTTAAAGTCAATTCTTGGTTAGGGTACCATGATGAGAGGAACTGCAACATCACGTTGACGTCCCAAAAGGCAGAGAAACGAGGCCGAGGAGGACGGGCGAGTCGAATACCTTTGAGAAGGCGACACACAAAAGGATGTCTGCCGATAGGGGAACCATCCAAACCCTCGTGCCCGGCCGAAATAGCCGAGCGGGATAGGTTGATCGTGCGGTAAGCCTTACCCGAATCAAACAGGAACGTGAGGAACTCCAGGATCAAATGTAGAGGGGCAGATACGGGATCCACTGCCCGTTCCATGCACCAACCAGACCACGATCTCCATGAAGCTCGATAAGCTGTTCGTGTGCTTGGGGCCCAGGCGTTATCGAGGAGTAGGAGAGTTGTCTGCGGAACGTCTGAGACAACCCAAGGTCCCCTGAAAGGAACCATGCTATCAGGGGCAGCTGGTGTTGCAACACCAGTTCGTGCGAGTTCCCATCCGGATCCAGAAGGAGGTCCTGGAAGATTGGGATCAACCGAGGGAAATCTATGGACAACTCCATCAAGCGAGGGAACCATGGCCGAGATCTCCAGAGAGGAGTGACCAGCGCCACACGACAGTCGTGGCGAACCAGTTTCGAGATCGTGCGTGCGATCATGTTGAACGGGGGAAAAGCGTACAGGTGACCCTGTGGCCAGTCTTGGAGGAAGGCATCCGTCGCCACCGCTGCCGGGTCCGGCCTCCAACTGTAGAACTTCGGCAGTTGTGTGTTCAGCCGTGATGCGAACAGATCCATCTGGAATTTTCCCCACAACATTTCCAGGCCCTGGAACACCGAAGCGTGCAAGCGCCAATCGCCAGAGTCTCTTAAGTGTCTGGAATTCCAATCCGCTCCCGAATTGTCCAGACCCGGAATGTGTTCCGCTGTCACCGAGACGTTGTTGTATAGGCAGAACTGCCAGAAATCTTTTGCAAGCATCGCTAACATTTTGGACTTCGTACCTCCCAGGTGATTTATGTAACGGACCGCCGACACGTTGTCCATCTTGAGGAGAACGCAGCAATTCGCCCGCCCTGGGGTAAGGCTGCGGATCGCGAACGCCCCTGCCAGGAGCTCCAAGCAGTTGATGTGCAACGACTTCTCCATGTCTGACCATCTGCCTCCTGTGGAAACGTCTCCACAACGAGCACCCCAGCCATGTAAGCTGGCATCGGACTCGATCACTACGTCCGGGATGGAGCCGAAAATGGCCCTCCCGTTCCACGCCTCCATGTGTGCCAGCCACCACACCAATTCGTCTCTGGACTCCGCATCCAGGCGTATCCGAGATTCGTAGGAGTGACCTGACCGAAGGTGTGCCCCTTTGAGCCTCTGGAGGGCTTGGTAATGTAGTGGACCTGGGAAGATCGCTTGAATAGAGGCCGCGAGAAGGCCAATTATCCTCGCCAGTTGCCTGACGGACAAATCTGGGACGCGAAGAGCCCTGCGAATTTCCTTCTGGATGGCTTTCACCTTGGGGCCCGGTAGAAACAGAAACTGTCGGACGGAGTCCACTTTGAAGCCCAGAAATTCTATGGACTGGGCGGGATCCAGGACCGACTTGTCCCAGTTGATCAGAAAACCTAACCTCTGTAACAGGTTGGTAGTCCACTCCAGGTGAAGAAGGAGATCCTCCTTTGATTGGGACAAAATCAGAATGTCGTCCAGGTAGATAATGAGACGAACCCCGCGGGTTCGAAGGAACGCCACTACCGGCTTCAAGAGCTTGGTGAAACACCAGGGAGCCGAGGAGAGACCGAAAGGCAGGCAGGTGAAGCGCCAGCGACGCCCATGCCATGTGAAGTGGAGATAGTCTCTGAACTCTGGGGCAATAGGGACCGTGAAGTAAGCGTCCTTCAGGTCCAGTTTGGCCAGCCAGTCCGACTGGCGTAGAAGGTCTCTGAGGCAGTGTATACCTTCCATCTGGAAGTGTGTCAGGATCGGGACAGGGATCCAACACGCAGAGTACAAAGAGTGGAACGGTACGTATACCGGGCCTTAGAATGGCCGGACTAACGTACCGAGAGTAAAGAATAGTCAGAGGCAAGCCGAGGTCGAGGGAACGAGAAGACAGATAAGCGAGAGACAAGCCGGGTCAAGGGATAACAGAGAAACAGGGTAGTACAACGAGCCGAGTCAAAACCAAAAGAGCAAACTAGAATATCAGAGCACTGAGTGACTAGACAAGCTAGAACCACGACAGGGCAATGAGCTGAAGTAAGGAGTAAGCTTAAATACCCTGGCTCTGGATGGAAATCACGCCTCTGACAAGTACCGATTGGATATCGGACACTTGAGTGACAGATTGCTCGTGCTAGCGTCATGACGTCACGTATTGAGCGTCCTGTTAGAAAAGGACGTGGATTCCTCGCGGCCGGTGTTTAAGTGACTGGATGAACCGCGAGGAACGGAGGAAACAGCTCGCCTGGACGGATACACCACCAAGTCTCTACCTCCCTTAGAGGTAGAGGCCTCAGGTACCCTGACAGTACCCCCCCTCTCAGATACGCCCACCGGGCGGAATGAACCGGGGCGAGATGGGAAGCGAAGGTGAAATGCTCTGCGAAGGCGAGAAGCATGGACGTCCTCCTGAGGTACCCAACTCCTCTCCTCAGGACCATATCCCTTCCAGTTGACCAGATATTGCAATTTTCCCCTTGAAATTCTGGAGTCAATGATGGAGTTGACCTCGTACTCCTCCCGGCCCTCCACCTGAACAGGACGAGGCGAGGAGACCTTAGAGGAGAATTTGTTGCAAATGAGGGGTTTCAACAAGGAGACATGAAAAGAGTTAGGAATGCGTAAGGCAGGTGGCAGAGCAAGGCGATACGCAACCGGATTGATACGAGTGAGAACCCTGTAAGGGCCTATGTAACGAGGAGCAAATTTCATGGACGGAACTTTTAGGCGAATATTCTTAGTACTCAACCATACCCTATCCCCAGGAACAAAAACAGGAGCCGCTCTTCTATGTTTGTCAGCGTGTTTCTTGAACAGCGAGGAACTATGTAATAGAATTTGTCGAGTCTGGTCCCATAATTTCTTCAGGTTGGCGACATGATCATCAACCGACGGTATCCCCTGAGAAGAGGAAACCGAAGGAAAAATCGAAGGATGAAAGCCATAGTTCATGAAGAAAGGGCTAGAGCGAGTTGAATCGCAAACAAGGTTATTGTGTGCGAACTCCGCCCAAGGAATCAGACCGACCCAATCGTCCTGGTGTTCGGAAACAAAGCAACGCAGATACTGTTCGATCTTTTGATTAGTACGTTCAGCAGCTCCGTTAGACTGAGGGTGATAGGCAGAGGAAAAGTTCAATTTGATGCCCATTTGAGAACAAAAGGATCTCCAGAAACGTGAGACAAATTGAGAACCTCTATCAGAAACAATCTCTGAAGGGATCCCATGTAGACGAAAAACTTCTCTCGCAAAAATCTCCGCCAATTCAGGAGAAGTCGGAAGTTTAGGTAGTGGCACGAAATGGGCCATCTTGGTAAATCTATCCACTACCGTGAGGATAACAGTCTGTCTTTTGGAAGCAGGCAAATCAACGATAAAGTCAATGGACAAACAGGACCAAGGTTTCTCAGGAATGTCCAAGGGGTGTAACAGGCCACATGGGGATGCATGAGATAGTTTAGTCTTGGCACAAGTCTCACAAGCTGCAACGAACTCCTCAATATCCTTACGAAGTGAAGGCCACCAGAAATCCTTGGATATCAGAGAGTACGTCTTGCGAATACCAGGATGACCAGCTATTTTACTTTCATGAAAGCATTGTAAGAGCTCCAGTTGAAGTTCAGGGGGAACAAAGTTTCTTCCCTCAGGAGTGTTTCCGGGAGCTAGATGTTGTGACTTCAAGATCTGGTCAAGTAGCGGGGAATGAATTTTGAGACTGGTATTAGCAATAATATTGCATTTGGGTACAATGGAAGACAAAAGTGGTTCAACTGAAGCAGAGGGTTCATATTGGCGAGATAGCGCATCGGCTTTAGAATTCTTTGACCCAGGTCTGTAAGTCAGAACGTAATTGAAATGGGTAAGAAACAACGACCAACGAGCCTGCCTGGAGGACAGACGCTTGGCCTCTCCGATATAGGACAAGTTTTTGTGGTCTGTCAGGATGGTAACAGGATGTAATGTACCTTCCAATAAATGTCTCCATTCTTTCAAAGCCTTGATAACCGCTAGTAATTCTCTGTCACCAATGTCATACCTGCTTTCAGTACCGGTCAATTTTTTAGAGAAAAATCCACATGGATGTAATGGTTTATCAACACCCAACCTTTGAGATAGAACAGCACCTAAACCAGTCTCTGATGCGTCTACCTCGAGCAAAAATGGCAGAGAAGTGTCAGGGTGAACTAAAATTGGAGCGGAAGCGAAAAGCTCCTTGAGAGTCTTGAACGCAAGGAGAGCTTCAGTAGTCCAATTCTTAGTGTCAGCCCCCTGTTTAGTCATGTTAGTGATGGGTGCAATAATGGAAGAATAGCCCTTAATAAAGCGCCTATAATAATTGGAAAAACCAATAAATCTCTGTATGGCTTTAAGACCTGTGGGTAAAGGCCACTCTAGAATGGATTGGAGCTTATCCGGATCCATCTTAAATCCCTCCCCAGAGATCACATAGCCGAGAAAGGTTACCTGGGTTTGATCAAAGCTACATTTCTCCAACTTGCAGTACAAGCCATGCTGGAGAAGCTTGTGCAAAACCCTCCTGACTTGTTTGTGATGAATCTCAATGTCACTAGAATGAATGAGTATATCATCTAGGTATACAATGACGCACTCTTGCTGAAATTCCCTAAGAACCTCATTAATCAGATCTTGGAATACTGCTGGCGCATTGCATAACCCAAAAGGCATGACAGTATATTCATAGTGGCCATATCGAGTATTGAAAGCCGTCATCCACTCATGTCCCTGCTGGATTCTCACCAAGTTATATGCCCCTCTGAGGTCTAACTTGGTGAAAATTGTAGAGCCCTTCAAACGATCGAAGAGTTTGGTGATCAAGGGAATCGGGTAGGCATTTTTAATGGTTATCTTATTCAAGCCTCGATAATCAATACAAGGTCTCAAAGAACCATCTTTCTTTTTAACAAAAAAAAATCCAGCCCCGGCAGGGGAGGAGGACCTCCTGATGAATCCCTTGTCTAAATTTTCGTGAATATATTCCTCTAGGACTGAGTTCTCCTTTATAGATAATGGGTATACATGACCTCTGGGAGGCATGGTACCAGGGAGTAGGTTAATTTTGCAATCAAAGGACCTGTGTGGGGGTAAGGTATCGGCTTTCTTTTTGTCAAATACTGCCTTTAAATCTAGATACTGAGACGGAATTTGTGTCTCTGTAGGATTGTCAGAGGTATTCGATGTATTAGTTAATCCAAGAGGTAAGACCTTCCGCAAGCATTTTTCTTGACAATTCTCTCCCCACGAAACTATCTCCCCTGATTCCCAATTAATAATAGGGTTGTGTCTCCTCAGCCAGGAGTACCCCAGAACTATGGGAATAGACGGAGAAGAAATGAGCATCAAGGATATATCCTCTTTATGCAGGATGCCAACAGTCAAGTTAATCGGTATGGTCTCATGAAAAATAACAGGCTCAAGTAACGGTCTACCATCGATGGCCTCAACAGCCAGAGGTGTCTCTTTTAACTGGGATGGAATAGCATGCTTGGCAGCAAAACCCTGATCTATAAAGCTCTCAGCAGCTCCAGAATCGATTAGTGCCATAGTCTTAACTACTCCCTTCTCCCACTTTAAAGAAACGGGTAACACAAGCCTGAGCTCCTTGTAGTTGTGAATAGAGGACAAAGTAGAAACACCCAAGGCCTGTCCTCTAGAGGAACTTAGGTGCGAGCGTTTCCCGAACGATTGGGACAATTTAGGCGTAAATGACCCCTGACTCCACAATACATACATAAACCCTCCCTTCTCCTGTACTGTCTCTCCCTTTCAGTGAGATGAGTACTGCCTATCTGCATAGGTTCAGGAATACGTAAGTCCTCGAACTCAGAGATTTGAAAGGTAGGCGCTAGTTTAAAGGAGGGTCTACGGGTCCTATCTCGAGTGTTCTGCCTCTCTCTTAAGCGTTCATCAATACGAGATATAAAAGAAATTAAATCCTCCAAATTTTCAGGGAGTTCTCTAGTAGCGACCTCGTCAAGAATTACATCTGATAACCCATTCAGAAACACATCTATATAAGCCTGTTCGTTCCACTTAACTTCTGCCGCCAAGGATCTGAACTCTAGTGCATAATCCACAAGTGTTCGATTGTCCTGTTTAAGGCGCAACATTAATCTAGCTGCATTGACCTTTCTGCCAGGAGGGTCAAAAGTTCTTCTAAACGCAGCTACAAAGGCATTATAATTATAGACGAGTGGATTATCATTCTCCCATAAAGGATTGGCCCATCTCAAAGCTTTTTCAATGAGCAGAGTAATAATAAATCCAACCTTTGCTCTATCTGTAGGATAAGAGCGGGGTTGTAGTTCGAAATGGATGCTAATCTGGTTTAGAAAGCCACGACACTTCTCCGGTGACCCGCCATAACGTACTGGTGGGGTAATACGGGAAGAAGCACCTACAGTGGCTACCTCTAGACCTGAGACTGCAGGAGAGATAGAAGGAGTACGTGTCTCCTCAGGTGGATTACTAGCACGAGACAAAAGTGCCTGTAGTGCCAAAGCCATCTGATCCATCCTATGTTCCATGGCGTCAAACCTGGGATCCGAAGAACCAAGCTGACTGTTTGTACCTGCAGGATCCATTGGCCCTGTCGTAATGTCAGGATCGGGACAGGGATCCAACACGCAGAGTACAAAGAGTGGAACGGTACGTATACCGGGCCTTAGAATGGCCGGACTAACGTACCGAGAGTAAAGAATAGTCAGAGGCAAGCCGAGGTCGAGGGAACGAGAAGACAGATAAGCGAGAGACAAGCCGGGTCAAGGGATAACAGAGAAACAGGGTAGTACAACGAGCCGAGTCAAAACCAAAAGAGCAAACTAGAATATCAGAGCACTGAGTGACTAGACAAGCTAGAACCACGACAGGGCAATGAGCTGAAGTAAGGAGTAAGCTTAAATACCCTGGCTCTGGATGGAAATCACGCCTCTGACAAGTACCGATTGGATATCGGACACTTGAGTGACAGATTGCTCGTGCTAGCGTCATGACGTCACGTATTGAGCGTCCTGTTAGAAAAGGACGTGGATTCCTCGCGGCCGGTGTTTAAGTGACTGGATGAACCGCGAGGAACGGAGGAAACAGCTCGCCTGGACGGATACACCACCAAGTCTCTACCTCCCTTAGAGGTAGAGGCCTCAGGTACCCTGACAAAGTGTTGGTAACGCAGGAAGGCGTTGAGGGGACGAAGATTTATCACAGGGCGAACTCCGCCCCCTTTCTTGGGCACCAGGAACAGATTGCTCGTAAAGCCGTTGGCGGCGAACGACAGTTCATCTATAGCGCCCTTGGACAACATTTCTGTGACCTCTGCGGAGATCATCTCGTCCTGATCTGGTGGAAGAGATAGTTCTCTGGGGGAATAAAACTGGACAGGCATGGAAACAAATTCGAGGCGATACCCCCTTACGCACTGCAGAACCCAAGCATCCGAGGTGATATTTTCCCACTCTCGGTAAAATAGGGCCAACCTCCCCGCTACTTGAATGGCAGGGGAAGAAAGGGTACTTACCATAAGGACGTCTGCCGGGGTTACCACCGCGGGAATACCTGGAGCCCCAAGCCCGACCTCTGGCCGGGAAGAAGGGAGGGGCTCTCTGGTCCTGAAATCCCCGGGAGGGAAAAAAGGAACCTCTGGTTGCGCGGAATGCGCCTCGGAAACCACGGCCGGGTGGACGGTTCCTGCTACGCCCGGCCCCTCCGAAAACCTTAGGCGCGAACACGCGCTTCATATTCGCCTGTGCCTTGTCAATGGCAGTGAAGGTCTTGACAAAAGACCCCATGTCTTTAACAAAAGAGGTGCCAAACAGCAAACCCTCATCGGTCGGATCAGGCTCCGCCACAGTCATAGTGGCCAGTTTAGGGTCTATCTTCAAGAGGATCGCTTTACGCCTCTCAGTGGACATCGCCGTATTGGCGTTCCCCAGTAGGCATATCGCCCGTTGGACCCAACCTATGGCCACATCCACATCAACAACAGAGTCTCCCGCTCTAGCAGAGTCGAGGAGCTCATAGAGCTTCGACAGGGGTCCCAGCGTATCCAGGATCTTGTCCTGGCAACCCTTTAGAGAGTGGTCAAGGCCCTTCTTAGATTTCCACCCCGACTTATTCAAAAACTGGGCAATCTGCGGATCAATGTCAGGGGTCTTGCATGCAGAGCCCGGGAGGGAGGGTCGTGGGCATTCGGCGTGCAGCTTATTGCGGCCTTCCCTAGAAAGGGGCGTGCGGATGCGTTTAGCCACATATTGGGCAATATGATCCGGGGGGACCCATTCAGCGGACCGGGGTGGCGCAAATCGTCAGGGTCGAACAGGGGGTTACCCTGTGGGTCAAGGATCGCCTTGGCGTCCCCAGAGGGGCCTAACAACTGGCCCCGGTCCATGGCGGAGGACCCCGAGGGGGTGACGCCCGTAGGGGGCAAATCCTCGCCAGAGTCATTATCATCAAAGGAGTCGTACTCCATAAGGTCGGATTCATCCTCCACACTCCGCTCGGTATCCGACCCATCATCAAGGGCTCTAGCCCGTTTCCATAATCTAGCCTTTTTAGCCCGGCCAGGGGCTCTTTTGCGCGTGGGGTGCGCGCTATCCGTGACCGCCTCCAGCGTGTCAGTCATGGCAGGAAGCACCTGCATAGAGGAGTGGGAGCCGACATTCTTGGACTTAGCCCTTGCCTTACGGGCACCAGGCACAGTCTGGGCAGGGGAACCCACACCTAGGGGGGTAGTAGGGACCATATTAGGTAAAACCACAGAATGCAGGGACTGTGAGAATGAGGAGGAAACAGCCCCCATGGCTGAGGCAATAGCCTTCTGGATGGAAGAAGCCATAGTGGCCTCCAGCATGGCCTGAAACTCTTGAGAGGCCATATTACCCTCAGGATTATCTGAGTGAAAGTCCCCAGGGGGGCCTACAGGGCCATCCTCTCTATCCTGCATTTTAGCAAAACCACAGTGAGCTTAAGTTAAGAAAAAACTGACAAATTATACTATGGGAAAAAGGGTTGAGTAACCCACAGAAATAGCAGGGAGAAACAAAGAAGGACCAGACCGTCAGAGTGCCAGGGGACCCAGAGGACAAAACGAGGCGACCGACCGCACGGCAGCACTGCAAGCAGAACGGAGTCTGCCCAAAATGGCCGCCGCACGTGAGGGAGGCGCTCGTGACCGGGTGCCCGGCGGGGGAAGGGGCGCGTGCACCTGAGCCGCGCGGGCAGCCGGTGAGAAGGGAGAGGAGAGCACTCAGCCGCGGCCGAGGGCAGGAGACGGTCGCGGCAGCGAGGCAGAGCCGGGTCCCGCGCGGGAAAGCGGGAGAAAGGGGAGTGAGGGGAAGGGTGGAAAACCTCCGGCTAGAAGGGTAGAACCCCCAAGGAGTCCGAGGCACTGACGGTACAGGTCAAGACAGAATAGAGTGCACAATAAGGCAAACAGAATAAATAAATACAAGATGAATACAAATACATTTAAAACACCAAACTGAAAAATCAGAATCAAGAGCAAACAAGTAACACTTATCTGTCTGAGGAAGCAGCAAAGAAAGAGGGGGATTGTGGGAGACACAGGACTTATATAGCTACTTCCTCTACCATGTGATCGGCTACCCGTTATGCCTATACAGTTTTTTCTTTCATTTTGACAATATTTATATTCCTCTATCTTTGCTGCTGAGGAAATAAAGAAAGAGTTATGCATAATATGAGCCTCCGTGTCTTTAATAAAATTTGTTATATGATGCGTGTATTTCTAATTTACAACATTTTAAAATCCCATGAAACTGTATTTGCTATGTATACAATGAGGTCACTGGAGTTGCAAGTAAAATCTGCAATACCCACAAAATTACACCAAAGGGCAATTTACTTTACATGTGCATCTGTAAAAATACATTCCAAAGCAAATGTAGAAATTTATAGAAACCACAATGCCATTTCCCACTCACAGAGTTGGGTACTTACTATGCATCTGCTCCAATGGAAAATTTGGTTTGTCTCAATCGTTTTGTCACACACAAAAAAACAAATGAAAATGATTAGTCCATGGTTTGGTTCAAAACCCTAGAATTTTGTTTGCATATTTTCATTCTAAACGAATTTCAGACAAAAAGATTTAATTTTTCATGTCTCAATTATTGCCAGCGAGTGAGGGGTTAACATGAAAGCAGCGGTGAGCTCTGCTCTCCACCGCTTTCATTGCATGCTTAGTTCAGGAGAGAAATATCCCGAACTAAGTGACAAATGAAAACCTGTGGGGGTCAGTATGACCCCCTATTAGTATTAGAAAGGTTTACATTTTAAAGGAACAAAACTCGCACTTGGACACAAATGTGTCAATTTGGTAGGAGACTCTCCAAAAAGAGGGCATAAAACGAATTATATGTAATGGGAAAAGAAAAGAATCCCATAATAAAAAGGAAAAAAAAAAAAGAGACAATCTCTTTATAAAGGGAAATCTGTGAACTTTAAACTTTATTTCTTTCATTGTATAATCAGGTGCAACTTACACACCAAAACCAAAAGTACAATTTTCTCACTGACTAAAAACTAAGGTAAGTTTAACATAAAAAATTAAAAAGTAAGTATTTTCATTTTATTTTTATATTTATTTTTACTTAAAACTTGCCTTAGCTTTTAATCAGTGAGAATATTATGCTTTTGATATCAGTGTGTAAATTGCACCTGATTATAAAATTAATAAAACAAAGTCCATTGCCTCCCAATAAAAATACCTGCCTACTTAGTAATCCACAAAAACAGAAAAAAAGAGGCTCCTTCCTGAGGGAGAGCGACTCGGCAGGACTTAAGAAAAGACTATCCAAAAAAAGAGATTAACTACAAGCTGCACCAATTAACACTACTTGAATATTTGAGAGTGAAAAGGATCCCCAGAGGTTTAAGGGTTCCCCTCGTTCCTACATTCTGTAAGCAGAATAACACTCATTCCAAAAGGTGGTTCCAGATTCTCAATAAATTCTCATTGCACTTACTATTGAAAGTATCAGTGAAGAACTGGACAAACTGGCCACAGAAAAGGCTGAAGTCTCTTCACGTCTCTCAACAAAATTGGAGGCAGAGAACCTCCAAAGACTCACACAGGAGATTGCTGTGAACAATTAGAAATTCCAGAAGGAATTATAAACCCTTAAAATTCGGATGTTCAGACGTGATACCCTAGATTATCAATTTGACAGGGTGTACACATGGAAGCAGAAATAACACCCTATTACCAAGAAACCAGGACACTCCTCTTCAAGAGAGACTCTCTCCAATGGCTCAGAGTCAGATTCATCTACAGCAAGTACAACCAGCCGTCCATTTTTAGGAGTACACACTATAGCAGAAGGGGCTGCAGGGGGCACTCCAAGACCAAAAGACAAATTACTGGCTTGCAGCGAGACTGCCAAGAAAACATGAAGGACAATTGGTACTAAATTTATCATGTCTACTTTTAACAAAAGTACAACTCTGCGCTTCAAAAGTTTATTCGTTTGATTAACTTACGTGCTTTTTTTTCAGATCAACCACTGCAGCAATAAAACGCCCCACAGCATCAAGGAGATGATCCTCCAGTGGGTATCATAACTTCTCCAGGGTATCAAGTTAACCTTGAGGTTTGCAGAAAGAAAATTACCTTTTTCCCAATTGTCCCCAATAACGCTGTTCAGACTTTTCCTAACAAATAGAACATCTTCCATGGCAGAACCAACAGATTAGACATAATATGTCTTTGGTAGAGAGAAAAGCTTTTACAGAACTGACTGGTAATTCTGAGGTCATCATCAAGCCAGCTCGTAAAGATGGCTTGATTGTGATCCAGAATAAATGTGATTATCATCAAGAGATTATGCGACAACTTCTAGACCGATCTAACTATAAAATCTTGAATTGTGACCCCACAGCACGTCTCTAAAATCATCAAAACTATTTTTGAAAGAGCATTGATGGATCAAGGTGATTACACAATCACAATGGAAATGTTTGTTTACCACTGCTCCAGTTATTCAGTTTTTTTATATCTTGCCGAAGGTGCATAGAGATTCTACACATCCCCTAGGCCGCCCTAGAGTTGCTGGGACTGATTTCATTTTCCAGCCTTTAGCTGTGTTTGTGGATCAGTTCCTGCAGCCTCTGGTGACCTTGAACAGGTCATATGTGAACGAAACAAAGGACTTTCTTAATAAGATCAATAGTATGCATATTGAACAAACTGATCTTCTGGTCATACTTGACGTCTCCAGTTTGTACACCTCTATTCCACATCAAGATGGTATTTTGGTGGCACAAAGGAGACTATCCACTCTACTCCATGATAAGAAACTGTGTGATTTGGTTGTCACTTTATTGGAGGTTGTACTCAAAAATAACTATTTTTGGTATCAATCCATCTTTTATGAGCAGGTCAAAGGCACTGCGATGGGCGCAAATATAGTGCCCTCGTATACAAACCTGTTCATGATGGACTTTGAGGACAACTCCCTATATACCCACGAGACATTCCTTACTCACGTCTGCATCTGGTTTCGCTACATAGATGACTGCTTCATGGTCTGGAGAGGCACCAAAGGAGACCTGGATGTCTTTTTAGACTATTTGAACCATTGTCACCCTGATATTAAATTTACTTGTAATATTGAGACAAAAGAGGTTAGCTTCCTGGATGTACTGGTTAAGAAAGGGGACTATTGCATTAACACTGATTTGTTTTCCAAACCACCAGATGCAAATAGCCAGTTGAATGCCCGCAGTTTTCATCCTGCTAACCAGATCCGTTCCATTCCATACAGCCAATTCCTCAGGGTAAGGCGTATAGTAAGGGATGAGACATTGGTTGATACTCGTCTATCTCAAATGTCCCAGAAATTTGTGGAGAAGGGTTATGATTGTCGTGCACTATGAGCTGCCAGACACTAAGCACACTCTATGAAACGAAAGGATTTACTTTCCATTGCAAAACTGACAGAATAGCTTTCGTAAGTACCCATTCTAATTTTTCTTCTCAAATACATGGCATTATACACAAAATCTGGCACCTTCTACAATTGGACAGACAGATAGTGCATCTATTTAAAGAACCACCACTATTTGCCTACAAGAGAGGCCGTAGCATAAGAGTCTTAGTGGTAAAGGCTTAACCCCAAACAAACAACTGTTCTTATCTAAACTGGTCTTTGGTACTTACCCCTTCTATAATCACTGCAGCTGAATCAAAAAGGGGGGGGGACGTATGGGGTGGGGGGTAGACACATGGGGGGGGCCCTAGGGCAATTTTCGCACTGGGGCCCCGTGTTTTCTAGTTACGGCTCTGCTTATACTACTGTAGAAGTTATATTGATCCCTCAGCCTTGTTTTAAACTATTTGCTCACTGACTGCTAGTGCTTGCATGGGACAAATATTTTCAAAATGCATTTTTCTATTTTGGTAATTACTATTTTTGAGGCCATTAATCAAGTAAAGTCCGCCATAAGTTGTATTGAACCGCCAAATCCAATAACTGCAAAGGAAAGTATAAAATGGATTTTTTTTATTTTAATTTGCTGTGAACTCAAGTGATAATTGAGTGTGCACAAAGATATGGTCAGAGTTTATGATCTTCATCTTTAGATAATCTGTTAACCCAAATTAATTGATACATATTTTGGAGACTAATATTTTTTTGAATTTCCTCTCCTGACTCTTTTGTTCTCATTTTCTCTTACTCTTCTGTTCATCATATGGTTGTTTGTTTGGTTTTTTTTTGTCCAGAACTAGCCTTTCTTTTAGTTTATCTTATTTGTTACTTCCTTCTGTTTGTTGTGTTTTTCCTTCAATCTCCTCATGGTCTGATATCTTTGCTATATCTGCCCTCAAGATCAGTAATAGGCCTTGAGGCACCCAGTGTGAAATTTAAAAGTCGTGCTCCAGTGCCCACCTGCTCCAGTTATTTATTATTTGCATTTGATATTATTTGGAAATCAGTAAATACGTTGTGTTTACTGTAAAAGCCACATTTGTCAGAAAGAAAGAAAATTATAAACAAATTAATTTTCAAGAGAGCCTGAGACTGCCTATGAGATTAAGGTTGTGACATATTTTTAATTAAATAAGAAAATATAAATACTCTTGTAATATTAAATGCTAGTAATCAGTAATGATGGATAGGTGACTAAAATACTATCACAGTCACTGACATATACATTATACATTAGCATTCAAATTATTTATGGTCTTCATGGTACACTCACAAACACCATTACAGATATATGGACTAACAGATGCACTCTGACACACCAACTCTTGAGAACTCAGTATTCAGTAACACATACACTCTCACAAACGCTCAAGATTCTGTTATGAGGCTGTGATCCAGTCTTACAAATACTCTTAAACTCTCAGACAGATTAGGAATATTAGAGTGTTCTAAATACTTTGTTTAGGAAGATCAAAAATATCTTTGAATTTATTCAAGTTTTTAAAAGTGTCTCACATTTCTTATATTCCCGACAGCTTTCTGAGCCACCACTGTAATATACCATTAACTAAGAATACTGTGAATATTGTTATTTTACCTACGCCTTCCATATCTATTTGAACCTATGACTTGGTGCAATTATTCACCAAATGAAACAGGCAGATTACTGTCTCACCCGTCATGGACATGTTTGAGCTATATGATGCCTTTCATGCAAATAACCTGTTTGCTTTTTTGTCTTTATTTTTATTTAAGCAATGACTTGTGTCTGCAGCAAAGCATAACTAGTACAATATCACATCATGGTAATGTGCATGAGCCATATTAACTAGGGCACTGTAAGAGTTAATAAAACATACTTTAGCAAAATAAAACAATTTAAAAAAAAAACAAGCTAGGCAAACACGTCTAAGCATGATACAAAATAATATTAGTTGACTAATTAGATACTAGACATGTAAACGATTGATATAGGTAAATAAAAATGACTGAAAACATGCTGTACGCCACTGTTGCCTGATCTCATGGTTTCAAGGCTGCGCCACAAAGAATCATAATTAAATAACTAAGTAAATATCGAGTGCACAGCTACACGTATCTGACGCTAGAGAAAAAGTGATCTGCTCTAAGCACAAACTTGGCAGGCCGGAGCCGCTAGAAGGACAGTCAGTCAATGCCCCAGTTGCAGCATGTAAAACCTCTGGGTGCAAATGAGTATTGGCAACAGTAGCTTGTTTTGGACTGGAATAACCCCCACCGTTATGGAACTCGGCCGTGATTCAATCCACAAGGGGCCCCTGTGGATGGCAGTTGCCCCTCACAGTCAGGACCATGCTGGGCCGAACCAGTTCTCTATCACAGTAAAGCACAGAAATGCACCAACTTGCCCCTGAGATGTTCCTAATGCTGCTTATGGTAGTCAAAAACATAAAATATCTCAAAACTGGAAACCTTGGTGCCGCCACTACCAATTCCAGCCCCCATAAGCACATCAACTGGACTAAGACCCAGATCATACACCCCTTAACCCCTTAAGGACACATGACATGTCATGATTACCTTTTATTCCAGAAGTTTGGTCCTTAAGGGGTTAAGCTGATTTCAGCTATATTATTGTGAATTGATGGGTGTTTGAATAAATTCTGTGAGGAGCACTTGTCTCATGTGTCCACTCAGTTAGATGGCCAGGCCCCGCCCCCAACCTTTTTGCTTTTAAAAGCAGTCTCACAGTGGACAGATTCATTTACATTGACACACATTGTTACTGCACTATGTTATATACAGCTCTAAGCCAGTAACACTTACATCTTCACTATATATCTTTGCTTGGTTGCCTCCTTTTTTTTTTGTGTATCCTAGTATTTTCTGACAGTATTTAGGACTAATTAATCCTTTTTTTTTTTTTTTTACTAATATTCAGCTGGTATGACATTAACTTCAGCCAAACTATGACCTGTATTACCTACTGTTATGTTTTAACCTTCCCTGTGTAATTTTAGAACCTGCATAAACAACCAAATATTCCAAGCTTGGGGCACAGCTATTGTAGAAGGTTAGTCACTGTTCACAGTTCGCCAACATTGTGTACCTCACAGCTGAGTTCAATCCAAGACAACAGAGAACATAGTTTGAACAAAAAATGTAAATATTCTAGGCATTCCTGGAGGAAAAGGGAGAGAGAGAAAATATTACAGTAAGGTAGAAATGCAGCACTCTCATATTCTCAGTTCCCCAAAATAGCATACCTTCAGGCCAAGTACAAGTGGAAAAAAAAAAATTTATAAATCTGTTGCATCACAGAAAAAAAGCTGTTAATTCCAAAATGATGCTTATGATGCAAAAGAAACAACAGAGAGAATATTTTAATTCATTGCGCCAAAAATCACAACAACAAAAAAACCCGCCAAAAAAGGCACGTTTGTGGCACTTTATATATCTCCCAATAATCCTATTGTAAATGCCACAATTCCTGCTGGCTCAGATCTCCAATAACCTTGAGGCATCACCCAAGCCTTGTGCAGCTCCTAAATGAAGATAAAATAAACTGTGCCTTTCTATATAGCAATCAAATATTGTTAGCCAAGATTAGTGTAAAAGCTTAATTTGAAGGTGGCTGATCATGTAATATCCAGCAGTCATGGTCTGTAGAGTTCTTGGCACTTCGTCTGTCCATTGTATTTATGATGGACGATCAGCGCAGGCTGATGGATAGTGTTGAGTTATTCATGCTAATCCTGTCTGACCTGTGGGCTACCGTTCACAAAGTGGATAACATGATACAGTTAAAGTAATTGCCTTTAACTCTAAAGGCTCAATTTTACAGTCTGTGATGTGGTGTGTCATGCAAAATTACATCATTTATCATAAGGCTACCAACTGTATTGAAACTTAACTGGAAGCTCTAACATAAACCACAATGAACTTCTAAACCTTCTAATTTACTATTTATAATACAGAATGAGATTGTATGTTTAGTATCTTGCTTACAATGCATAAAAAGCCTCTGAAGTAAATAGTGTGCCAAAGATACTTATGATTGGTGACGCTGTAAAATATTCTATGAATGACATAATAATTCAATCTACGTTTACATCCCTGTTTATTTATTTCAGAACAAGGGTTTTTATATTAAAATAAGTTAAACAAATTTGGAATTTCCACTCATCATGTTCCAGACCGAGTATTAGTGGAGATGTGGTAGATAAATAGTCCACAACATCTTGAGTGCCGAGGATTGCCTGCCCCTGTACTACGCAACATTTTAAAAAGCAATGTGATCCAGGCACTCAAGGTACAAAAAGTAGCACTATGTATTTAGAGAATCAAAAACAAAAACAGCAAAGTTTTGTCCTCCAATGAGGTCTTTATTTTTTGATTGGAGGTCGAAATGTTGCCAAGTGACTCCTTACAAGGTGTCCATCACCATTTCAAAGCTAAAGGGTTTCAAAACTTGAACAGGGTTATTCACTAAAGTGAGAATATAGTGGAATTCAAAGTGAATTTAAAAAAAATATATTATGACCAAATTAGTCAACCTAAAAACAGTATTTTTTTCCAAATTGGCTATGTTGCCTTCATTTTGAATTCCACTTTGAAATTACTTTGATGGCTCCACTCAGAGGGAACACCCAGGGCCTCAGAGGACGCCAGGAAAGTCAGGTTGCATTATATTTATAAGTCCTATCATATAGAGATGTTAAGGCTTGCATTTGCCTAATCCCCTTTACTTTTGCTATCCATTAAGTGCCTGAGTGCTTCTCTGCCTCCAGAAGGCAGGAGTCAAGATTTTGACAGCATTGAATAAATGCTTTGTTATGTATTTTTTGTAGCAGGGGAGAAGAATCGAAGTATGGTGAAGAAGTATAGAAGCTTGTTGTAGCAGTGTAGAATCCCTTACAATTGTCCTCCTGGTGGCAAATACTACCTCTCAGAAGGGGATGACATCAAGGTGACTCCAACCAGATATGAATAAGGAAGCCTATAGGTCCTCGAGACCTTCAGCGTTAAAAAGCAGATTTGTTTAAAAGAGTGGCATGATGACATTATTTAATCTATTTATCAACATTTGTATGCCTAAGTGTACAGTATAGTGATTGTTGTGTTGTGATGTTCGCAAGACACATTGAATTGATATAGGAGAATTACAAATCTGATGCTTCTGAAATGTCATATTCCAATTTATTCACATACCGGTATATTACCAAAATAACAAAATTCATATTTACCAATGCACCCTATTTCCAACTGGATTTTTTTTCCAAACATATCAAACTTTAAATATTTCATATCATATGGATCATATATTTTTTTTTATTAATTGAGTTTATTATTTTTCAATAACAAAAGAAAAAAGGTGGGGGTACAGAAGAAAAAAGGAAGGGTAAGAAGTTCAGGGTTACAATACAGAGGATCTGATCATGACATCACAATGACATTCACATTTCATGTTAATCACCACCTATGTATGTACACAGTTGTTTGGGCGTAAGGTGGTCGCTGCCCATCCCAAGTCAGAACGGGCATTACCCATACCCCGCTTTGCAACCTCTAAGTGTACCTCGTCGTTGAGGCAGTGTAACTATCAGCCCCTTACGTGCAGGCAGGGGCAATGCTCTGGATATCTCACGTCTATTTGTTATGTGATTCGCTTATATTTTGCATACACTAGCCTTGTTGGGCATTCAGAGAGGTTCAAGGGGGTTCAAGTTTTGTTAACCCTGTGCTTTAGTATCTTACAGTCTATCTACTGGGTGGGTCTACCTGCATACACAGTTAATGCCTCATACGTATCCCTATAAGTGTGGTACCCTGTGAGGTATTGTGCAAGTGTCAAGGTATTGCACAGCCTGAACATCCCTGAACAAAAAATGAAAACGGAAAAAGAAAATAGTATACATTTAAAAACATTCGAACATGAGGGAAAACAAAATCCGTTTGCTATCCAGCAGGCTGTCGTCATAGGCGGTGATAGAGACCGGGCGGGGGAGGAATAAAGAGCTCCCTGCACTAAAATCCTTTATTTTTTATTTTTTTATTATTGTAATATTATTATTAACTGGTGTGTGTATGATCTGGGTCTTAGTCCGGTTGATGTGCTTATGGGGGCTGGAATTGGTAGTGGCGGCACCAAGGTTCCCAGTTTTGAGATATTTTATGTTTTTGGCAGGCAGTTATCGCAGAAGAGATGTCATACACGTAATTTAGTCGGATTTTTTCCATGAGGTTCTTTTCAGACGGGCAATTGGTTGATTTCCAATTGATCGCTATAAGAGATCTAGCTGCTAGTATCACCTGTGCGGCCAGTGCCTTCTCCTGCTTCGTCCAACTGGCGGGGAGGTCCAACCATAGGTAGGCCCCAAACTCCAGCGGGAGATTGATATCTACTTTGCTAAGCAACTTAGTAACCTCCATCCACAATGGCTGAATAAGGTCGCATCCCCACCATATGTGGAGCATCGTGCCTCTTTGGGTCTGACATCTCCAGCATCGGTCAGAAGTGTTTGGGTATATTTTGTTAAGTTTGTCCGGTGTCAGATACCATCGGTACATTAGCTTTCTATGAGCTTCCATATGTGAGTAACATGCAGTATGTCCAGTCAGTGCATTGACTAGTGCTAGCCATTTGTGGGGAGGAAGAGTTTTCCCGCTTTCCTTCTCCCATTGGGACATAAATGACAGACATGGGGATAGTGGGTAGTTTGATATTGCCTTGTTGAACCTTGAGAGCAAATTAGGTCTAAGGGGGTGTTTCCAACATGTCATGAGGAGATCGCATTGCTGATTAGGTTCCCCATCCTTGCCCTCTGTGGTCCTATCTACATGCTCTAATAATGCACTTTTAATTTGGAGGTAAGGGAATACATATCTAGGGGCTAGACTGTACTCCAGTTGGAGCTCAGCAAAGGGAGTGATTTCATTACCTGTAAATAGTTGGGATATATTAGTGATGCCCGTATTGCACAGCCTGAACATCCCTGAACAAAAAATGAAAACAGAAAAAGAAAATAGTATACATTTAAAAACATTCGAACATGAGGGAAAACAAAATCCGTTTGCTATCCAGCACCCCTCCGGGCTCCTATGGCTGTCGTCATAGGCGGTGATAGAGACCGGGCGGGGGAGGAATAAAGAGCTCCCTGCACTAAAATCCTTTATTTTTTATTTTTTTATTATTGTAATATTATTATTAACTGGTGTGTGTATGATCTGGGTCTTAGTCCGGTTGATGTGCTTATGGGGGCTGGAATTGGTAGTGGCGGCACCAAGGTTCCCAGTTTTGAGATATTTTATGTTTTTGGCAGGCAGTTATCGCAGAAGAGATGTCATACACGTAATTTAGTCGGATTTTTTCCATGAGGTTCTTTTCAGACGGGCAATTGGTTGATTTCCAATTGATCGCTATAAGAGATCTAGCTGCTAGTATCACCTGTGCGGCCAGTGCCTTCTCCTGCTTCGTCCAACTGGCGGGGAGGTCCAACCATAGGTAGGCCCCAAACTCCAGCGGGAGATTGATATCTACTTTGCTAAGCAACTTAGTAACCTCCATCCACAATGGCTGAATAAGGTCGCATCCCCACCATATGTGGAGCATCGTGCCTCTTTGGGTCTGACATCTCCAGCATCGGTCAGAAGTGTTTGGGTATATTTTGTTAAGTTTGTCCGGTGTCAGATACCATCGGTACATTAGCTTTCTATGAGCTTCCATATGTGAGTAACATGCAGTATGTCCAGTCAGTGCATTGACTAGTGCTAGCCATTTGTGGGGAGGAAGAGTTTTCCCGCTTTCCTTCTCCCATTGGGACATAAATGACAGACATGGGGATAGTGGGTAGTTTGATATTGCCTTGTTGAACCTTGAGAGCAAATTAGGTCTAAGGGGGTGTTTCCAACATGTCATAAGGAGATCGCATTGCTGATTAGGTTCCCCATCCTTGCCCTCTGTGGTCCTATCTACATGCTCTAATAATGCACTTTTAATTTGGAGGTAAGGGAATACATATCTAGGGGCTAGACTGTACTCCAGTTGGAGCTCAGCAAAGGGAGTGATTTCATTACCTGTAAATAGTTGGGATATATTAGTGATGCCCGCTTCTGCCCATTTGGATAGTGGGAGCCATGGTAACACTGTGGACATGGCGTTTAATGGAGCCAGTCTATGGAATCTGGGAGTCTTAGACTGAATTGCTCGAAACCTATCCCATATGTGTAGGTCAGTTTTGTTGTAGAAAGGAGCGTACGTGCCCTCCTCCGTTTAGTTGGTGGAGACCACATATACTCTAGGAGTGTCTCATTAGGCCATTGTTTGCGTTCCATGTCGACCCAAAGCAATTGCCCCTTGTCTGCATGGAGATTTACTGCTTGGGACAGTATGGCTGCTAAGTGATACGTGGCCACCTGCGGTACCCCCATCCCTCCCATCTAGAACGGTCTGTACAAGGTGTGACTCGCTACCCTCACTCGCTTGTTCTCCCATATAAAGCTATTAATAATGGACTGGGCTTTTTTACAAAAAGTTTGTGGGATAGGTACAGGCAACATGCGAAAAAGTACAGTAGTTTAGGTAAGGCCATCATTTTCACTGCATTAACTCTCCCTGCCCACAAGAGCATCACGTCTTTCCAGGAGTTCAGGTCCCTGCGGATAATTTCTAAGAGGGGGATATGGTTTAATTTGTATATAGTATGTATCGATTTGGCAACTCGCACTCCCAAATAGGTTACCGACTCCGTCCTCCAATCAAAATCAAAGGCCTTTTTCAATTCCTCAGCACTTTTCAAAGGGAGATTAATTGGCAAAGCTTGTGTCTTAGCCGTATTAAGTTTGTAATACGAGATAGAGCCAAAAGTTTGTAGGATGGGCATGAGGTTTGGAGGTGATACCTCTGGTTTTATCAGTGTTAACAGAATGTCATCGGCGAACAATGATAGTTTGTATTGATGTTCGTCGACAGTGACTCCGTGAATGTTTGGGTTCTGCCTAATGATCTGAGCTAAAAGTTCTAGACATATTATAAAAAGCAGGGGGGACAAAGGACATCCCTGTCTCGTTCCATTCGAGATTGGTAAGGGTGGGGTAATGAATCCTGCATTGGTGACACTAGCTTCTGGGGAGGTGTACAGAGCCATAATCACTGTTATGAATGCGGAAGGAAAGCCAAATTTGTCTAGTGCCGATTTCATGTATAGCCAATTGAGCCTAACAAAGGCTTTTTCTGCGTCCAATGCTAGTAGTAATCCCCCCAGTTTGTTAGTGTTGAGACCCTCCAGGACGTTAAGAAGGAGTCTAGAATTGTCTGAGCCCTGCCTGCCCTTGACAAAGCCAGATTGGTTATAGTGGATTAGAGTGGGGAGTAAGTGTTTGAGTCTAGTTGCCAGGATTTTTGCATATAGTTTGGTGTCTGTAGCGGATTGGTACCGGGCTGTCCCACGACATGTATGAGAATAAGTGTATTTGGTCATATGGCTGGTTTAATGTGTATGAACATGTATAGAAATCATGGTATCCGGTTATAATGACAGTTAAATGTATGTAAAGAATTGTATTCCTCTAGTTGTTCGGTAGAATCATTCAAATAAAACAAGGGAATGAAACTACCGAACAACCAGACCACCCCGTGTAAAGTGTGCCTTCAATTACCGTTTGCAACAATGTTGCAAACGGGTAATTACCTATTCCTGCAGTGTGGTCTTTGTTCTCTGGGTGGCCGCCATTCGGGATGCGAACACGTGGCGGCGGCCATCTTAAACTGCCGAACAGCGGTGTTTTGCCGTCGAGTGTCTGGAACCAAAATCAGACACTTGACTAGGCAAACACCGCTGAGACCTCCAGACTCCTAATACTTCGTGGGGAAACTACCGAACGGCCCGCCGTTCGGTAGAAAGAACCACACAAACTAGGGGATTCATCCGAATCCCAGTCAGGCCACTTAGCAGTAATATTTCACCCCTTTGCATTCGCCTGTTTGTGACCGACCGCAGGGCCAGAATACATGGAACTGTTTTCGGATACTTTACCTCTGCGGTCGGTCCAAACTTCAAAGTCCCATAACTCCCGAACGCTTCATCCGAATGGGCTAATTTTTAAGTATGTTGGTCCCCCAGAATAGAGCTATCTGGGGATGTTGGATTTGTGGATGTACCCCAAGTATTTAGGGTACATCCAAAACTCGGGGAAAACTGTGTACACGATAAGGGGATTATGATGCTAGAGGAGGGGAGGAGATCTGTGGGAGGTTACTACTTAGAGATTGGATAATGTCTTAAGTGTTAGAACCTCCTCCCTTGCATGGGAGAGGGCTTTATAAGGAACTGTGGAATAAAGCTTGTCAGTCTACTCCTGAAACTGTGTGTCGTCCAGTTATTGGGATTGCGATGGGGATACTGCTGTATTACTTTACCTGCTGGAAACCTTGCCTGTGGACTTAACATCACCTTGTTCCTGAGCCTCACTGGGATCTCTAGTGGAGAATAGCTGTGCAAGATCGGCTCTCAGCTACATTGGTTGGCAGCGCTGGGATCCAAACTCACAGAGGAACAAGCGTAAATGGAGTACGGATGGAGATTGATTTTTCTGCGCTAAAACGCTCCACGCTAAAGGACCTCCTAGAGGCAAGGGGTATACAAGCCAGCAATAAGAAGAAAGCAGTACTTGTTACAGAACTCATGGCAGAGTACAGAATGGAGGGCGATTCAGTTCCGGCACAGAGGGAGCCGGGAGGAACACCACAAGGATCGGAATTCCAGAGGCAGGTTCAGTTCAGGCTATCCTTTTATGGGGAAAACCCCCCAACAGAAATTGTTACCAGGACAATGGCCGAGGTACAAGAATTCATCCTAAGGACACAGGCACCAGAACAAAGCTCTGCAATTAATGTGCCACAGGAAGGTAAGCCTAAAATACCATACCAGGCTTTTAAAACATATGTGGAGGCAGAGGAAGATATAGACGCTTTCCTGCAAGACTTTGAAAGACTGTGTGCACTGCATAAAATTAACGCAGAGGACTGGGTACCTATTTTGGCCGGAAGGTTAACCAGGAGGGCAGCAGAGGCATATCGGACTGTACCTAATGACGAAATAAGGAATTACAGTAAAGTGAAAGAAATTATACTCGCCAGGTATGCTATAACACCCGAGGCATACCGGCGGAGGTTCCGGGATCTAAAGAAAACAGAGAAGGACTCGCACGCAGAGTGGGCATGCCGATTACAGGGGGCAGCGCTCGGGTGGGTGCAAGCTAGCAAGGCACGTTCTATGGAGGATGTAATACAGATGTTGCTGATGGAGCAGTTCTATGAGGGAGTAACCAATGAGGTCCAGGAATGGGTAAGGGACAGAAACCCTACTTCCCTTACCGAGGCTGCTAGGAAAGCGGATGACAACCTGGATGCACGCAGGTCACAAAAACCTGCAGCTCCAAAAGCAACCTTTAAAACATTTGGGGGAAACACCTACACCCCAGCTCCACCGAGACCACTACCACCACCACCACCACCCGCTGCACAGCCCCGGTTCCGACAACCCACCGCTGGCCCCTGTCATCACTGCCAGAAGTGGGGACATTATAAAAGGGAATGCCCACAGCTACGGGACCGTTCCACCTGGATTCGTCCAGGCCCACCTCCACCCAGGGCGGCCGCAGCCCACCACTACCAGGACCTAGTCACCACCCCGTATGGTTCCGCAGTCCCCATTACTACTGTGGAACAATGGGAGGTACTGCACGAGGCAGATCCGGTCCAGGCCAATGTGGATAATCTACGGCACCATCGACAGACGGTATATCTGAATGGTACAGCAGTCCGGGGATTACGAGATTCGGGAGCCACCATCACTTTGGTACAGAGCCACCTGATTTCAGATCAGGCAAAACTGAACAAAACTGTTGCCGTCCGGGTAGCTGGGGGAGCAGTGTACCGGCTACCTACAGCAAGGGTACATTTACATTGGGGAGCGGGGGCAGGGGAAGTGGAGGTGGGGTTGATGCCGCATTTACCGGCGGAGGTTTTATTGGGGAACGATCTGGGGAGGCTCACTTCTGCTTTTGAGCCCCAGTCGCCCACCACAGGGGAGGTCAACCCTGTAGTCACCCGACAACAGGCCCGCACCCAGGACCACAACACACTGCCGGAGGTCCAGGTAAGCAACCCTACCCCCCCTCTAGAATGTGTCCCCTGGGCTCCACCTAATGAATTTGTAGCTGAAGTCGCAACAGACCCCACGCTTCAGGTGTATAGGGACAAGGTTGGCACGGGTTCCCCCGGGGCGGAGGGAGAGAAGTTTATCTGGGATAAACAACTTTTGTACAGGGAAACAACCAAACAGATTACGGGGTTAGACCCGATAGCGAGGAGACAATTAGTGGTACCACAGCGGTACCGGGCTGAATTACTCCGGATAGCGCATGATATTCCGCTATCCGGACATCTAGGGGTTAGTCGCACCAGGTACAGACTAACCCAGAGTTTCTTCTGGCCAGGGATTAGCCAGGAAGTACGCAGATATTGCACGACTTGCGATACCTGCCAGAGAGTGGGAAAAAGGGGGGATCGCAGGAAGGCTAAACTTCACCCTTTACCCATAATAGAGGAACCTTTTAGCCGAATAGCGGTGGATCTGATAGGCCCCCTCAATAAAGTTAGCCCGTCAGGAAAACGGTATATTTTAACGGTCGTAGATTATGCCACCAGGTATCCAGAAGCAGTGGCTCTGACCAACATCCACGCTGAGACGGTCGCGGATGCCCTCATGCGGATATTCTCCCGGATTTGATTACCCAGGGAGATTATCTCGGATCAGGGTACCCAGTTTACCGCAGAATTCACCCAACACCTCTGGAGGATCTGTGGCATTAAGCCTATTATCAGTGCCCCCTACCACCCCCAGACGAACAGGCTCTGCGAACGATTCAATGGTACCTTGAAGCAGATGCTCCGAACCTTCGCAGAGACCCACAAGGACTGGGAAGGATTCCTGCCGCACCTCCTATTCGCATACCGGGAGGTGCCGCAGGAATCCACAGGGTTCTCCCCGTTTGAATTATTGTTTGGAAGGAGGGTCCGAGGCCCATTGGATCTTATTAGAGAGCATTGGGAGGGAGACCGGAGCACAGATGGCACTCCCATCCTACCATATGTGTTGGCCTTTCGGGACCGCCTAGAAGCGTTGACCAAGACGGTAAGGGAAAACCTTCAGGAGGCCCAGACCCGCCAGCGTACATGGTATGATCGGGGAGCCAGGGACCGTAGCTTTCAGGTCGGGCAGAAGGTACTAATTTTAAAACCTGTCCGACATGATAAGTTACAGGCCGCCTGGCAGGGCCCATATAAGGTGGTGGAGCAAAGATGCGATACCACCTATATTATCGGCCCCTGCACAGGGACTGGGGGGCGACGCATGCTCCATGTGAACATGCTGAAGCCCTACCACGAGCGTACTGAGGAGGTAACCGCCATCTGTGCCCCTAACACGGAAGAGTTTGACAGCTTACCCCTCCCCGATTTACTGGGGGATGGGCAGCTATCCGGGGATTTAGGGGAGGTTACGCTGGGAGATCGGCTGAGCCCACAGGAGCGGATCGAGGTACAGCAACTATTGGAAGAGAAACGCGACACGTTCTCTAATGTACCTGGATACACGCCTCTGGCAACTCACCGGGTCGAGACCCCAGGGCAACTACCCATGCGCCAGACGCCATACCGCATTCCAGAAGCGGTACGGGCAAACATGCGTAAGGAGATCGACGAAATGCTCCAACTGGGGGTGATTGAACCCTCAGACAGTCCTTGGGCATCTCCTGTAGTCCTCGTACCAAAGCGAGACGGTACGACCCGCTTCTGCGTGGACTATAGGAGATTGAACGAGAAGACTGTATCTGACGCCTATCCGATGCCCCGGATAGACGAGTTACTGGACAGAATGGCCAGGGGCCAATACCTCACCACTATTGACTTGTGTAAAGGGTATTGGCAAATCCCCCTGGCCCCAGACGCCATCCCGAAGTCGGCCTTTGTCACCCCATTTGGCTTGTACCAGTTTAAGGTCATGCCATTTGGGATGAAAAACGCCCCAGCCACCTTCCAAAGGATGGTGGATCGACTCCTAGATGGATTCCAGGACTATACATGTGCCTACCTGGACGATATTGCTATTTTTAGCAATACGTGGCAGGAACACTTAGCTCACATCGGAGCTGTACTAGATAGGATAAGGGAAGCAGGTCTGACCTTGAAGCCGGCCAAGTGTAGTATCGGCATGGCTGAGGTACAATACCTGGGACATAGAGTAGGGTGCGGTAAACAGAAACCCGAACCCGCCAAAGTAGAGGCTGTAGCCCAGTGGCCCACCCCTAGGACTAAGACCCAGGTTTTAGCGTTTCTAGGGACAGCAGGGTATTACAGGAAGTTTGTTCCCAATTATAGCGCCCTGGCCAAACCCCTCACTGACCTGACCCGTAAGAACCTTCCCCGCCAAGTAAACTGGACCCCGGAGTGTGAGCAGGCATTCCAACAATTGAAAAATGCACTGATAAATGCCCCTGTCTTGGCAGCTCCCAATCCAACTAAACGTTTTCTTGTTCACACAGACGCATCTATGTTTGGATTGGGGGCAGTACTGAGTCAAGTCGGGGCCGATGGCGGAGAACATCCAGTGGGTTACATCAGTCGCAAACTGTTACCTCGAGAAGTAAGCTACGCCGCCATCGAAAAGGAATGCCTGGCTGTGGTGTGGGCCCTAAAGAAGCTACAACCCTATTTATATGGACAGCCCTTTTCCTTGCTCACGGATCACAACCCGTTAGTCTGGCTGAACCGGGTGGCTGGAGACAACGCCAGGCTGCTGCGCTGGAGTTTGGCGCTACAGCCTTTTGACTTTAATATCCAGTACCGGCCGGGTAAGCAGAATGGAAATGCTGACGGGTTGTCAAGACAAACTGACTTAGAGAAATGATCCGTGAGCCCCCGGACATCCCCAAGCCGATCCGTGTTGGATCAGACTGTGTATGCCGGCTTGTGGGCAAGGGGGAGCAGTGTAGCGGATTGGTACCGGGCTGTCCCACGACATGAGAATAAGTGTATTTGGTCATATGGCTGGTTTAATGTGTATGAACATGTATAGAAATCATGGTATCCGGTTATAATGACAGTTAAATGTATGTAAAGAATTGTATTCCTCTAGTTGTTCGGTAGAATCATTCAAATAAAACAAGGGAATGAAACTACCGAACAACCAGACCACCCCGTGTAAAGTGTGCCTTCAATTACCGTTTGCAACAATGTTGCAAACGGGTAATTACCTATTCCTGCAGTGTGGTCTTTGTTCTCTGGGTGGCCGCCATTCGGGATGCGAACACGTGGCGGCGGCCATCTTAAACTGCCGAACAGCGGTGTTTTGCCGTCGAGTGTCTGGAACCAAAATCGGACACTTGACTAGGCAAACACCGCTGAGACCTCCAGACTCCTAATACTTCGTGGGGAAACTACCGAACGGCCCGCCGTTCGGTAGAAAGAACCACACAAACTAGGGGATTCATCCGAATCCCAGTCAGGCCACTTAGCAGTAATATTTCACCCCTTTGCATTCGCCTGTTTGTGACCGACCGCAGGGCCAGAATACATGGAACTGTTTTCGGATACTTTACCTCTGCGGTCGGTCCAAACTTCAAAGTCCCATAACTCCCGAACGCTTCATCCGAATGGGCTAATTTTTAAGTATGTTGGTCCCCCAGAATAGAGCTATCTGGGGATGTTGGATTTGTGGATGTACCCCAAGTATTTAGGGTACATCCAAAACTCGGGGAAAACTGTGTACACGATAAGGGGATTATGATGCTAGAGGAGGGGAGGAGATCTGTGGGAGGTTACTACTTAGAGATTGGATAATGTCTTAAGTGTTAGAACCTCCTCCCTTGCATGGGAGAGGGCTTTATAAGGAACTGTGGAATAAAGCTTGTCAGTCTACTCCTGAAACTGTGTGTCGTCCAGTTATTGGGATTGCGATGGGGATACTGCTGTATTACTTTACCTGCTGGAAACCTTGCCTGTGGACTTAACATCACCTTGTTCCTGAGCCTCACTGGGATCTCTAGTGGAGAATAGCTGTGCAAGATCGGCTCTCCGCTACAGTGTCTATATTTAATAGGGATATTGGGCGGAAGTTGGCGCATGCTGTAGGTTTTTTACCCGGTTTAGGTAGTGTGACGATGTGAGCTCGTAGCATTTCGCCTGGTAATTGACCTTGCGTGAAACCTTGGTTAAACAGAGATACTAAATGTGGGATAAGAGCAGTTTGGAAGGTTTTATAGTATATGGAAGAAAGTCCATCCGGTCCTGGCGATTTAGCATTAAGTAAATCTTTAATCATTTGCGTAACTTCCTCAACTGAGATTGGTTTAATAAGGTCAGGGATCTTATCAGTGGGCAGCGAAGGTAGCTGGATTGTTCCTAGAAATTTGTTTATCTGTTCTTGTGTTGGTTGGGATGTCAGGTTATCATCTTTAAGATTATAGAGTGTGCAGTAAAACTGAGTAAATTCCTGTACTATTTTATCAGGGTTTACGATTTTCTGACCCAGGGGGTTGTGAACGTAAGCTATTTTGGTTGCTAGGCTTTGTTTTTTAAGTCTGGATGCAAGTACTTTCCCTGCTCTGTTTCCCTGCTCGTAAAATTTTGCTTTAAGTCGTCTTATGAAAAAATTTGTTTTAGCCACTTCCAGTTCTTGTAATTGCGTTCGTACTTCTGTAATCTCTCTAAGGTGCGTCCTTGAGGGTGTTTGTTTATTAAGTGTGTTTAGTGTTGTGAGGCGGCTAGTGAGGTTTATATATTTGGCTATACGTGCGGCTTTGGCCCTACTCACGTGCTTAACTAGTACTCCCCTAATGTATGCCTTATGGGCTAACCACGTAATTTCTGTGGGTGTGTCTGGTTGAGAATTGGTCATAAAATAGACCTCCAGTTCTCTATGTAGATCTTCCAATACCTGGGGGTCACTAAGCAAGCTTTCGTTAAGCCGCCAAGTTCCTCTCCCTTTAGCAGGGAATTGTTCATTCAGGTGGAGAATAATTGGCGCATGGTCCGACCACGTTATAAGGCCTATAGTTGTGTTGATGAGGTGGGTATCAAAAAGCAGTCTATTCGGGAGTACGAGTGGAAAGAGTGGAAAGTGAAATCCTTTTCTTGCGGATGTGTCACCCTCCATGGGTCTGTAAAATTCTGCTCTAAGAGAAGTTGATTAAGGTGCCCCGTGGTTGTTTTCCTGCCTGTCTCAGTAGATGCCTTCACTGTGTGGGAAGAGGATGTATCAAGTTGAGTATCTAGAATGAAATTCGTGTCCCCGCCTATCACTACGTCCCCTAATCTGCCTTCGTCCAGTGCATTAAAAATATTGAGGAGAAATGCTGCCTGTGCTGTATGAGGGTCGTATAAGTTAATTAAGGTGGATGGGGCATTATTCAGTAGGCATTGTATAATTAAGTATCTTCCCTGTTTGTCTGTAAGTTTTTTCACTAGTTCAAACGCCACAT
This sequence comes from Pelobates fuscus, assembly GCF_036172605.1. Lineage (NCBI taxonomy): Eukaryota > Metazoa > Chordata > Amphibia > Anura > Pelobatidae > Pelobates > Pelobates fuscus. The sequence continues at coordinate 198,669,485 of NC_086322.1, read as the reverse complement.
CTTTCCAGATAAGGATCAACACCCCCCCGTTTCTTCTTAGAGAAACAGGAATGGAAGTCTAAAGGATACAGAGGGAAGTTGAATTTAGGTCTTTTACCCCATTGGAAATGGGTTTCTTGGAAGAATACAATTTGGGCTTCAGCCCTTTTCGCTTCCAATAGTGCCAGCCTCCGTTTATTCGGGGAGTTGAGTCCTTTAGTGTTCAATGATAGAAACGTCAGCACCATTTTATTACGTACAACCTACTATGCTGTCCAGTATTGCTAAGCTGCAGTCCGTCCTACTTTAAGTTAGTCCCTCTGTCAGTTACCACCTCCATGGGGCTCTGAGTATAGGCCTTCCTGTGTGTAAGCACTATGATTCCCTCGCATATGGATTATATTTGACCATTTTTCACATGAGAATTGCGTCACAAATGCTTGACATGGGTGTTAATATTTTCACTATGTGTTTTTTCACACATAGTGTTCCCCCAGCCTCTCTGTGTGTCTCTTTGTCCCCCCAGCCCTTCTGTGTACCTCTTTGTCCCCATATCATATTGTATGTCTCTTTGTTCCCCCAGCCCTTCTGTGTACCTCTTTATACCCACACCCCATTGTATGTCTCTTTGTTCCCCGCAGCCCTTCTGTGTGTCTCTTTGTCTGTTCATCATGTAACATGGCTAAACAGACAGTGGTGGAGGATCTTCTGCTTACTCTACCTGGTCTGACAGGAAGCTATTCATTGCTCTCAGCAGTAGATTATCCTCTACGTTGGTCCAGTCGGCCATGCTTCATGCAGTGATCTCCTGCTGAACTGCCCTCCTGCCGGTCTGCCAGAGATTGCACACCCCAGAACAGTGCGTCCTAGGATGCTGCCTAGTTCAACTTGCAGTAGTGCCGGCTCTGTTCATGTGGATTATTTGACCATTTTTCACATGAGAATTGACAAATGCTTGACATGGGTGTTAATATTTTCATTTTATGTTTTTCATACACAAAATGAACCACTGCATTAAAACAAATGTTTTGAACTACACTTTTAAGCTCAGTACCCCAGCAATGACCCACATTGCGTTTTGTTTAGCAACAAGTTTGTTTGTTTACCGCAATGATCTGCACAAGTACTCATTTCATGTTTGGGATTTTGAAAGGTTTATTTACTAGATCTATATGTCATTTCAGGCAGTCTAGGAGTCAATTAATTCAAATAGACCCCTGTAAATTCTATAAAATGTGTATATAAAATATATGGTGGATTCTAATTAGACAACTAACTAATAAGCAGTCAACAAAATGTCCCCTTCCATCACCAACATTGATGTAAATAAGTAAAGGAGTCCGTACAACTTTAAAATCAAAGCAATGTCACATGTAAATTGCCTGGTACAATATAACCCTCTAATGCTGTAAACACTTGCAAGCATCATTAATTCCTGAGCTTACACAGCATCTTAGAAACTTCTGCTGCTCAGCTGAGGACACGTCTTCATTCCTGCTGTTTAACCACTTCAAGGACCACTACCCTTGATGGGTTATGCTACACCCATGGCAATTGGTGCCATAAGGGAAGCAGTAAACTCATTAAATTAATGCTATGAAAAAACACCATTAAATACACTTGTGTGTGGCTAGATAATGTCAATGGCATGCACCCGACCCTTGTAGGATCGAAGAAGTATGTGAGATTTAGTTGCTGTGCTCCTACAGATCCCCAAAATATTGAATAGATGGGTTTGCTAAGAATTGTGATTAGTACCCTAATGTGTTTTACACTGACTAAACTTCAACCTTTAATTGGCTTAATCTAACACTCTAAGCACCATAACCAATGCAGCAATCTCCAGTGGTAATGATACCAAAAGTGCCCTGGTGCCTACACAATGTAAGTAGTAAAATCATTTTAGAATGGTTTGAATTTTTAGCTAGGGTGCCCCAGGTGGTATTTCCTGCCTCCACTATAATTCAGTGAGAGCTGGAAGCTGTCTTCACTGACCTAAGGCCAGCAATCCAGAGCTTAGCTTACTGGCTGAGAGCAATCAACTGATCTTTTCAGCCTCAGAGAAAGCCCTGCTCTACAGGCCTTAGGTCAGGAAAGCTAACAGAAGCAGGGAGGCAGGGAGACGTACTTAGAACTGTTCTAAAATAGTGTGCCTACTTATTAGTGGGAGTTACCAATGCACTCCTGGCACCATACTAACCAAATTCCGCTGTATAAGCACTTCAAGGACCACTGCTTTGATGGATAATGCTACACTCATGGTGACTGGTGCCATAAAGGAAGCAGTAAACTCAGTAATTTCATGATGTGGTAAAACACCACTCAATACACTTATGTATTACTAGCTAATGTCAATGACATGAACAAGACTTGTCCACAGCATAAATATTTGGTTAGTCAAAATCAATTTGTCTACAAAAAAAAATATTTTTGGGGTGATTCAGGATTATTATTATTATTATTATTGCCATTTATATAGCACCAACAGATTCCGTAGCGCTTTACAATATTATGAGAGGGGGGATGTAACTCTAACTAGGACAATTACAAGAAAACTTACAGGAACAATAGGTTGAAGAGGACCCTGCTCAAACGAGCTTACAGACTATAGGAGGTGGGGTATTAGAAACGTTAGGACAGGAAATATCAAATAGGATGGGAGTGAAGCAGAGCTGGAGGAGAGAGTAAAGTGCTGCCCTTTAGGAGAGAGCAAGAGACAGGTATGTAAGGTAGAGATTACTCTGGGAGACCATAAGCTTTCCTGAAGAGATGGGTTTTAAGGCCCTTCTTAAATGATTTTAGACTAGGGAAGAGTCTGGTGGCAGTAGGCATATTGCACTTTGGTTTAGATTAATTTTGTTTATGAAACAGTTTATAGAGAAAAGTGATTCAGACAAACCAAATGGGCAGGAAAATTAGTCAATTATTGTGTTCTAAAATATTAATATACATTATTACTGCACTTGGTTCACAGATTAAGTGAGAAGTAACCAATAGAGTGAAATAGAGTGAAAAAGATCTACCTATCTATCTAGTATTCGAGATCTGTCCAAAAAAAGTCCAGCCATTGTTAATATAACGAGAATGGTTTGTGCAACATCGATGTAACCTGGCAGTTAAGGAAAGTGGTCTGGAATGTGCATGCTTGAACAATGACAACTTCACTGTACTAGTCAGTGGGGGTGCTAGGCACCATTGTGTGAGCATGTGTACTGCATGGCTGAGCGAGTAGAGCAACGAATCTACATCTTATTTTGTGTTAAACTTGAACATTGCTCCGCGGAAACTATTCAAATGATTGAGAAGGCTTTCAAGGATGATGCAATGAGTACAGCATAAATAATAGTGTATCATGAATGCTTCAAAGACGGTCGATAACCTGTTTTAACAAAACTAAAATCACCTTTAAAAGGGAAGAAATTTCAGACCGTCCAGATTCAGGTAAATACAATGAAGCAGCTGATGGCATTTCCAAGAAAGGATTTTGCAGAGAATTTTGAACAGTGGAAGAGACACTGGGAGAACTGTGTGAGGTCTCAAGATGCCTTCTTTGAAAAGGACTGAGGCGTCATTGTGCTATTTACAATGTTTCTTGTATCTTGTATCCTCTATAATAAATGTCTCTATTTTTCATATTACTTGGCGGGATACCTTCCAGACAGACCTCGTATATCAAAGATCTTTTTTTGGCAACTTGGTCGAACTCCGAATCACAATACAAATTAAACAGTTTTGTGCACTGTTTGTTTCGTTTGTTTTGCTATTCATTTATATAATGTTTCAGAGTTCAGGAATTCAGACAAACCATCGATCTCTCAACATTTGGTTGAAGCATAATTTATTTCATACCATATCTACAAGTTTAATGTGAACACTTGCTGTTTTGGTTATGACGTTTAGAGGATTTCTTTAATCAATTTTCATATTTTATATTTCCCATAAAAAAAATTATGAAGTGCTAACTGTAATTTTACTTCATATAGGACATGTTTATTTATTTTGTATAATTGCTTCTGAGTGAAATTACTAACAAATGTAGTCAAGCTCACTGATATACCTAGTGAAGTTGTGCTTTGAATCCCTATGCTGCTACCTACATATATACCTCTATTTTAGTAGTGGTGGCTATAAGAACCCAGTTGTATACTGGATTTGCCCATAATGCCTTTTATTCCAGAAGAGTGTGTAGCGGATGGCCCTGGGCTGTCCTACAAATTTCGTGTGAATAACTATATTCGTATAACCTGCCAGTTTTATATGTGTTTAAAAGAAGTGTATTCCTCTGATTGTTCGGTAGAATCATTCGAATAAAGTAGGGGAATGAAACTACCGAACAACCAGACCTCCCTTGTGTGAAGTGTGCCTTCCTACAATGTTGCAAACAGGTAATTAACGAGCTATGCGGTAGGTCCTTTGTCTCCGGGTGGCCGCCATTCGGGAAACGAACACGTGGTGGCGGCCATTTTGCAAACTCCCGAACAGCGGTGTTTTTCCGTCGAGTGTCTGGAACCCAAATCGGACACTCGACTAGGCAAATACCGCTGAGACCTCCAGACTTCCAGCAGTTCGTGTGGAAACTACCGAACGGCCCGCCGTTCGGTAGAAAGAACCCCACGAACTAGGGGATTCATTCAAATCCTCCTTAGGCTCCCTAACCCAGGCAATTCGTATGTTTTATTCTCTTGTCTGTGACCGACCGCAGGGCCAAAATGCATGGAACTGTTTTCGGATACTTTACCCATGCGGTCGGTCAAATCTTTGCCTGCTCCTAACTCCCGAACCCCTGGTCCGATCTGGGTGATTTTTGAGTATGTTACTCACCCAGATCAGGGCTATCAGGGGATGTGCCATTTAAAGGGGTACCCCTAAGTTTAGGGGTACATCCAGGAACTGGGGGAATCTGAGTACAGTGTAAAGGGGATTATGATGTAAGCTGAGGGGAGGAGAGGTGTGGGAGGTTACTATTCCCAGATTGGGTACTGTACTAATTGTGGAAAACTCCTCCCTTGCATGGGAGCATGCTTTATAAGGCACTGTGGAATAAAGATTGTCAGTTCTGCTCCTGAAACTGTGTGTCGTCCAGTTATTGGGATTGCTGTTGGGATACTGCTGTATTACTTTACCTGCTGGAAACCTTGCCTGTGGATTTATATTGCCTTGTTCCTGAGTCTCACTTGGATTATAAGCGGAGGTAACCTGGAGAATATCATACCTCCGCTACAGAGTGTATATCCAGATCGCTATCAGACTCAATTCAGATTTAGTTTTAGTTCTGTTTGAGTTTGTTAATATGTAATGTCATAAGAAGCATCCACCTGTAATTCCTTTAATAGTCCACTCTTATCATTCCTATCCCTCACCTGTCAGCATGTGGGAAGAAACAGGTGTGGACCCAAGATCTCAATGATTTAATATGGGGACAGAAACATTGTCTTGGGTCCACTTGGGATTCATGGCCCTTAAAGAGAGAGACCCTAGATTCAAGCTGTAACTAAGACAAATAGTTCAGAGAGACCTTTACCAACAATTAGTTAACTTGCAGTGACCATATTAAACATACATGTATATACAGTATGTATTTATCCTTCTCTAGAGTTTCTGCAAGACTTGTGCATGGAGGAAATAGTTACTTTAACAGAACCACTTCGTCAGAAAAAAAGATTTTAAAAAATGAGATGTCTGAATTTCTTGCATGTAATGTTTCGGTTTGTCAAAATTACATTCACAAAAAAAGATAGGGGAAAACGAATTAGACAAACCAAAAAGGTGCAAAAATAGGCCAAACAGTGTGGTTCAAAATATTGAAATAACACTTCCATCAATTCCAATCCTTACCCCTATCCCTTTGATACGATAGAATTGAGACACCTTAAGCCAACACACATGGAGATGGCCATGATCTCAAAGTAGGAATCAGCACCCGCAGTGCACAAAGGTTGAACCCGAAAACCATTTAACTCATGAGCAATGGCATAAGTATGGGAAGTTGATGTGAGGCTATAGGTATACTTAATACCTATATATAAACTCTTCTATTTCACTATTGCACAAATGTACAACATTGTCTTGTCAAACAAAAATGAAAACCCAAAATAAATATTATCAAAAAAAAAACCATTTCATTCAGTCGTCTGCAATTCACAAGCCAAGCGAAGTTTGCTCATGCATTGAACAAGTTGTTTGTTTCGTGATTAGTATAAATGGTGGTTTGGACAGTATGAATTTGGACAATCACAAAATCTGCCATAATCCAAACATATTGAGGTTCATAACAAAAACATTTCTCCAAGTCAAGTCCTTTAATCTAACCAGCACCTATCATGTTTTTTTTTTTTATTATTTATTACTGGCATTTATAAAGTGCCAACATATTCCTCAGTACTGTACAATTGGGAAAAAAAGACAATATGGTATAAACAAACTAATACAAAAGGTAGAGGGTCCTGCCCGTGAGCTTACAATATAAAGGTTAAAATGGGGAGATGAGACACGCTTTTCCATCACTATCCAGCTGTCATCTAGAATATCCAACTTTGGGAATTAAGCCATCCATTGCAAGGGACGTTTGCATGATCCAAACTGCATTCTACATGTATTCATCAAGGGGACCTTGTGTAAAATCCAACACATGGCATTTTTCTCTAAACAAACCAGACATCAACAAGTCCACAAGTCCACTGGAATCACAGTTAAAGAAACCATTCCCTAGTTCAGCTTAAAATGTCTATAATTTTAGATTAGAAGTAAGGATCCAGTGACTATGCTTGCCAAGTAACCTTTTATAGTTTTATGGAACACAAATTTACTTTCATCATTAGTTTCTATTCTAATGCATGATGTAATAATGTGCATTTGTGTTATTATTCCAGACATGGGAAATGCTTTCAGTATACTGATTGATAATACAGCAACTAATATTTATTAAAGTACATATTCACTTATGTTCTCATGGTCATCTAATTTATGATGTAATAGTGTTGCTTTTAAATCAAGTTGACATCACATTTAAGAGATAGATGCAATACTTGTAGTCTGGAATAGGCTTGATAAAGGGTCACAGAACAAGTGGCCTCAGTGAATTAAACTAGTTATTGTCTTAAAATATTTTTCTTGAACTGTCAGCCCTAAAACCTACCGGGAAATACTTCCTACTTTCAGTAGGTCTACAAATTCACTGGCATAATTGTACTTTGAATTTAATACATTGCTTGACAGCAATAATATTTTTTTTTTTTATGAAATATTCATTCTGTGTTAGAAAATGCAGACTTACAAGGTTATTTATTAATCTGGGAATTGTGGAGAACTGAGGAGGGAAAAGTACATTATATACCAAAGTTGTTGGAAAAATAGCTGACTTGGAGTTTTCTTTTCTAATTTGTCAATTGCAGTCTATATTTTGAAATGCAAAAAACAAGATGCAAGAGAGTACCGAGAATGGACAACAGCTCAAATAGTCTTCCCTTTGGTGGGTGCCGGCTCAGATCTCAAGCTGGTTTTAGCTCACCTTGTGCCATTACAAAAAGAACCAGGGTATTTGCATATCAGACCGATCCAACCCAAAAGGGAGGAACAGATCCAAATGTATACAAGGTCTCCCTGCATGAAGGATACAGTAACCCCAAATGATCGTTTCAACCTTATTAGGCATCATCAGTGGTATACCTGATACATTGTGAAATGTTATCTATCTACATTTACCAGTTTAGTGAAAAACCCTGCTGGAATCCTGAGTCTCTGTTGTGGACAAAGTCAATGAAAGGACAAATCATTTGTCAGTATTAGTGAACTTTAGTTGAAATATTACCTAAGACAAAAATAAGAAAAAAAAAATATAGGAATGATACATAAGAACTTTCTATCATAGTCAAAATACAGTGTGCATGCATGCATAAACAAAATTAATTGTTATTCATTTAGCTATTTCTTTTAATAGCAGTCGCTACTTATGAAAGCATTTGCCATAAATATTTTCAGAAGAAGTGACTGTTATACACATAAGCTAACTTTAAATGGAAGGTAGTTGAAATAAGTCTGGTGGGGTTTTGTTCAAATTAGGTCCTTAAAGTCAGCCATATTTAAACTATCTCCAAAAAAATGAATAAGCCATTATGAACCAACATTTGATGCTGATTTTCTGTCAAAAATTAATCATTGACAGTCTGCTTGAAAAAACTCAGCTTTCATGGAGCAACCGATCACTACAAAGGGTGCTGGATGTAGTATAAGATTTAAAACCTGTGAAAAATGAAGATTCACATGTTCTCCGATAATCTAGGAGGCAGCTGGGAGAACTTTCTTCCCCACGACTCAACCTCACCAGTTCTTTGGGCTGAATTTGCTTACTGTGAGCCTAATCCCCAATATTAATGTAAAAGCCCAATAATGCTTTTTATCTAAAGAGAAGGAAATCTCACAGAAATTGATTAACGCTAGTATACAGTAAAGATAGAGCAACTACATATTAATACTCACATTTTTAAAACGGTACGTACAATGCAGATATATATCCACATACTATTGACCAAGTTGTTTAGTTTGTCTTTTAGAATACTACGTATAATATGTTTTAGTGCAGTAAAAAAAAAATGGCTGCCTTTTATTGCAAATAATTAGGATGCCCCTCACACACACTACATCTTGATATTAAAGGGAATATACAGGTTAAAAAAAATGCATAATTTTTTTATCCCCTTAATTAAATAAAATGAAAAAAATAAATAAAAAACATTGCCTGCATAGTATGAAAATAAATAAATAAAACATAATGTGTCCCTTAACAGTAATGTATCCTTTATAATCATTACTATCATTAGTCAAGATACATTGGCAGTCTCGAATGTCAGTGGTAATTCCCAGCTGCTAATACAGGATTTTATTTCTGCTCTCTCTACCCATAAGACCAAAAAAAAAAAAAGCAAAGCAATCATGCATATGTACCCTCGTTTCACTGCTAGACTTTATAATATAAAAAAAAATAATAGTAAACTCTTTTCTTCAATCAAGGAAAAAATAGGCAAGTCATCCTTTTGCTTCATATGATGTTTTATTAGAGATTTAAAGTACATAGACCTGAATTATATTTTTTATAAGGAACATTAAACCCCTAAAAATATGTAAAATTAATATTTGCATATTTTATATATATATTGGAATGATAGTTTTTGTTTGATTTTTCCTTTTAAATAATTTTTAATGAACATTTATTAGAATACAACAAAGTAACCAGTATGGGAACAAATAACTAAGGGAAAGGGTGCAGATGATAGGGAAATAATTGAAAAATATGTCTTTCTCCTTCCACAATAATGCATATATTTGTTCAATATAGTATTCACAGTGAACAAACATACAGTATGGACATGCTATCACAACAATATTGGTATCATAAAATAATTTTTAAAAAAAATGGAGAAAGAGAAGGTAAAGAAAAAAAAAAGTGGATAACAAAAGTATGTACAAACTTAATGTAGGCCTTCCTCCCAAAAAGGAAAACACAGGCTTATAATGGTGCTGGTGGGGTGGAATCAACCAGATCACTTCATCTCATTGAAGTGGTCTGGCTGCAGTGTCCCTGCCCTCCTTAGTCCTGCAAGGTATATCATTAAAGTTTCTGAGAAACTGTAATAATTACATTGCAGGACTAAAACTTCCTCTATTCCTGCTTGCTAGGTGACTTTTGGCCTCCTAACTGACGCTGGATGTCCTCAAGCTCTGCATGAGAACATCCAGCATCAGTAAAATCTCCATAGCAAAAAACCTAAGCAATGCTTTCCAATGCTCGCTGCTAAAGAACATCAGGTGACATATCGGAGGAGGCAGAGCACTGACCCACCGCCGAGTGAGATTGGCACTGGAAGCAGGCGAGTACAGAAAGCGATTTTTAACCATTTACATGCATCAGGGCAGCGAGGAAGGGGGAACCAGAGGGCACTATAGTGTAAGGAATACAGATTTATATTCCTTACACTATAGAAGCCCTTTAAGTTATCTGAATAACATTAGAATAGAAAAATATAATTCTTAAATTATATTAAAATTATATAAACTGTAATTGAATACCAGTCTAGCATATATTTAAATCAGTGTAACATTTTTTATTTCTTCTATTTTCTTAATAAAAATGTTCTTTAGCAACTTTTATTAATGCTATATTGCATACATGATAGTGAATCTATACTAATGTGAACTAAAGATTAAAGGGACACTATAGTCACAAAACATGACCCAGCAGTCTCACTGCACTTATCTCTGCCATTTAGGAATGAAATTACTTTGTTTATGCCACCCTAGGCACACCTCCCTGCATGTGACTTAAACAGCCTTTCTAAACACTTCCTGTAAAGAGTCATCTAATGTTTACACTAGTTTATTTCAAATTATGCTCAATTTAGAATTTCGTATCTACCGTTCTGTTAATAACTTGCAGTGGTAATTAAGGTTACATTTATAGAGCAGGAGATACAAACTTTTAAAGTAAGTTACATCTGATTGAAAATGAAAATGAAACCATTTTGATTTCATGCAGGCTGTGTGAGCCAGGAGAGTTGTGACTAGGACTGCATGGACAGAAACAATAGTGTTTTACTTGAGCAGTGAAAAGTTGTTTGGTGACTATAGAGTCCCTTTATAGTTTAATGTAGTTTAGACTAATATATAGAGGAATAATGATCACATGAAACATTGTTGCTGGTTAGATTATATAAAATAATAATATGGTTATTTTATGCGTGTTTGGTTTTTCTAAAAATAATTAAAAAAAAATAAAAATCGAAATGATGTAATAAATGAATGTAAAAAGGAGTTTGGCAGATTACATTTGTATTTTGTTTTTAATGTACCTGATCACAGTTATACCTTTAAAAACTTTCATTACAGAAACTATTTTCTTTATGTTGATTTCCAGAATTGTGCTAAATGATTCATTAGGTTTTCATTATTTACAATACATAATGTATTGCAATGTTCATTATATAACATTTGAGGAATAGGTGATTGGTATAATTTAGCAATTCAAGAATAGGTCACAACTAAGACTATGTACATAATGTGTTTCCCTGTTTTGAAAGCAGTGGCAACTCTATGAACAATATTAGGATTCACATGTAAATTACCACCTAAACAGCACCCTCATTTGGTATCCTTAGACATGGAAACCCCATATAAAAGTACCAATCTACTACGTATCCTTAATTATGAAAACCCCACATAAGAGTACCAATCTACTAAAGAGTTGAAACATTAAAATTAAGAAAATTAAGATCTTTCAGTTGTTTAGTAGATAACTCCCTTAATTGGTATGCTTATATGTGATTGCCATATCTAAGGATACCAAATTAGTGGGCTATCTAGTAAATGCACACACACACACACACACACACACATATATACACATACACACACACATAACTACAGATACACACGTACACATAAGCAAAGACACACACACATACTGATGTAGAATTATTAAAAACCCTTATTGATCCTGTATTGAATTTTTGTACTAACTCCATTTTAACTACATTACATGACAGATTTTCCTAACAGCATTAAGAATATTGAATAGAGAATGTATTTTCTAGAAGGACATGACTAACACCGGAATTATCAAGTTCCTGTAATATGAAACAAAGTATACTATAGCTAGGCCATGAGAAAGCTGCTCTAATGAAATGTTCTTTCATAAAAAAGACCCTGAACCTGACCCAGAGTCTGACATCACTAACTACCCAAAATGACACCCAAGCCCCCTTCACACTGAGTAAACCTTGTGCTGGGTAAGATGGCGCTTGAGCCATCTGTCCACACCCGTGTCCAGAATGACGCCACCTCCCGGTGGGAGGACACCTAGCCAGCCACTTAGTACTTGAGCCAATTAATAATATTGATGGGTGGACATTGACATAACCACTTAACACATTAAATTTTCTCGAAGTGCTTTTAACCTGAACTCCGTGTGTCAGTGTGAATTTACTTCTGCGTATACGCAATTTAATCATCTCAGATTTGGACAGGAACAGATAGACATTTAAACATATTTGTTTATTTAAAGTAATCTATAACAATTTGGCGCCCATACGTGGGGCACCGGGCTATGGCCTCTGGCCGGTAAGCCGTCCTAAGGAAGACGCTGTTGGACGGAGGAATCCTGGGGGAAGGAAAGGAGACTGATCACCTCTGAATACACGGTAGAGACTACTGCAGAGCCTAGCCGGTATGTTCCAGCCCCTTTGATTGACCCGTCCCAGTGTCTGTGACTGCTACCGGGAGGACATCAAAGACAGGTAATATCTTGCCCGGTGCCTTATTGTTGTTACCCACTTGTTTACCTGCATTTAGTCTATCTGTTGCCTGGGTGTGTTTGTATTGGTCTGTCCCTAGTTTAAGTGCCCGGGTGGAGTGTTTGTCTGTGTACCCCTTTTGGGATAAAGGGGGGTGGACCTGTGGTAGTTTGCCTGGGGGTCCTCTGTTGCCTGTTTACTCCTTTTAGGAGCCACGTGGCTGTGGCTGTAGGGAAAAAGGGGGGTGGACCTGTGGAAGTTTTCCTGGGGGTCTTCTTTGCCTGTTTACCTCTTTTAGGTGCTGGGTAGCTGCAGCAGTAAGGAAAAAGAGGGGGGGGGGAGTCTGTGGAAGGGTGTAGACTCATTGCTTCCTGGGGATTCCCCATGGTGTCACTTTGATAGCCTAGCTAGCCTCATTGTGCACATAGCTCTGCTTGCAGAGAGGTGGTACCCTCCAGCTTCGAGCGCTGAGGCTGGTGGCATTCCAATTTTATTTGTGGTGCGTGGATTCGGGCAGGCATTGCTGTCTCCATCACCACGGGGTAGTGAGACTTACGGGTGGGTCCGTAGGGGCGCTACGAGGGTGAGGATAGTGGTGGCCACACTTAGTGGACTGCTGTAACAAGGGAGGCATATGGATCTCGGGCCGGTGTTAGCTGTTATCCTTGGCCGCTGGTAGTGAGACTTACGAAAGTCGTTCTCCGAGCGGGGACACTACGAGGTTGAGGGAGGTGGTTTTGGCCACATGAGTAAAGGAAAGGGATTACTGTTGAATTTATTTGAACTGTGATGCATGCACTGTATTTCAATTGAATTGTTGTTTTAATTAGGAGTCAAACTCCTGTGTCTGTCTCTACTTTCACTTTACTTTTACCTTTTACTCTACTTCCTGTGTTATTTACACTTTTCACTCCTATTTCTCTTGTGAGAGAAGTGATTGGTCACACACTTCTCACCTCGCTCCAATCAGTGGCTACCTCGGGTAGGCGGAATTAGTGACTAGTCTACGTTTTGGGAAGACGCACTTGGGGGGACCCACCCTCTCAAGTGGCAGTCGAGCATTGTAGACACTCTGTTTCATTTTCCTTCCTCTATATCTGGGACGCCTTTTATAGGGGGAATGGGACAGGGATTGGGAAAGCCCGGTAAGGGCTGGCTAGCGTGTGATCTAGTTGAAGATAGAGAGGGTGAAGAGATGGTTAAGGGAGTTGAAAAGATTGCTAAAGTGTGTAAAATTGCTGTGCCTTCATGTGGTAGATTGCAGCCAGAAAGCTGGCGTAGATTACTGACAGAGAAGAAAGGCAAGCTTACAGATAATGATTTACTACGTACTGCAGAAGCCTGGTATAGAGTAGCAAGAGCTATTCAGCAGGAAGGTTGGGTTGAGGAAGAAATAGATCACAAAGGTGTAAAATTGTATGTATATCATAATAATTATGTTGCTGGGGCATTCCCTCAGCCAGCGCCCCAAAATGGCGCCCAGGGGATGTCCATCCCCAAGGTTCAGTCAGCAATGAGTGACAGCCAGCTGACCATGTTCCCCACTCCCAATCCTCCCATCACCCATCCCATCATTTCCCCTGTTTGTCCGGTCCTGAATTCTGATGGATCTTTATTTTCCCCCTCGTCATCCCTATCATTCCCATCATCCTCATCCATCCCTACACTACCTTCTCTGTCTAATCCAACCATTTCATCCGTCATTCCCTCCCTACGCTCTCTCTCCATTCATAATCCTACCATCCCACTTGCATCCACCCAGTTCCCTAACCCCTCCTCACCCGCTACTGTCAATCCCACTACACCCACTCCGGCTCCTCCTACTACACCCGCCTCTGCTAATCTCTCTCCGTCCTCTCTCCTGCCTATTCCTCCCACAGCCCAAGTTCCCACCCCTTCAGCTTCATCTCCGTACCCCGGATGTCCCACCTCCTTCCCTAATCCCTGCCCAACTAACCCGCCCTCCCCAGGTTCCACCTCAGCCCCTGCCCAGATGGCCTGGCCATACCCCTTCCCTTACCACATGGCCCTGCCCTATCCAAACCAAGCCTACTTCCTTTCCCAAGCCACTCCCCAGGCCCCATTCACGCCCAATCCGGCACAGTCTACCCCGGATGTGCCCACATCCAACATGGCCGCCACTACCTCCCTTAACCCTAACGCAGCTTCCTTTCACGCCTCCAATATGGCGGCCCCCAGTTATCCAGCACCCCTAATGCCGGTACTTCCCGGTGACTACTTATCCCAAGCTCATAATCCACTGGCCACCCCAGCATCCGGGATTCCCGCTTTTCCCCCGGTTCTGACACCTCAAGTCGCCCCACTATCCAGAGGGGTCCTGGTTACAGACGAAGATGAGTATGAGGAGACCGGCTCTCATGGATACCAGGGCTCACAGGATGCCACAGGGCCTCCGCCTCGCCGTTCCCTCGATGATCCCTTCGGACATACGGGCCGGGGGGATCAGGCCCCTCCTAAATACATTGCTTTTAATCCTACTCAGGCTAGTGCTCTGATGAAATCACTCCCTGACCCAGAAAAGCAACCTATGCCTTTTTACAGAGGAATAGTTCAAATTCAAAAGACTTACTCCGCCGCATGGCGAGATTTACTAAGCATTTGTGCTATCAAAGCCGGAGATGCATACTGGCCCAGCATTGCCCGCCACCTCAGCACAGATTTGCTAATAAGTGACATTGATTACCCCTCCGGAGTAGCATTCTGCAACCAGCTAAAGGAATGGGCTAAGGACAAACTTGCAGATCAGGCTGCTGGCCTTACTGATATTGTACAGGAAAAAGGAGAATCAGTGGAAAAGTTTCATGCAAGACTGTTTCAACTGTTTACAGATTTGGGATTTGATCTCACAGACAAGATCCATTCTCAAATGCTGTCTGGTTCATTTGTCCAAGGTGTCAAAGACTCCATACGCAAGGGAATCATTGCTGCACGCCCTGAATATAAGGTAGTCCCTCTGGATACCTTACTCTTAGTTGCTAGGGGTCTGGAATCTGCCCAGACTCCTAGAAGGCCCAATTCAGCTCCTCTCATGGTGTCCCGCTCCGGACCTGTCCCAAAAGGCACCAAACCTGAGGATGGATTTTGCTATAATTGCAAAGCTAAAGGACACTTCAAAAATGATTGCCCAGAACCCAAGAAGGTGTTCAAGCCTGCTCCTGGCCCCAAGGCCACAAAAACAGTTCCAATAGTTGAGGAACCTGATGATTAGGAAATTGGCAAGCCTGTGTCATCAACCCCTGTCATGGCAGTGTCTTCAGGGGATAAGGGGGGGTCACTTGCCACTGTGACTCTACCCATTGAAGGACAACCTACTACATTTCTTGTTGACACAGATGCAGCCCGAAGTGATCTACGAGAACAAGATCTGCCAGACCCATCATTTCTGTCTAATATTGATGTCTCTTGTGTAGGAGTGGATGGCCTACCAAGACACAGTCCTTTAACAACTCCATTACGAGTTGGCAACTACCCTAGCTTGCTTGCTCGTTTTGTGGTATCCTCCACATGCCCCATTAACCTGTTAGGCGCTGATGTCCTCTCACGCCTGCAGGCATCTATCATCTTCACTCCAGATGGACAGGTAGAGTTATCTACCCCTCTATCTGTGTCAGACACCTCAGCCTTGTGCTCCCTGCCTTTGATGCTCCATTTAGAAGAACCCCATGGGGAAGCAAAGGAACTGAGGTCCAATTTCCCGGATTCACTAAAGACACAAGTATCTGCAAAACTGTGGTCCTCAGGCCCAGAGGACATAGGTCACCTAAAAGTTCCACCTGTGGTGGTAAAACTCATTCCAGGAGCAAAGCTACCAAGGAAACCACAATACCCTTTAAAACCAGCTCAAGCTGCAGCTATCTCAATTCAAATCAAAGCACTCCTGGAGAAGGGTGCTCTCGTGAAATGTGAATCAAAATGCAACACCCCATTGTTTCCTGTGAAGAAGAAGACTCCAAAAGGCGAACCAGAGAAATACAGAATGGTCCAGGATCTCCGTGCAGTGAATGAAGCAACAGTCCTAGACACCCCTATTGTACCAAACCCACACACTCTGCTCTCTGGGGTCCCACCTTCTGCAAAATACTTCACAGTCATTGATCTGGCCAATGCCTTCTTCAGTGTACCCCTGGATCCAATTTGTCAATACCTGTTTGCCTTCACACATGAAAAGCAACAGTATACATGGACTGTCATGCCCCAAGGGGCACAAAACTCTCCAAGTCAATTTGCAAAGGCCATGTGCTCTATCCTTGATCCATGGCAATCAGACCATCCAAAAGTTGTCCTACTCCAATATGTGGATGATTTGCTGCTCTGTGGAGATGACATACCCACAACAGAAGAATGTTCAATTAGTCTCCTTTGCTACTTAGCAGACCAAGGATGCAAAGCTTCACTTCTCAAGCTTCAATTCTGTCAACCTACCGTAATCTTCGTTGGACATTGTCTGTCTATCTCAGGGTACCAGACATCTCACTCGTGACCGAGTTAGAGCAGTACTGGATATTCCACCTCCAAGGACTTCAAAATCTCTACATGCCTTCTTAGGCCTCATTTCCTACTGCCGAGCATGGATCCCAGAAGCCTCTCTGCTCATGCAACCACTCTATGATGCACTCAAGTCAGACCGATTCTGCCTGACCAATGAAGCACAAGACAACTTCTGTACACTAAAACGTGCCATTGCATCTGCTCCTGCTCTAGGCCTACCAGACTATACCAAACCCTTCAAGTTGTTTGTCTCTGAAAGACAAGGACACGCTACAGGATTCCTTACTCAAACAAATGACTTAAGAGGCCGTCAAAGGCCTATTGGATTTTTCTCCTGCCAGCTGGATATTGTGGCCAGAGGGACCCCCTCTTGCCTTCGGGCCGTTTTTGCAGCCAGAGAACTAATTGAAAGAACTGCGGACCTGGTCCTTGGCCACCCTCTAGTTGTCTTGGCCCCTCATGACATTTCTGCCATCATCAACCAAGTACAACTCAAGCATGTGTCTCCCGCAAGACACCTACGCCTACAATGTCACCTCCTATTACCTGACAACATCACCATACAAAGATGTCAAGTTCTCAATCCGTCCACTCTTCTCCCACTACCTGAGGGAGGTATCCACTATGGGTTTATCATGGATGAAACCTACATCTACCTTCTTACTGGTACCATCAAGAGAATGCATCCTGATTTATCCTTTCATGATGGACAAACACCTCTCTGCGAGGGAGCAGTATATGCCTTCTGTACCATGTGGTACAAACCAAACATCACTCCTGAACCTTGCTATGAAGATGAGCTCTATCGTCGGGTGGAGGTGAAACTCACTGCACAAGACTTCTACTGTGACACTGAAGGCAACAGCATGGTCTTGATTCAACTACCTTCAGAACTCAAATACTTGTATCGTCATTGGGACACTGCCATTCCACATGTCCCTATTCACCAAGTTGAAAACAAGATCATGGTATGATCTTGGGCCCATGGCAAAATTATGGGCCACCATGAATGAATCACAGCTACAGGAAAATGGCATTGTCAAATACCCAGCAACTGACCATCTTGAAGCATGGCCACGCCACTTCCTGGAAAATGAATTTCAAGATCTGGTCATAGTGAATGACTATGACCCAGAGACACCTCATGACTGTTTTGAACAGATGAAAATGGAGACAATACATCTACCAACTGTACATGAAGATCCATTAGCAGATCCTGACCTCACTCTGTTTGTGGACGGTTCAAGGTATGCTGATGAAGAAGGAAAATACCACACAGGATATGCCGTAACCACAACAGATGAAGTTATCAAGTCATCATCTTTACCACCAACAATGTCTGCACAAGAAGCTGAATTGCAAGCCCTGACTTCAGCATGGAAAACGTGCCAACATCTACACAGATTCAAGATACGCTCTGGGTGTGGCACATGACTTCGGACTAATTTGGAAAACAAGAGGATTTCTTACCGCTGCCGGTACGCCAGTCTGCAATCAAGGAACTAATGGATGCCCTCCTACTCCCGGAAGAAGTGGCCATTTTGAAAGTAAAGGCACATGGGAAATTGGATACAGATGAAGCAAAGGGCAACCACTTAGCTGACCAGGCTGCTAAGCAAGCGGCAAGAAAATTGCAGGAAGTGGATGAAGAAGTGTCCGGACGCGAAGAAATTCCTATTTTTACCTTGCAGACTCTTCCTACTGACTTAAGAATCTTACGGGAACAGCAAGCTACAACTGCCCCCGAAGAAATACAGAAATGGAAGAAGAAATGAGCAGTCCTAAAGGATGGAGTATACTACAACAACTTTAGATTCTGCCTTCCTAAGAATTTATATCCAGCAGTTGTCCAATGGGCACATGGACCTGCACATCTGTCAAAAGACTTAATGGCTGCCCTCATACAGAAGTATTACGAAGCACCTGGAATCACAACATTGATCAACAGCTTCTGTAGGGCCTGTGTCATTTGCGCAAAATGCAACCCAGGAAAACCAATCAAAGTGCCTTTGAAACACCTGGCTAAGCCTATCTACCCATTCCAGAGAATTCAGACTGACCACATACAAATGCCCAAGAGTGGGCCTCATGAATATGCACTAGTAATAGTGGACATGTTTTCAGGCTGGCCAGAAGCCTACCCAGTGGCCAATATCACTGCCAAGACAACAGCAAAACGTCTACTTGCAGATATTGTATGTAGATTTGGACTTCCAGAAGTCATTGAAAGTGACCAGGGCCCAGCCTTTACAGCAACAGTGACTAAAGAAATTTGGACTGCTCTGGGAGTGACCCTAGCCTTTCACACCCCTTACCACCCACAAAGTAGTGGCAAAGTGGAACGCATGAATGGCACCCTAAAAGCCAGAATGTTAAAAATGTCACAAGAAACAAAGATGCCCTGGCCAGAAAGCTTGTCAATAGCTTTATTCAGCGTTAGGCACACACCTAGAGGGAAGCACTCACTATCCCCATATGAGATTCTATTTGGGACTGCACCCAGACTAGGTTGTTATTACCCTCAACAGTTACAGCTTCAAACTGATGTTTTAGTAGATTATGTAACTGAACTTGCAAGTGCCTTGAACAAAATACATGCCCACGTTTTCTCTTCAATTCCAGATCCCGAATTTGACACGGGTACCCACAACCTGCTTCCCGGAGATTGGGTCTGGTCTAGAAATTTGTGCGGAAACACACCCTGGAACCAAGATTTGACGGACCATTCCAAGTCCTCCTGATCACTTCAACCTCCGTCAAGTTGGCCGGCAGGCCACATTGGATCCACGCTTCCCATTGCAAGAAGACTCCTGCCCCAGAGGAAGCAGATACCGCACAACCATGTACCTCTGGTACATCATATCCTTAATTAGCCTAATTAAGGCCCAACAAGTAGCCATTACCAAAGATGCCAGCGGGTATACCTTCTGGTACAATTCTTCATGTACCCGTGTGGCTACATACACTTTTGATTACTGTGACATTGTAGACTGCCCATTCCCTACGTCACAAATTCAAAATATCTATAGAGATATCCCTCATGTAAAGGACCCCTATGTTTGTGTAGTTGACAAACAATGGGGGCATAATTGTAACCATTGGGGGGCTGCAGGGTGGAATGCTGGGCCTGCATGGGGTTACAAACCCAAAAGTGCCTTATCTAAGGTAGATGATCACGGTAGATCCCTTCTCCAAAGAATGACTCTAAGGAAGCCTGGAGGAGGTATTCCCATGAAATTAATCCTAAATATTGAGCATCCCAGTCCAACGGATGCAGACCAGTATGTAATGGGAATGTATTGGAAGAAAGGTTCCTATAACAAATTGGTGCACTTCTACCTAAAAGATATGTGCCACTCTCCAGAGTGGCAAGGGGCCACCCACATGGTCTCAAATCCATTAAAACCACACATCCAGTTCTTTAAAGGCATGATGGCCATTGCTAACCCCACCTTTGAAGATACTATGGCCGCTGAAACAGGTTTTAATGATTAAATTTATGGTTAGAATGGATGAAATATAATGCCAACAAACATAACAGAACCGCATGCTATGTGTGTGGTGGTGCCCGGCCTCACCTTGGCACCGTGCCTTTGACTTTGCCAGTAGATATAGAAGAATGTGTTTTGAGTCTTTTTGCCTACCACTACAACTTTAATAGGTCCCTCTGCAAAGCATGGACAGTAGAATACCCTCTCCTAACCAAGGATGTCAAACCCCCAGATGGTGTTACAGTTTACAAGGGAAACTACACCTGTTATGCCAATTATGATGGAATTGGTAAGTTCTTGGGTAACTTCTCCAAAGGGTATTGTGCCACCTACAGAACTGTCCCTATGTACCTGTTACAATTCCATACTAGGTCATTAGGGGATATCTACTGGTTGTGTGGGGATTTACAGCTAAGATCCAGGATGGACAAGGAATGGTGGGGGGAGTGTACTCTGGCTAAAGCCATCATGCCTATACATATTATCTCTGACACACACCCTGACATACATGAGTCCATACACACACCAGCCAAGGTTAAGTGTGAAGCCCCAGTAAAAGGCAGTTTTGACCCTCACATTTACATTGATGCCATTGGGGTGCCTAGGGGGGTGCCTAATGAATTTAAAGCAAGAGATGAAGTTGCTGCGGGGTTTGAATCACTTTTTACCATAGTTACTGCAAACAAGAATTTGAATTGGATAAATTACATTTATTACAACCAACAACGCTTTGTTAACTACACCAGAGATGCCCTCCAGGGTTTAGCCGAACAGCTGCAGGCTACATCTCAAATGTCCTTCCAGAATAGAATGGCCTTAGACATGATTCTAGCTGAAAAAGGGGGTGTATGTAAAATATTGCTCGACACCATGACCTGTTGTACTTACATCCCAGAAAACACAGGTCCTAATGGTAAAGTCACCTTGGCCATAGAGAAATTAAATGAGCTCTCTGAAGAGTTAAAAAGGAATTCTGGGATAAAAGATCCCTGGGAAAGATGGTTTGGTTGGATGACAGGATGGCAAAAAGCTTTAATGCATATTGGTATGGCAATACTAATTTTTATTTTTGCTCTTCTCGTTTGTTGTGTCCTCCCCTGTCTGAGAAAATTCCTACAGAAGACTGTAGACCAAGCGGCACCAACTTTTGCACATCTGACAGTTGATGACCAAGATTTCCAAGATCTCAACTCACCCTGTATACCGCTGCAAACTATCCCTTTTACTGATAAAGTGCAAGAGTTCTAGGTAGGGAACCAGCTTAGGGACAGCGTCCGTCTCTATGGAACTGACTGCCGTGCGGAGAAGTGGTGGACTAGCCACCGCGGGCCACCAGTGGAGTGAAGAGA
Source organism: Pelobates fuscus (assembly GCF_036172605.1). NCBI lineage: Eukaryota > Metazoa > Chordata > Amphibia > Anura > Pelobatidae > Pelobates > Pelobates fuscus. The sequence goes on along the minus strand of NC_086322.1, from coordinate 198,647,876 downwards.
TTTCCTGACCGTATTGACGGATGTGCTGCAGCCTGTTAGGGACAGGAAGGGACAGAATTGCACTTTGCAATAACACCTAGCTAGCGGTCACTGGGTTTCTGTGCCTTTGGGCTAACACGTCTTCTGGTATTAACAAATAAAGTTTATCTTTTTTAGAATCTAACATTTCATAGGGGGGACTGATGTAGAATTATTAAAAACCCTTATTGATCCTGTATTGAATTTTTGTACTAACTCCATTTTAACTACATTACATGACAGATTTTCCTAACAGCATTAAGAATATTGAATAGAGAATGTATTTCGAAGAAGGACATGACTAACACCGGAATTATCAAGTTCCTGTAATATGAAACAAAGTATACTACAGCTAGGCCATGAGAAAGCTGCTCTAATGAAATGTTCTTTCATAAAAAAGACCCTGAACCTGACCCAGAGTCTGACATCACTAACTACCCAAAATGACACCCAAGCCCCCTTCACACCGAGTAAACCTCGTGCTGGGTAAGATGGCGCTTGAGCCATCTGTCCACACCCGTGTCCAGAATGACGCCACCTCCCGGTGGGAGGACACCTAGCCAGCCACTTAATAATATTGATGGGTGGACATTGACATAACCACTTAACACCTAATCCAATTAATGATGTTTAATTGTTGTTATCTTGATATTCAATGATGATGCAATTTCGCTCTTATAAGGGTCTGCGAGCCCGCTTTTTAACCAGATGCCATTAAATTTTCTCGAAGTGCTTTTAACCTGAACTCCGTGTGTCAGTGTGAATTTACTTCTGCGTATACGCAATTTAATCATCTCAGATTTGGACAGGAACAGATAGACATTTAAACATATTTGTTTATTTAAAGTAATCTATAACAATTCGTACACACACACAAACACTCAGACATAATCACAAGAAACACACATAATCACAGACATACACAATCACAGACATACACACACAATCACAGACATGAATCAGTGGTTGCCTGTGGGATCACTGTGCTCTGCCTACACAGGTTCCATGTGCATCCCTAGTAATGCCGATGCCAGGATGACGTCCTATCCCAGCTGCCCGCACATTGCAGGTGCAAGAAAGCTGTGCAAGGAGAGCACAGTAAGTAAAGGGTTCCCTCAGACCAGACACCATATTTTGGCATAGTAAGCACCTACTGTGTTTGGTTAGAGGCAGTCGCCTCTGGCACTCAAGGCAGAAGGGCACATGGGGGTGCAATAAATAATCTTGCATGGGCAACAGCCACCTCTTATCCCCTGTAGCAATGCTATGGTTTGAATTGGTAAGAATTAATATAATGCATGGGAAGCTCAGCAGTGACTAACTTTCATTACACCGCTAGACACACCTTTTGCACTGCCGCAAATCACCATTTACTTAATGGCTTTTCAACATGGCCAGTACTATAAACTTAAATGCATTGCATTGAGCCTTCAGGAAGGACTGTGCCACCTTGCAGCACTGTAAATATACAGCTACATTTCTGTCATTTGAATTTCAGCCATGTACTCCACTGGATAGATATATTACATGCAGCACTTGGGGCCAATATTTAACACAGTAAGTGACTCCACATTATGTAGCATTAACAATTTGTTAAGTCTTACTGTCATGCAACACATTGCAAAGAAACATAATGTGAAAATCAATTCTATTTCCCAGTACAAAGTCCTGTTAGCTTATCATTATAACGCTGTTGCTTTTTGTGCCGGACCTCCAATGTTCAACAATGTGCTAACTCGGCTTGGCCAAACTCAGTCGTAGAAACTGGAAATCCGTTTAACCAGAAGCTTCAGCGGTTAGAGGGTTAATCTGGCCACTGCTTGCTAGCCTCCACATTAAATAGTCAAAAAATAAGCCTTTTGGCAGCTGGTGAAGTTTAAAGATGGTGGGCCGCCAGACTCCTCCCCCAGAATCTCATCCTCCCAATACAGTACAGAGATATTCATACAATACAGAGAGCTGGGCATACAATAAAACAAGCTGGGCACAACATGTAAATATCTATCAAATACACAGAGCTGAGTACAATACAGAGATAACCATACAACAAAGACACCTATCCAGTGCACAGAGCTGTATAGACTACAGAGATACCCATACAACAGGTAGAGCTGAGTAACATACAGAGAAATAACACAGGGCTGGGCACAATAAGGAGATACTCATAACTATCCCACACAGCCTGGTTCACTGTGATAGATTACAGCAATCCGTCTCATGATCTCATCTTTAATAGTGCTCCAGCTATGATAGCTTTGGCCATCTATTAAATATTGCTGCTGTTATGAAACATGTTAGCTACTTCATTAGCTCTCAGCACACATTGTGCACATGATTAAAGCATCAATATACTGATAGACTCCAACTATGTGAGTATTAGTAAACAACAAAACTATCTGACCCCTGATTAATCGGGCTGTCATCCAAATCACAGTACTTAAAAGTTTGCAATGAAATCCAAACTGGCATGGAACAAGGAAACTTAATTGGAGCTATTTTCCTTGATTTTGCCAAGGCCTTTGACACAGTAGACCATTGCATTCTTTTGCAAAAAATTAAAAACGCAGGTATTGATGATCATTTGCTAACCTGGTTTCGATCATATGTACTGGATCGATCGCAATATGTGACCATTTCTGACAGCTCCTTCCTCTACCGGTCACATGTGGTGTTCTCCAAGGCTCCATACTAGGCCTACTTCTATTAACATTATTCATAAATAATCTACCTAATGTCTGTAAAGCCTCAACTGTACACATGTACACAGACGACACCGTAATCTATGCTAGTAAACCCAATTTACCTCAACTTGAAGCTGTGCTGCAACACCAGTTCACAGAGTTATAAAAGTGGATCATGGATAAAAAAAACTTTTTTCTAAGCATTGACAAACTGTCAAAATGATCTTTGGAACTGTACCTAAATTACATAAACTGTAAAATCCCCAAATATTTATCAGAACAAATTCAAATAGCACACTCACTGCAGTCTGCTCTTTTAGATATCTAGTTATGTTGCAAGACCCCAATTTATCCTTTGGCCTTCTCATGGAAAAACTCACCGAAATCTTATCCAAAACTTGGTGCCCTGTACAGAAACAAATCCTGCCCAATCCCTGCGGTAGTGATGTCGCGAACACAAAATTTTCGGTTCGCGAACGGCGAACAGGAACTTCTGCAAACGTTCGCGAACCGGGCAAACCGCCATTGACTTCAATGGGCAGGTGAATTTTAAAACCCACAGGGACTCTTTCTGGCCACAAAAGTGATGGAAAAGTTGTTTCAAGGGGACTAACACCTGGACTGTGGCATGCCGGAGGGGGATCCATGGCAAAACTCCCATGGAAAATTACACAGTTGATGCAGAGTCTGGTTTTAATCCATAAAGGGCATAAATCACCTAACATTCCTAAATCACAATGGATATGGATTGACACCTGACATATGACATATTGACACCTTGACATATGGATTGACACCTGTCCTCAGAGACCCTGATACACACTGACACAGAGCAGAATAGGGACTGTTCACCCTACATAGGGTCACTTGGCAGATATGGATTGACACCTGTCCTCAGAGACCCTGATACACACTGACACAGAGCAGAATAGGGACTGTTCCCCCTACATAGGGTCACTTGGCAGGTATGGATTGACAACAGTCCTCAGAGACCCTGATACACACTGACACAGAGCAGAATAGAGACTGTTCCCCCTACATAGGGTCACTTGGCAGATATGGATTGACACCTGTCCTCAGAGCCCCTGATACACACTGACACAGAGCAGAATATAGACTGTTCCCCCTACATAGGGTCACTTGGCAGATATGGATTGACACCTGTCCTTATTGTGTAATAATGGTAATACTATTACCTATTACATAATATTGGCAGGGGCAAGGAAATTCCCTCTAAATAGATGGGTATAGGCAGAGAGTATGGAGACCGGAGTGATAAAGTGTCAATAAGGTGATATAAAGTTAAATGTATCACAGACACACAGCCACCCTTTCTCTTAGCTAGTTTCCAGAAATGCTGGATAGGTAGAAGGGCTATAAAGACTCAGAGAGGTCTAAGAAGAATCCTCTAAACTAGCCCTAATCTCCTTAAACACCTTCAATGGTGTTCTAAGCTAAAGCTCAATATAAACGTTTAGATGACTGCCTGATTTCCCATCACAGATGCTGGCTAGGAATAACAGTGTGCAAGACAAAGAGTGGGTCTAAGTGCCCATAGTGCAGTAAAGTGTCCCTAGTGAAGTGAAAAAGAGAATAACGAGCTGGCGCCCAAGAGAATAACGAGCTGGCGCCCTATCAGGGGACGTGTATATGGCATCGATTTTAGGAACCAGGAGATGGAAAAAGATTCTTGGTCGGTCCTCCTACTTCAAATTTGGGGTACTGTGCGTGCAATCTAATGTGCCACCAGATAGGAGTGGTGTGTTAAGTAGTACTATTCCTATCAGTTTAATCCCTGTTATGTGCCTTTTTTTTGGTTTGGTTTTTGAAGCCACAGTGCAGCACCAGAGGGCCGAAAAATTAGGCATGTACACATGCCTGAAAAATTAGGTATCGTTGCAGCCGCTGCTGTAGCAGCGGCCATAAAAATTGATGTTTGTTTCCCAGGCAGAAAGTGCCCTAAAACATTGCGGCTTGAACCCTAGTTGGTGGCGGATAAGTCACGCAAGTCAACCGGCATTCAGAGCTAAAATACAGCAGCGTGTGGACCATTTTTAGCCCAAGGCAGCTCATCTCATCAGGCCTTTTTTTAGTCGAATGTATCGCCCACTGTCAGTTCCTTCGGGATCCATCCCTCATTCATCTTAATAAAGGTGAGGTAATCTAGACTTTTTTGACCTAGGCGACTTCTCTTCTCAGTGACAATACCTCCTGCTGCACTGAAGGTCCTTTCTGACAGGACACTTGAAGCGGGGCAGGCCAGAAGTCTATCGCAAATTTGGATAGCTCAGGCCACAGGTCAAGCCTGCACACCAAGTAGTCAAGGGGTTCATCGCTCCTCAGAGTGTCGATATCTGCAGTTAAGGCGAGGTAGTCTGCTACCTGTCGGTCGAGTCGTTCTCTGAGGGTGGATCCCGAAGGGCTGTGGCGATGCGTAGGACTTAAAAAGCTCCACATGTCCTCCATCAACAACACGTCTTTAAAGCGTCCTGTCCTTGCCGGCGTGGTCGTGGGAGAAGGAGGATGACTTTCACCTCTTCCCCTGTTAGATTCCCGTTGTGCTGTGACATCACCCTTATACGCTGTGTAAAGCATACTTTTTAATTTATTTTGCAAATGCTGCATCCTTTCCGACTTGTTGTAATTCGGTAACATTTCCGCCACTTTCTGCTTATACCGGGGGTCTAGTAGCGTGGACACCCAGTACAGGTCGTTCTCCTTCAGCCTTTTTATACGAGGGTCCTTCAACAGGCACGACAGCATGAAAGACCCCATTTGCACAAGGTTGGATGCCGAGCTACTCATTTCCCGTTCCTCCTCCTCAGTGATCTCAATGAAGGTATGTTCTTCCCCCCAGCCACGTACAACACCATGGGTACCAGATAGGTGACAACGAGCCTGTTGTGGTTGGTCTTCCTCCTCCTCCTCAAAGCCACATTCCTCCTCTGACTCCTCTTCCTCACAATCCTCTTCCAGGGTTGCCGCAGGTCCAGCAAGCGATGCTGATAAGGCTGTTTCTGGAGGTGATGGTGACCACAACTCTTCCTCTTCACGCTCATCTACGGCCTGATCCAGCACTCTTCGCAGGGCACGCTCCAATGGTAGCATGTCGCTGATGGTACCTTCGGTGCGACTGACTAGGTTTGTCACCTCCTCAAAAGGACGCATGAGCCTACAGGCATTGCGCTTGAGCGTCCAGTAATGTGGCAAAAAAATTCCCAGCTCCCCAGAGGCTGTCCTAGCACCCCGGTCATACAAATATTCATTAACGGCTTTTTCTTGTTGGAGCAGGCGGTCGAACATTAGCAGTGTTGAATTCCAACGTGTCGGGCTGTCGCAAATCAAGCGCCTCACTGGCATGTTGTTTCGCCGCTGGATATCTGCAAAGTGCGCCATGGCCATGTAGGAACGCCTGAAATGGCCACACACCTTCCTGGCCTGCTTCAGGACGTCCTGTAAGCATGTGTACTTATGCACAAAGCGTTGTACGATCAGATTACACACTTGTGCCATGCACGGCACATGTGTCAACTTGCCCAACTTCAATGCCGCCAACAAATTTGTTCCGTTGTCACAAACCACTTTGACGATATCCAGTTGCTGCAAAGTCAGCCACTTTTCCACCTGTGCGTTCAGGGCGGACAGGAGTGCTTGTCCAGTGTGACTCTCTGCTTTCAAGCAAGTCAACCCCAAGACGGCGTGACACTGCCGTATCCGGGATGTGGAATAGTACCTGGGGAGCTGGGGGGCTGCCGTTGAGGTGGAGCAAGACGCAGCAGCCGAAGAGGACTCAGCCGAGGAGGTTATGGAAGAGGATGGAGTAGGAGGAGTAGAGGAGGTGGCAGCAGGCCCGCCTGCAAGTCGTGGCGGTGTCACCAACTCCTCTGCAGAGCCACGCATTCCATGCTTGGCAGCCGTCAGCATGTTTACCCAATGCGCAGTGTAGGTGATATACCTGCCCTGACCATGCTTTGCAGACCAGGTATCAGTGGTCAGTTGGACCCTTGCCCCAACACTGTGTGCCAGACATGCCATTACTTCCTTTTGCACAATCGAGTACAGGTTGGGGATTGCCTTCCACTGCGGTGTCCCAATAACCACCATTTTTTTGAACGCCTCAGACTCCACCAGCTTGTATGGTAAAAGCTGGCGGGCTAATAGTTCAAACAAGCCAGCTGTCAGACGCTGGGCAAGGGGGTGACTTTCTGACATTGGTTTCTTACGCTCAAACATGTCCTTGACAGACACCTGACGGTGGGCAGATGAGCGGGAGGATGGCGGCTTTGAGTTTGTGTGCTGCTTGTACTCATGTGTTGATCCCATAGGCGTTTGTGATGTGCGATTATGTGCCTATGCAAAGCAGTTGTACCTAGGTGGGTGTTGGACTTCCCACAACTCAGTTTCTTTTGGCACAGGTTGCAAATGGCATCGCTGTTGTCAGAGGCAGACACACAAAAAAAATGCCACACTGTTGAGCTCTGCAATGACGGCATTCTGGTGGTGGACACAGCATGCGTTGATTGGCGTGCTGTCTGGCTGACCCCAGGTGTCGATGCATGCTGTCTGACTGTGCCACTAACTCCTTGCGACGACCTCTCCCTGCTTCCAACTCATCTCCTCCTCCTCCTCTCTGTCTCCCCATCTGAACTTTCGCCCTGTTCTTCTTCTTGCCGAGCGGGCACCCACGTGACATCCATGGACGCATCGTCATCATCAACCGCTTCACTTGTATCTGACAACTCAGCAAAGGAAGCAGCTGCGGGTACAACATCATCATCATCAGACCGTACGTCCATGTGTGTAATGCTGCCTGCCTGAGACATATTCCATGTTATCTACATCCTCTGGCAATAATGGTTGCGCGTCACTCATTTCTTCAAACGGATGTGTAAATAACTCCTCTGACATACCAAGTGAAGCGGCTGTGGTGCTAGTGTTGGTGGTGGCGGCAGGCGGGTGAGTGGTATCTTGAGAGGTGCCCGAAGTTAAGCTGGAGGAGGATAGTGCGTCAAGATTCCGAGCGGAAGCTGTAGAAGATTGGGTGTCCTGTGTTAGCCAGTCAACTATGTCCTCAGAACTTTTCAAGTTCAGTGTACGTGGCCTCTGAAAACATTATTCTAGGGCCAAAGGGAATCACAGCACCACAACCACGATGGCCCCTGCTGGGTGGCCTGCCTCTGCCTGTCATTTTTTTTTGGATTAGTGGTACTATGCGTGCAAGCTACTGTGAGACCAGATATGAGTGGCAATGTGCACTGGCAGAGGTTGGCAGAGTACACGCTGTAGGCCTGACACCCGCTTGAAGACAACTAACTGCTATTCAATCTATAACAGTGAAACACGTTTTTTCTTTTTAAATGCACGCTATAGTGACACCAGATATGAGGGGCAAAGTGCACTTGCAGAGGTTGGCAGAGTACACGCTGAAGTCCTGACACCCACTTGAAGGACACTGACTGCTATTAGCTTACAGTTAAAAACTTTTTTTGCTTTTTAAAGGCACGCTATTGTGACACCAGATATGAGTGGCAAAGTGCACTTGCAGAGGTTGGCAGAGTACATGCTGAAGGCCTGACACCCGCTTTAAGGACACTGACTGCTATTTGCTTACAGTGAAAAACTTTTTTGCTTTTTAAAGGCACGCTATAGTGACACCAGATATGAGTGGCAAAGTGCACTTGCAGAGCTTGGCAGAGTACACGCTGAAGGCCTGACACCCACTTGAAGTACACTGACTGCTATTAGCTAACAGTGAAAAACTTTTTTGCTTTTTAAAGGCACGCTATTGTGACACCAGATATGAGTGGCAAAGTGCACTTGCAGAGGTTGGCAGAGTACACGCTGAAGGCCTGACACCCACTTGAAGGACACTGACTGCTATTAGCTTACAGTGAAAATGTTTTTGCTTTTTAAAGGCACGCTATTGTGACACCAGATATGAGTGGCAAAGTGCACGCTGAAGGCCTGACACCCGCTTGAAGGACACTGACTGCTATTAGCTTACAGTGAAAATGTTTTTGCTTTTTAAAGGCACGCTATTGTGACACCAGATATGAGTGGCAAAGTGCACGCTGAAGGCCTGACACCCGCTTGAAGGACACTGACTGCTATTAGCTTACAGTGAAAAACTTTTTTGCTTTTTAAAGGCACGCTATAGTGACACCAGATATGAGTGGCAAAGTGCACTTGCAGAGGTTGGCAGAGTACATGCTGAAGGCCTAACACCCACTTGAAGTACACTGACTGCTATTAGCTTACAGTGAAAAACCTTTTTGCTTTTTAAAGGCACGCTATTGTGACACCAGATATGAGTGGCAAAGTGCACGCTGAAGGCCTGACACCCGCTTGAAGGACACTGACTGCTATTAGCTTACAGTGAAAAACTTTTTTGCTTTCTAAAGGCACGCTATAGTGACACTAGATATGAGTGGCAAAGTGCACTTGCAGAGGTTGGCAGAGTACACGCTGAAGTCCTGACACCCACTTGAAGGACACTGACTGCTATTAGCTTACAGTGAAAATGTTTTTGCTTTTTAAAGGCACGCTATTCTGACACCAGATATGAGTGGCAAAGTGCACGCTGAAGGCCTGACACCCGCTTGAAGGACACTGACTGCTATTAGCTTACAGTGAAAAACTTTTTTGCTTTTTAAAGGCACGCTATAGTGACACCAGATATGAGTGGCAAAGTGCACTTGCAGAGGTTGGCAGAGTACATGCTGAAGGCCTAACACCCACTTGAAGTACACTGACTGCTATTAGCTTACAGTGAAAAACCTTTTTGCTTTTTAAAGGCACGCTATTGTGACACCAGATATGAGTGGCAAAGTGCACGCTGAAGGCCTGACACCCGCTTGAAGGACACTGACTGCTATTAGCTTACAGTGAAAAACTTTTTTGCTTTCTAAAGGCACGCTATAGTGACACCAGATATGAGTGGCAAAGTGCACTTGCAGAGGTTGGCAGAGTACACGCTGAAGGTCTGACACCCACTTGAAGTACACTGACTGCTATTAGCTTACAGTGAAAAACTTTTTTGCTTTTTAAAGGCACGCTATTGTGACACCAGATATGAGTGGCAAAGTGCACTTGCAGAGTTTGGCAGAGTACACGCTGAAGGCCTGACACCCACTTGAAGTACACTGACTGCTATTAGCTTACAGTGAAAAACGTTTTTGCTTTTTAAAGGCACGCTATCGTGACACCAGATATGAGTGGCAAAGTGCACGCTGAAGGCCTGACACCAGCTTGAAGGACACTGACTGCTATTAGCTTACAGTGAAAAACTTTTTTGCTTTTTAAAGGCACGCTATAGTGACACCAGATATGAGTGGCAAAGTGCACTTGCAGAGGTTGGCAGAGTACACGCTGAAAGCCTGACACCCACTTGAAGGACACTGACTGCTATTAGCTTACAGTAAAAAACTTTTTTGCTTTTTAAAGGCACGCTATTGTGACACCAGATATGAGTGGCAAAGTGCACTTGCAGAGGTTGGCAGAGTACACGCTGAAGGCCTGACACCCACTTGAAGTACACTGACTGCTATTAGCTTACAGTGAAAAACTTTTTTGCTTTTAAAAGCACGCTTTTGTGACACCAGATATGAGTGGCAAAGTGCACGCTGAAGGCCTGACACCCGCTTGAAGGACACTGACTGCTATTAGCTTACAGTGAAAAACTTTTTTGCTTTTTAAAGGCACGCTATAGTGACACCAGATATGAGTGGCAAAGTGCACTTGCAGAGGTTGGCAGAGTGCATGCTGAAGGCCTGACACCCACTTGAAGTACACTGACTGCTATTAGCTTACAGTGAAAAACTTTTTTGCTTTTTAAAGGCACGCTATTGTGACACCAGATATGAGTGGCAAAGTGTACGCTGAAGGCCTGACACCCTCTTGAAGGACACTGACTGCTATTAGCTTACAGTGAAAAACTTTTTATCTTTTTAAAGGCACACTATTGTGACACCAGAAATGAGTGGCAAAATGCACTTGCAGAGGTTGGCAGAGTACACGCTGAAGGCCTGACACCCAGACGCTTGCAGACAACTAACTGCTATTCAATCTATTACAGCGAAAAAAAAATTTGTTTTTAAATGCAAGCTTAAGCTATTGTGACACCAGATATGAGTGGTGGCACTGGGCAAGTGGGCACAGTATCCACTGTGAGCCTGACACAGAAGCTGGCAGACAACTAACTGCTATTCAATATATTACAGTGAATTATTTTTTATTTTTTTTTAAATGCAAGCTTAAGCTATTGTGACACCAGATATGAGTGGTGGCACTGGGCAAGTGGGCACAGTATCCACTGTGAGCATGACACGGAAGCTGGCAGACAACTAACTGCTATTCAATCTATTACAGCGAAAAAAAAAATTTTGTTTTTAAATGCAAGCTTAAGCTATTGTGACACCAGATATGAGTGGTGGCACTGGACAAGTGGGCACAGTATCCACTGTGAGCCTGACACAGAAGCTGGCAGACAACTAACTGCTATTCAATCTATTACAGTGAAAAAAAAATTGTTTTTAAATGCAAGCTTAAGCTATTGTGACACCAGATATGAGTGGTGGCACTGGGCAAGTGGGCACAGTATCCACTGTAAGCCTGACACAGAAGCTGGCAGGCAGGCAGGCAACTGCAATTACATTACACAGAAAAAAAAAAGCAGACTGATGTTTTTGGGGTGCTGTCCTTACAGCAGAGATCAGATGAGTCCTTCAGGACTGTAGTGGACGCTGAATACCCTAGCCTAGCTATCAATTTCCCTATCAAATGAGCAGCAGCTACACTTTCCCTCCTCTATCTAATAATGCAGCTTCAAAATGAATCTAAAATGGATGCTGTACAGGAGGTGGGAGGGTCTGGAAGGGAGGGTCTGCTGCTAATTTGCTGGAATGTGTCTGCTGACCGTGAGGCACAGGGTCAAAGTTTACTCAATGATGACGAATAGGGGGCGGATCGAACCGCGCATGTCTTCGCCCGCCGTGGCGAACGCGAACACGCTATGTTTGCCGGGAACTAATCGCCGGTGAACAGTTCGGTACATCACTACCCTGTGGTAAGGAAACAGATAGTACAACAAATGCTAAAGCCAGTCATTGATTATGGGGATGTAGTGTATGCACCTGCATCGAAAACCCACCTTCATAAACTTAATGTGTTGTATAACTCAGCGGTTCCCAAACAGTGTGCCAGCGCACCACGACAGGCACACAGGGGCAAATGTTTCCCTGATGCTATGATCATAGTGCCAGAAACCGTGCCTCACTCTACCCTGCTGGCTCTGCAGGACCGGAGAGGAGATCAGAGATCTCCCTCTCCAGCCCGCTAGCATTGTAATGCTGGCAGCTGGCAAGGGAGGGAGAGATGACAGTTTGACTACTTGCCCTGGGAGGGCACCATTGCACTCCTGGCACCATAACCACTACAGAGTTCTTAAATATATATAATAGTTGTTAAATATTCTACCAGTGCCCCTCCTGAAATTAAGTTCTGCCCTTGACAGGGAAATATTTCTGCTGAACAGGGGCCCAGTATATGCTGCAGCGCTGTACATGTATACAGGCTACTATCTTTTTTTTTTTTACTTGGAGCGCCTTGGAAAAATATTGAAATATTATGGGTGCCTTGAACCTAAAAAGTTTGGAAACCACTGGTATAACTCGTTCTGTGCTACAATGTAATTACATGACCCACTATCGTGACATGTTAAAAGAGCTAAACTGGCTATCACTGGAATTCCGACTCACCCTTCATCTTTCCAGCCTTGTGTTTAAGAGCATTTCTGGGAAGCTCTCACCCTACATTAGAAGAATGCTCTCCCCGGCTGTTCCCACCTCCTATAACCTCCGATCCAGTACTAGCATGATATTTAGCATACCGCAATACAAAAATAAAGTGTCTCATTGCTCATTTTCCTACAGAGCACCGCAATTATGGAATAACCTCACAGACACAGTCAAATCTTCATTCAGTCTAAAATCTTTTAGATCTATCACAACATACCTCAATACAGAATGCACCTGTCACGGTTAACAATATTTATTATTTGTTATGTATTACATTTATATATGTGTGTATGTGTATATGCATATATGTACTTATATTGTAAAAAAAAATTGTAATGGTATATTGTATCCTATTGTAACAACGCAGTGTTTGTCGCCCCAGAACATACTTAAAAATTTGAGAAATCTTATGTATCCTTCCTGGTAAAATATTTTATAAATAAAGAAATGTGAGCTACTCCCTGCTCATTATTAGCTCGCAGCATACAGTGTATATATGATAATTGAAGGGACACTATAGTCACATAGTTACATAGTTACATAGTTACATAGCTGAAAAGAGACTTGCGTCCATCAAGTTCAGCCTTCCTCACATTTGTTTTTTGTTGTTGATCCAAAAGAAGGCAAAAAAAAAACAGTTTGAAGCACAATTTTGCAACAAGCTAGGAAAAAAATTCCTTCTTGACCCCAGAATGGCAGTCAGATTAATCCTTGGATCAAGCAGTTATTATACTACATTGAAAGATCATATCCTTGAATATTCTGTTTTTGCAAGTATGCATCCAGTAGCTGTTTGAACATCTGTATGGACTCTGATAAAACCACCTCTTCAGGCAGAGAATTCCACATCCGTATTGTTCTTACAGTAAAAAAAAAAACCTTTCCTTTGCCTTAGACAAAATCTTCTTTCTTCCAGTCTAAACGCATGGCCTTGTGTCCTATGTAAAGTCTGGTTTGTGAATAGATTTCCACACAATGGTTTGTATTGGCCCCGAATATATTTGTTTAACCCCTTAAGGACACATGACATGTGTGACATGTCATGATTCCCTTTTATTCCAGAAGTGTGGTCCTTAAGGGGTTAATGTTATCATATCCCCTCTCAGGCGACGTTTTTCTAAACTAAATAGGTTTACATTTGTTAACCTTTCTTCATAGCTGATATGTTCCATTCCTTTTATTAATTTTGTAGCCCGCCTCTGCACTTTTTCTAGTGCCATAATATCCTTCTTTAGAACAGGTGCCCAAAATTGCACAGCATATTCAATATGTGGTCTTACCAGTGATTTATAAAGAGGCAAAATGATATTCTCGTCCCGAGAATAAATGCCCTTTTCCATGCATGACAATACCTTACTGGCCTTGGCCACTGCTGATTGACATTGCACATTGTTGCATAGTTTGTTGTATATAACAATTCCCAAGTCCTTTTCATGTGTTGTTATCCCTAATTCGCTTCCATTTAGGGTATACGTTGCTTGTGTATTCTTTACGCCGAAGTGCATAACTTTGCATTTTTCAACATTAAATTTCATCTGCCATTTGAGTGCCCAGTCCCCCAGTCTATCTAAATCCCTCTGCAGCAAAGTAATACCTTGCTCACATTGTATTATTTTACAAAGTTTTGTGTCATCTGCAAACACTGAAACATGACTTTCAATGCTGTCTTCAAGATCATTCATCATTTATAAACATGTTAAATAGAAGGGGTTCCACTATAGCTTAATGTAGTTGTTCTGGTGAGTATAATATTGCCTTCAGGCATATTAATGCAAACACTGCTTTTTCAAAGAAAAGGCAGTGTTTACATTGCCCCTAGGGACACCTCCAAGTGGCCACTCCTTAGATGGTCACTGAAGGTGCTTCCTGGCTCAGTGCTGCACAGTACACAGCACTGACGTTCAGCGTCTTCACGCTCTGCATGGAGACGCTGAATTTTCCTCATAGAGATGCATTGATTCAACTGTGTTTGGCCCTGCTCCCTTGACGATTTTAGCCATTACAATGCTTTCCCCATAGTAAAGCATTGGATTGGCTTAAAATTGGCAATTGTGATGATGTCACCAAGGGGGCAGGGACAGTGCCGGCGGGGTTTTCATTGCTTTTAAATGATGGGTTTAATGCTATAGGGTAAGTAATATATGGTTGTGTTCCTGCGCCTATAGTGCTCCTATAATCTCCGTGGTAATATGGAGCCAAGAAGAATCACAGAATCAACAATCATTACATAGTAAAACAGATGGGTCCTGAAAATCACAGCCCCAGTACTGCAGTTGAACCTTCACAACTTTTCAATTAGCATTATTGTCTCATATCATTGCTGTAGAGTCCTTTAAAGAAGATTGTGGGTATGTGCAGTAGGAGTTAATAAAACTATTAGTGATAGGCAGCTCAGTGTTCTGTGTCAAAAATGTCCCCCTCTCCTTGTTACACCTGACTTTATATATATTAATTATTTATTTCAGTAAATTCCGTTGCTTAATCAGGTTTTAGACAGTCACTAAGGCAGTCACAAAGGGGAAAAGAAAAAGATAATATTATTACCTTAAATTTGGTAGAGGCCAGGAACCGCTGCCGCTGCGCTCTCTATGTACTGTGCCCAAGATGGCTTCCGCAGAATATACGATCTCAGCCAATGCAATGCTTTCCCATAGGAAAGCAATGTGAGGCTAATGCACATGCGTGGCAAAATGCATTGCTGCACCAATTAGTATCTCCTTTAGAGATGCATTGAAACAATGAGAAGCGTTCAGTGTCTCCATCCAAAATGTGGAGAAGCTAAACGTCTGTGCTACACATTTTGCAGCACTGGACTAGGAAGCACCTTCAGTGGCCATCTGAGTGACAGCCACTAGAGGTGTTCCTAGGCTGTAATATAAACACTGTCTGTTCTTTGAAATGGCAGTATTTACATTAAAATGTCTGCAAGGACAGGTTATAGACACCAGAACCACTACATTATGCTGTAAGTGTTCTGGTGACTATATCGTCCCTTTAACATTTTTATTCTGCATGAGATCATAGACTACACGGTTAACAGGGTTAACATATTGCTGGAAACTTTTTTCAGATATTTCAAAACTACGTCTGTCTAATAATGCCATGTGCTGCCCTTTCTGATTAATAGCTGGAGGCTATAGTTAAAGAGCACTGTCTTCAATGTGCAAAACCTCCCTTTTCCAATGTACCATTCCTTTAATAATTACATCTCTACAGTGAGCATGGTATAATAGAGGAAAATACTGCATCATAACATGCAAATCCCATTGGAAATAAGAGGGTTTAAATGGAAGCTTTTCTGTCTAGTAGAGTTATTTCACTGCTACAATATCTCTGATCTTGCTACAATAAAAACCTTTGTTTGCCAGCAGTAACCATTAGAGGATGGAGATTTTTAATGCAGTAATAAGTAATAAAATTGCTAATTAATTTGGTTTATATTTTGTAAGAGGTCATCCTTTATTATGATTAAGCAATTTGACATGCTCTCTGTCTCTATAATATTCTGCAGGATTCCGCAAGGGATAATGCTAAACCAAAATAAAATGACTTAATAACAGAGACCACAATCTAGTGCACATTTATCCTGCAATTATAGTAATAATGCAAAGAACGCAATCATAGGTTTGCTTTTTGCGTCATGGGGGTAAGTGGTTTTGTTTCTCGATCCCTAAGTGTAATGGTTTTATGTCATAACAATATTTATTTCATAAGGAATGTTATTATTATAAAGTTCCAGGGTTACCTGATTTTATTCCTTTGAGATGTACCATTCTTTTTCAGGAGACAAAGCTGTAACTGTCTGGTTTTTTACTTATCCAGAACTTGCTGGAAATTAACAAGAAAATTGCAATTTTTAGCCCAGATTAGCTGAAAAAGAACCATCTCCAAACTCAGCTATTTTTCTAGCTCTGATATTTTGGCTTAGATCTTGCAATTCCCTGGTCATTTCTCCACAATTGCTGTTTGGGAGAACAACTCTGATTGTCAGCTTATCATGTCATGTCAGATGTTAAACCATAACCAGCTTAACTTAAAGGAGAGTAAACATAGGGTTTTTTTAATAAATAAATAAAAAAAGCTGTGGGCAGCAGTCCCAAGCTGCTCTCTTTGCGGTCTTAGCTGTGTTCTGAACTGATTAAAGGGGAATTAAAATCTTATGCCAAATAAACCATATATTCAATTACATGTTTCTATAACCCCTTCCGTACCAATGGCATGTCGGGAATGTTAAAATAAAATGGGTTTATCCTAAAATGGTTAAAGACATACTCCAATCTGTATGGTAATGCATCCTACCTTTTGGTGAAGGCACATAAATAATTACAAGTAAGAAATTATTTTTAATGAATTTATTATTATTGTTTGTTTTTTTCTTTTTCCATTTATTTATAGCACTGACTTCTGCAGCTATAACTTTACCTTTTGCTTCCAGGCCATAAATACAACATAACTACTCCTTCAGATCTGGTCCATGCCGCTGTCCTCTCTCCTTGAGCAGTAAGCTCATTGAGCAGGGCCCTCAACACCTCTGTTACTGTGTATCCAACTCGTTTTATTATAAATACGTATCTGTTAGACAACCCATTGTACAGCACTGCAGAATTTGTTGGCACTTTATAAATAATAATAATAATAATCATCTAATGGTAACCTTACCAATGAAGACAGGTAGACCGATTGCAATACAAACTGGAGAAAAGAAAGAAGTCTGAACCTCATTGTCATCCAATAAATATGTATTTTAAAGTTATTTCCCCCAGAGTGCACCTTCAAGACAGCATTTTTTTCCTCCATATGCATATATGGAAATCAGCTTAATTTAAAAAGGTGTGAGTTAGAAACATACTGATAATAAATACTCTAACTTTAAGAATGTTCACAGAAATGGCTCTGGGAGCAAATCATAATCCATCAAGAGGAAACATTCACATCTTAAAATAGTGGATCCAGAAGAAGACAATTACATTTAAAATTCTGCACTCTATTTTTATATTGAAGATTCATTTGTTTTGGCAAGTTTCTTTTACTTATGGATTTTTTACATAACATAACATACCAGCATACAGAAGGGCATTGTATAAACAGCATAGCAGAATCATCTCCAAGTAATTGAAGGCTCAATTTCTAGAGCTACCAGGTCCATGACACACTAACTTTATTTGGGCAGCAGGATATTAGGCAAGATGTCTGTAATCCCATTTTAACAGCATCATTGTTTTCCTAAATTAAAAGTATCAGCCACTTACATTTGAGTTGATCAGGATCAACTCTGTATGTCCTATGGCCAGGTTGACCATTTGACACTTTGCCACCTGGCATAGTGAAGCGCCAGAGTATAGGTCATCCCTTGAACCTGTATTAGCTCACTAATGTGCAAAGTGTGCAGTAGAGTTATAGCACCAACGACATTCCTCCCAACTGTAATATTGTAATAGGGAGCAACATGCACATTGATAAGGAAATCAGAAAAGATATCCTTCAGAAATAAATTAAAGAGGTCACCAGGAATGAGATTGTAAAGACTATGTATGGACTAAGTTAATACAGGTACCACAGTTAACCTAGCTAAAAGGATGAAGAGAGCCCAGTAACCTTCTCATGATTGGATATCTTGATTGAAAGTGACCCTATTATCTTATCATGCGGGATAATAGAGTGCTAAAGAGCATGGCTGAACATGGTAAATCAGTAAGTCATGTTAATGGTATAGACCCTAGTAAAATATTGTGAGCATAAACAGTGTACACGTAAAAAGCCCTAGAACATAAATTATGAGTGAAACCATATTATTTGTTCTTTGGGCTATAGAAATGGCCAAGAGGATTTCATTGAGAAAAAAAAAAACACTTAATCCTTTAGGAAACTTGTCTTTCACAGGATACTCATCCCTGTACAGTCAATTTTAAAGGGACACTATAGTCACCTGAACAACGTTAGCTTAATGAAGCAGTTTTGGTGTATAGAACATGCCCCTGCAGCCTCACTGCGCAATCCTCTGCCATTTAGGAGTTAAATCCCTTTGTTTATGAACCCTAGTCACACCTCCCTGCATGTGACTTGCACAGCCTTCCATAAACACTTCCTGTAAAGAGAGCCCTATTTGGGCTTTCTTTATTTCAAGTTCTGTTTAATTAAGATTTTCTTATTCCCTGCTATGTTAATAGCTTGCTAGACCCTGCAAGAGCCTCATGTGTGTGATTAAAGTTCAATTTAGAGATTGAGATACAATTATTTAAGGTAAATTACATCTGTTTGAAAGTGAATCCAGTTTTTTTTTTCATGCAGGCTCTGTCAATCATAGCCAGGGGAGGTGTGGCTAGGGCTGCATAAACAGAAACAAAGTGATTTAACTCCTAAATTACAGTGGATTGAGCAGTGAAATTGCAGGGGAATGATCTATACACTAAAACTGCTTTATTTATTTCAATTAATTTAGGTGACTATAGTGTTCCTTTAAGGAGTGATGTCAGTGTGTGAGACTGCTGCACTTAATGCCAGAGGCCTGTAATTTTGTAATCCTAGTACTGCATGAATAATATATATAAATATTGGTTGGCATCTCATAGCCCTTTGGTCACAGTGGACAGTGGATATTGACTGCCTCCAATAAAGCCTGAAGCAACAGAGATTTTGAAAAGGTGAGGTAATAAAATTCAAAATGCAATGAGTTTTATCTCACACTGCCAAGAGAACTGCCATCATGCCAGTCAAATTCTGAAAATTAGCAAGAACATCTCCTGGAGAGGAACTTGAAGGGCTTGGTGATTTTGGCAGCCAATAACAAGTGTCTGTGCATAGAAATATGTAGAGAATTGATATTGGCCAGCTCAGATATTTTCATAGCGAAAAACTGCATATACAGATGCCAGGCAACATGACCACTTCAATCCCTAAAGTGGTCATTGTGCTTGTAATAATAATTTAACTTGCTTGAGGTTAAGGAGAAGTAACCATCTTCATGATAAATTGGTGAAACCCCACCAATGCACATAGATAGGGGAAAATCTGCTAAATATAAATACAATAAAGAAACATAGCATTTAACTGTGTGGGGACTGGCACTGATTTAAAGTTACAATTGGTCACTCACATATTTGCAGAATTAAAAAAGCCTTGAGTGGTATCTTTCAGTGTCCAATCTGTTGTCCCTCCTCACATGTTCCTCTCAGAGCAGAATGTATGTATCTCAAAATAAAAAGATATATACACGAATGTAGTACACTTCCAGAGTTGAAATAAAAAAGTATTTAATGACTTACATATAGGTAAAAAACAAACGGCTTGTCACCATGCACGTCCTACGCGTTTCGTCCTAGATATGGACTTCCTCAGGGACTTGGTGCAGTAAAGTGCAAAAACGAAATAGCAGCATAAAGCATATCCCCCCTCCCAGTCCTTATATACATCCCCATTTAGTCCCAAATGTTCGCCAGCTGGTTTTCAATTTTCGCGGCATTTTCCCGGTGACGTCATCACGTGTGCCGCGATGTTTCTCCTGATGACGTCGTCACGTCCAGCGTGTGCGTTCCGTCTTGCGTTTCACAGACCCGGAAGTGGGTCGCGGCCATTGCAAGTCTCTTATTCAATCGTTTTAGCTCAGAAAATTTACATGCGAATAAGGGAAACCGGGGTGGGGAGAAGAGAAAAGGGTTAAAAGAACTCTGGATGGTACTACTTAGAATGAATAAAAAATAAGTAAGAATATATGTTTCTATTGCAGTTTATATTCATCATGCAGACTGCAATTACAGGATTTGTGAATGCATCTCGCTATACAAAATAAAATATGATAAAAAATGAAAAATGAAGATTCATGTGCAAACATGAATCAACTGTTCTGCATGTGTACATATATAATTCTTGGATTTCCATACATATATCTTTCTTACTATTTGAAGGTTTTATCTAATACAAACATTACTACTCTTTAATGTACATTGATCATACAGTACGATACATTGGTCATACAGTGTTGGTTATCTATACACATTGTTGTGATTGGTGAGACCCATTTATATCACACTTCTGTCTCTTTCTACTTGAAGGTGAATGGAGTTCATTTTATCTTTGAATTAAATGAAATCCAGAATATGAAAAAATTATGAAAAAGTTTTATGAAGAAATTATGAAAAAATTATGAATATACACAGAAAATAAAAAGTTATACGTGATCAAACTTCCGGGTCTGTGAAACGCAAGATGGAACGCACACGCTGGACGTGACGACGTCATCAGGAGAAACATCGCGGCACACGTGATGACGTCACCGGGAAAATGCCGCAAAAATTGAAAACCAGCTGCCGAACATTTGGGACTAAATGGGGATGTATATAAGGACTGGGAGGGGAGATATGCTTAATGCTGCTATTTCGTTTTTGCACTTTACTGCACCAAGTCCCTGAGGAAGTCCATATCTAGGACGAAACGCGTAGGACGTGCATGTGACAAGCCGTTTGTTTTTTACCTATATGTAAGTCATTAAATACTTTTTTATTTCAACTCTGGAAGTGTACTACATTCGTGTATATATATTTTTATTTTGAGATACATACATTCTGCTCTGAGAGGAACATGTGAGGAGGGACAACAGATTGGACACTGAAAGATACCACTCAAGGCTTTTTTAATTCTGCAAATCTGTGAGTGACCAATTGTAACTTTAAATCAGTGCCAGTCCCCACACAGTTAAACGCTATGTTTCTTTATTGTATTTATATTTAGCAGATTTTCCCCTATCTATGTGCATATATCTATTAAAGAGAAGAGGAGGTCTTCGGGGAGTTACCAGGATACTTCACCTGAAACATTAAGGGAAGTCCTGGTTTGCTTTGAATCACATATATAGAAGGCGTATGCCTGAAATTGTGGGAGGGATTTTATGGCTATTTAAACCCAGCAAATCCCCTTACTCACCTGTCTGCGACGATTTCGGAAATTCGCTTTCATTTCCGTTTTCACAGACCTCTGACGTCAATCTGCCGCGACGCTCGTACACAGCCCGCCGGTTTTCGTGAGCGTCTTTCATCCGCATGGAGGCCATTCGGCGGTTCGCCTCAAACCGTGAGTCCATTCGTATTAATCTTCCTTTCCACATACGTTCCGTTCGCATTATCATTCCACGACGTGAAACGCTCTGTATGGCTTCCTGCACACATTTCCTTCTCTCTAGCTGCCTGTTAAACCTGCAACCCCCCACTACTTCCTACACGTGTCCCCTTCTCCTCTCCTCGTTGGGGCCACCACTCAGTTCCACAAGCGTTCCATTGGAGAATCTCTTCTGTCTCCTCACCTCCTCATTCCTGGAGGGATTAGGAGATCCTGAGACGGATTAGAAACCCAATCTTTCTTTTGTGCACACACTGGTTTCATATCTCACTCTAATTTTTCTCCATAAAACGGAGCTACCAGAAGTGAGGGCAGGCTTTGGATAAAATAGCTGATCTCCAATTTGTATCTCCCCAAGGAGTCTTCCTTTACTTAGACGTTGAGCACCTCATCCCCTGCCTCCCCCTTTGTGTCTATTTTTCATACCGTCCTCGGGCCCCGTTGGCTGCCCAGATCCTCCGAGACTGAGCTGGAACAAAACACACTTTGCTTCCTTCTTTGTGCAGTACCTACGATTTAGGTATCCCAGGCTACCTGAGATTGATGGGAGTTATTCTCACAGGTAGCAAGCTTGCTCTGCATCTATCTTAAATAATTCTGTCCACAAATATCTATTTATTTTTATGGTGTAGTTTGTGCTGCTATCGTGCTGAAGGGAATCCACTGATGGGCTCTCTACTTAAATGTCATTGAACACATTACTGTTATATTTCCAGGAAGACGCTAAAGCCTTTAACATTATACTACAGCTCACTTCTGCCTCTACCCAAGTTTACCATTTCACCCACAATTTTGATTTTATTTCCTACTGTTCAGGGCTGCATTACACAAAATGCATAATTAAAAAACTCTCTATACTGCTCAAATTATAATGATGGCCAACATTTGCAGATCTAATCCACGGTAAATGAATAAATCCCAGACATCGTGTTTGTTTCACCTGTGCGCATTATGATAATTACTCGGGAGTCGTTCATTGACTGGAATGGATACTGCTTGTTAGTCAAAGACAGCACTACACATTTCTTCAATCTTTGATTTTTCTTCTTGCAGTTACTAAAGTTAACCTTTACAGCCTCATGGCCCCTATTACAATATCATTCATCCCAGGTCTCCCTATTTAGGAGGGACAGTCCCTATTTTGGGCCCAAGTCCCTTTTTATCCTAATATCCCTCCATGTAGATATGAGAGAACGCCGCACAAATATATATATATATATATATATATATATATATTTTTATATATATATATATATATATACGTATACATTCGATAAGTATCACAGTGAATAGCACTATTAAAAAAAAAATAAAAAAAAATGTGTATATATATATATATATATATAATGATTCTGTGATTATATCAATATATTATCCCTGATGTTCATGTACGCACACATACGCAGATATAAACACTGATATACAGATATACAGAGACACGCATTGACGGTTACGGAAATTTGCCTGCTCGTTATGGCTGAATTTTTGGATAACTGGCTATTCTGACTTTCTTTAACCTGCTCATCATTGTGCGGGTCTTTGAAGCGATGTATGTACACAGCACACGAAGCGTTGTCTTTACCAGCCCTAATTCATCCTCAGTCGGTGCGGCGATTTGTGTTACGTGTAAAACCTGGCGTACTCCTACGCAGACAAGCACATACGTTACTGGACAAATGCATCTACTTTCACATCGCAGTTCTGGTGAGCGAGCCTCGGCTACGGCAAGTACGCGTTTAACAATACTACAAACAACATCTGCATATATAGGTATAAAAAACAATAAAAAAAAAGGATATACACGTCTATTCGTATTGCATTTCGAATCAGGGCCACGGTCTGGCACCACGAGCCCCGAGGGCCATACATACGTTCGTACACGCATTCTAGTTCATACGTCCCGACCATCCGGACCCCACATGCTCACTGGGCACTCCAGTTTCGGTCAAACCATACGATCCTAACTCTTTGCTGCCCACGTTTCGTTCTGTAGTACGTCCTCTCTCACTAACTACCCTTCCATCTTAGTTAGCAACTGCTGGCTGTTAGGTTCCTAGGTGTCCACTAGTTGTTATTCTCCCCGGCTTCTTCGCCATAGGTTAGTGGTCCCGCGAGGCCAACTCCCATCCTCATACTCGGAGGTACTACTCCCCTCGGGCCAAATCATAGCTAGTCGCCTCGCATTGTGGCATAGAGAGGGCCTCATCCGTCACTCCCATTCTATCTTATGTTTAACTGTCACCGAGAGGCCGACACCCCGCCACCTCATTCAGTGGCCACGCTACCCCCTCGCCCCAACGCATAGATAGAGCCTCTCACGCCGCTTGGCAACTAGCAGGGCCTCACCTGTCACCAACCTAGTGTAATCGTTTCGCCGCATGGCGGCACTAGCTAGTCGGCCAGCGCACACACACACTCACGCTCGCGCTCCTAGTAAGCTGGGGGGTGGGGCGGCACACCCCAGACCCGTCAAGCATAGTCGCTATGTTTTAGATCCCATACCCGCTTCAGGTATCCTAGCGCTTTATTTCCCGCCTTGGTTTCGATCGTGCGTTACATACTCCTACATTGATGCAAATCAGTATTTCAGAACTATCGTACTCGGCTACTCCGGTGCTTTCACGGCGTTATCTCTTACGGGCAATGGGTCTGCTAGATGCTTAGTGCTAGCAGTTCGGGGATACCTATACATAGATATATACATATATATGTTACCCCAACCTGTCGCTCACTGGCGATCCTTAGGTACCGCGTACACTACGTGCCCAGACCAAGCTAGGAGACTCCAAGTCCAGCGGTTCCTTTGGTACAGATTTGGCCTCGTATTGGACCATCGTCGGGTCCTCCAGGCGCTGACTGCTTCCGGTCTCATGTATTACGGATTTACCGTTTATTTCTTCGCGACGTTTTGGGGGCACTTTGGTACATTGAGTTCTAGATTACCGTTTATCGATTCATTCTATCACTCAACTTTCACGTCGGCGTCGCTTACACAAGCAATGCAGGATAAGCTTTAACGATCTGATGGGACCGGGTGAACGGTATTCCCACTTGTTTCTTATCGAACATCGAGGCATCACTCCGCCTCCATTTTTGGCCAAACAAATACCATTCGAATCCTTAATCTACTAATTTAGGGACTTGTCTGCACGCCTGACATTCACAGGGTCCTCCATGCACAGTCAATTCATTTGTCACGCATTTGTCGTTGTTCACGCTTCTCTTTATGAAGGCTTAAGTAGTCCATCGGGAGTTACTTTCGGTCATGCTGGATGTTTTAATTTCAGGCATAACACCTTATGCATCCTGTTGTACAATCTTTCACGATCTCATGCCTACCAAGTGACTGCTATAGGGTACTTGCTATACGAACACATATCGTCTTCAAATTTTGTCAAAGCTCCTCTTCAGGTTCCTCTCTCGTGCAAACATTTCCCTACGGTGGGTCACGGCTTTGCATTCTATTCTTCGATTCACGTCACGGCAGTTTCTTCAGGCGCCTGTTACAGTCCTTTTTCGCTATGGTTTAATGCAGGTAATCGCACGCGTTCGGTCAGGTTAACGCTTTTCCACAAGAGGTTAATACCCTGCCGCGCTTAGATGGTACAAGTCCACATGGCCTAAATCGTAGGTAGGGCTTCTCTCAAACACAGGGCTACTGGCACGGCCTCAACTCTTACGGGATAGTCCTTATCTTCACCTATTGGTTCCCACTAGCTAGCAGCTCTACTACACGAGAAAGCTCAATGAGCTTCTGAGTTTTGCATAATTTAAATCTATTACGTTTCCTTCCTCCTCACAGCATGCTACAAGAACTAGCTCCAGGTATCGTATTATCTTTAATAAACACTAACCCTGACGTCTCAAGTTCCCCTGCAGTTTCCTCCGCTTTAGCCACTTCCGAAGTCCTGAAGTCGGACCTTGCTTAAACGTAACGGTTGAGATAAAAGAACACGCAGTCCAGATTTCCTCTGCAGGTCAAAAATGGTATCAATCATGCCTGTAGTTAGAGTCTATGCAGGTAAGATTTGTCCACTAATACTAAGCAAACGTACTCTACGGCTTACGATATGTGTAAGTATTGTATGTGGTTCAAGTTGCTAAATGCGTTCCGATTATAATGGTTGCTCGTACAATTTTTGCCACATCTCTCAAACAGTTCATGCTATACATTCGCTCCTTGTTTGTTAGTCTTGGCCTCAATCCGAAGTTCCTTCTCGGTACATTCATTCCGTGTTAGGGCCGCCACAGCAGCCTCAAGTCATCCAGTTCCAACTCATCTTGTAGAGAAGATGGGTCGCTGGAAGTCCTCGGCATACAACCGGTTCATTCCAAATCCAGAAAGAAATCAGGCTCGCTTTCTATAATATGTCTAAATGTTTTGTTATGTTTAATAAATGTCACACACTTTTTTGGCCCTCTTTTGCAGGCCTAACCTCACGTCGGTTTCGGCACACCTCAACCGACTTTCATATATTAAAATTACACACAGTTTAATGTGCGCCCCTTGCATAATCCAGTACACAAATAGAAGGCGTATGCCTGAAATTGTGGGAGGGATTTTATGGCTATTTAAACCCAGCAAATCCCCTTACTCACCTGTCTGCGACGATTTCGGAAATTCCCTCCCACCACACCCTCTTCATATATCATTATACCTGGGTGGGCCCTCTTTTGCAGGCCTAACCTCACGTCGGTTTCGGCACACCTCAACCGACTTTCATATATTAAAATTACACACAGTTTAATGTGCGCCCCTTCCATAATCCCGTACACAAATATAATTTTCTTCACTGGGTTGTGTTCACATATATTGTTGTTTTTGTTTGCATATGAAACCCCACCAATGTTGGCAAAATCTGTGTTTTTACTGCATTGGGAATGTGCTAAGAGTGTGATTGAGGAAGGTTTTAAGACAAGATATAAGGGACAGTGCTAGTAGGTGTAATTGAGGAGGGGGAGCACTAAATAGAGGGGACATGTACACACAGGTAATCAATTTTAGGCTTCACATGTGCAGCTTTTGTCCAATGAGTTGTTGGGGGCACAGTGAGTGTGTTGTTTACATGTTTTACAATATGTCGGATGCCTTTACTTTCATTCCGTTATGAACCTCCTGTTATTCTTATTGATTGACTGTGCTTGGATTCAACACTGTAAAAGAGCTAAGAAAACCATGACAAAGCAAGCATCAGTCCACACATAACGCAAATGAAGAGGCAACGTTTTAGAATCAGAAAAAATGGATAGTTTCATCAAATTAAACATGCCTCTATAATCCTTGATGGCATTATTTCACCATGCTTTACAGTTTTGCACTGAAATGGAAGTGATAAAAGATTCCCTGTATGATACCAGAAATCCAATTGCTACCATGCTCAGTTAAGCAATGACACACACACACTGATTGCCCACATCTGGCAGACACTAACAGATTTGTAGATGGTTATTAAAAAAATAAATTATGTTTTAGGTTGTTTGAATAGAAAATGGAATGTATGGCCGTCAAATAAATATTAACCAATTATAAAAATTACACTTTCCATGTGGTGCACATGTGGTTCCATCAACCTTATGGTTGCTCTGGTGAGCACTAATTATACTCTATTATTATAATTTATTGTTGTTGTTTTTCTTTTAACTTTTCGTAAATGTTAAGAGAGAAGAACCATCTATTATGTAGCTATGCTTTAGCATAAAAAGGAAACACATTTTCAAAAAATGATTCTAATTAAAGATTGCATGTGACCTTAAGAAGCCATGAATTGGCACTGGGCACCTCACTAGATGCAAAGCTATCCTGCCCAAATTTAAACTTTCTGTACTATTATTATACACCCTCCCAAGAAAAGGGGAATGGAAGGTCGAAGGCGATCCTTTGACAGGATATTCAGGAAAAAAGGAAAGCCAGAGAACAGAAACAGAGATTAAAGGGAAACTCCAGTGCCAGGAAAACGATCCGTTTTCCTGGCACTGGAGGGTCCCTCTCCCTCCCACCCCCAAATCCCCAGTTACTGAAGGGGTGAAAACCCCTTCAGTCACTTACCTGAGGCAGCGGCGATGTCCCTCGCCACTGTCTCCTCCTCCGCGCTGCTCCTCCTCTGTATTGCGTCGACCGGTGGGCGAGACTGGTCCCGCCCACCGGCCGAAGAGACCTAATTAGCGCTCCCCATAGGAAAGCATTGAAAGATAATTTCACTGCTTTCCTATGGGGAACTGAGCGACGCTGGAGGTCCTCACACAGCGTGAGGATGTCCAGCGACGCTCTAGCACAGGTTTCCTGTGCTATGAAGGAGGAAGTGACCTCTAGTGGCTGTCTAGTAGACAGCCACTAGAAGTGGAGTTAACCCTGCAAGGTAATTATTGCAGTTTATAAAAAACTGCAATAATTACACCTGCAGGGTTAGGAGTAGTGGGAGCTGGCACTCAGACCACTCCAATGGGCAGAAGTGGTCTGGGTGCCTGGAGTGTCCCTTTAAGAGTCTCAAGAGAACCTTGAGTAGAAGTCATCAGCAGCTGTGCACAAAATACAGTGTGTTCAAGTGGAAGTGTTGCGATCCATCTGAGGCTAAGGATTGCTCGAGTTTTCACAACTCCACAAACCCATCTATCAATTCCCCAGGAGTAGGCACATGCTCCAAGTGCCAGTGGAGCTCTATCAAAGAGCTAACTGGCAAAACTAAGCGTCTGAATTGTATCATAGAATTAGGTATACCGAAAATCAGATGTGTGCTTGTCTTGAAATTCAAGGTTGTCTCCATGAACAAAGGTCTAAAAGCCACAAATCCATGGGTAGTCCAACTATACATGAAGATACATGCCTGACCCATATCAGCAGTGCCAATAATTCAGATCAAATGAAAAGAAGGCCCTGGAATAATTTGTAAAGGTGTTATATGAAAACATAAGCAATTTATCTTTTAGGAATTTAGGGGGAACAGAACAGTGATGCATTAAGAAGTGGATTTTTTGCCACTACTGCTCTGTATGGACATAGCTTAGCATCAAATCCCAATTACCCATAAACATGAAAGGCTGATATCCTACCTCTTACAATTTATAGAGAGTTGACATGCTACAAGAAACTGGTGGGCAAGAGGATGCTAGAGATTCAAAAGAGGTAAGTTGCCTAGTGAGAAGGTGCCAGGCAGAGAGAAACCACAAATAATGTAAAACCCTGTGTCGGTGAAAACGATCCAAGAACGATAGTTGTTCCCTCTTCAGGACCACAACTACAGGCTGCAAGGCACCTGGTCTGGCCAGATGTATTACCCTGGGTTGCTTTAGATTTCCCAGACAACATTGAAATTGAGGGATAAGTAGCACTCGTTAAATAAAAATGCAGTAGTGGGTAAATTGGATAAAAGGCTAGCTCACAGCCAAGAGCATGGCCATGAAAACTGTGGTATTGTTGTTAGTCACACAGTTACAATTTAGAATGTTTTAGATATTCCAAAATTCAAATTATGACATTGATGTCAACTCTTTACATTTGTGTTTGTTGGTGTGTGTGGCAGGCTAATTAAGCTGTTGTCCATTCTCAGCACTCTCTTGCAACTTTTTTTTTGCTCTGCTTAAGTTTAAAGGGTAATCCAGACATGGACCCCTTGCTCACGGTGCCTGGAGGGATATCAGCAATACATCACTGATGATGCCTAATAAGGTTTAAAAGTTTATCTGGGGAGAGAGACGGCCTGTATTTTGGATCTGTTCCGCCCCTTTGGGTGGAATCAGTCTGAGATGCATGGTCTGGTTCTTTTTGTAATGGCACAAGATGAGCTAAAACCAGCTTGAGAACTGAGCGGGGACCCACCAAAGGGCAGGCTAATTGAACTGTTGTCCTTTCTCAGCACTCTCTTGCAACTTGTTTTTTGCTCTGTTTGTGTGTGTGCACACAGGTGTGTGAATATATATATATTTTTTTATAAAATATATTAGGAAGGATTTATTGTGTTTTCTCTTGTTTTCAAGTATGCCCAGGGCCCACGAACATTGCACTGTTAATAGAGTGCAATATAATATTACAAATACAGAATAATATTAATATATAAATTTAACACAGAACAGGTAAGAAACATAATCAACCATGATCACAGGTGCATTCTGTATTGAGATATGTTGACAGCGATCTCTGTATATATTCACATAATGGAAAGAGAAGGCGAGGGGACACATAACATTGAACCATATATTATGGGAAGATAAATGCCATTGTGGCATTCTTTAGATATCATAATGAACCGCAAGAGAAAAAGTCAAGTGATTTACAGAACTCCCACTTCATCATTAGGTTGTTGTTATACAGCGTGATGCTTTTAGATTAGGGTTAGTGTAAGTGTTGAGGTTGTGTAGGGGTTAATTGTTAGTGTTAGTATACTGTAGGGCAGGGCTGTCTAACCTGCGGCCCCCCAGATGTTGCTGAACTACAACTCCCTGATTCTCTCAATTAAAAAGGTAGCCAGGGAATCATGGGAGTTGTAGTTCAGCAACATCTGGGGGGCCGCAGGTTGGACAGCCCTGCTGTAGGGGATTAATGTTTATAGTAGAGTAGGGGGTAAGTGTTAAAGTCCAGGTCTTTGCTGTAATGGCAACATTGGGACACACATCAGCTATTGTGCAGTCACAGACCAGGCAACTATAAAGCACACATTAGAACATTCACAGCAACAAACATAATAACATTTTAAATTGTGGTATATATAATTTTAATATTTAGGTTTGTTTCTTCTTTGTCTCATATACATACATTAAGTTTTATGATCCATTAAAATGAGTCTGGTTTTGTGATATCATCACAATCCTATGACATCACAATGAAGCAACAGAATAAGGATTGTGGCTTAATGACTATATATAGAATTCCATCCAGTACTTTGGTTGTGTAAAGATAAGTTAGCATTGGGTGAAAACGGCAGGAGTATACAAAGCAGAAATCTTTAGGGGAGCAGATAATAAGGTTAGTCCCATTTACTTGAGTATTAATATTTTCTTGTTCTCCTTACACCCAAAAATGTCCCACTTAGAAAATGGAAAATGAATGAATCTCTTAAATCCTCTATATCCCGGTTTATGAATATCTTTGCAAGACATTTTCTGGCTCATTTTAAATATAGGCAAAGTCAGCAGAATACACACATACACTGTGTCAAATGAATTTAGTGAAGCTTTTCAAGTAGTAGACGTGAAATGGAGGGGGGGTTGTATTGATAGAAAATATTTGTGGGTTTTACAATAGAGACAGAGTGGAGAGCAGAAAAACAAAGATTCACTTTTACATTGGGAGAGGATAATATTGCAGATAGATTAAGACACACAGAAAATGTTGCAGTAAAAGAAGGGGAAATATTGTAAGCAGGATAAAAAAAAAAGGTGAAACAAGGCTGAATGAAAGAGGTTGTTTGGCAGATAGCAAATGGGAATTAATGATAATTCTTCTCAGTTAAAGGTTATGTGATTATCACTGTACTACTACTGGGAGATTTCTCCACATTAACCTGGCCCACCAGGCAGAATAGGTATAGTGTTAGAATAATATGCAAAACACAGTTTTTTTTTTTTAACTGCAGTACTGCATTATTCTACTACTTTTTGTTAAACTAATAGCTTATTTCCAATTAATGATTATATGCGGTGATTAAAAATGACCTTTAATCTTTTCTTTGACTTTGACACTGCACACTCATTCGCTTTCATGAAATTAACGACCCTGGTTACCTTTGACAGCATATATCTTGCACATGATTATTATTATTATTATTATTATTATTATACTTTTCAGACTTATTTTACTCTTTTATGACAACTTTACATGTAGAAGTGACGATATCAATTGTTATGAATTGAGTGAATCATTTTAAAACATTTATTTCAAAAAGCTCCATCTTATACTATATTCATGTTCATGTGAACCTTGAGTGATTCTATCATTTCTCATGGACTTGAATGAAACAACGCTTTTGATGGTTTCATGGAGTTCATACATCTGTATGTTCTGTGGTAGGCGTCTCACTATAATACAAAGGGTCTCTGCATTTTTATGACTGTGATACCACATATTGGCAAGGACTCATCACTAACCTGTAATATGACACCACATATTGGCATGGACTCATCACTAACCTGTAATATGACATCACATATCGGCATGGACTCATCACTAACCTGTAATATGACACCACATATCGGCATGGACTCATCACTAACTTGTAATATGACACCACATATCGGCATGGACTCATCACTAACCTGTAATATGACACCACATATTGGCATGGACTCATCACTAACCTGTAATATGACACCACATATCGGCATGGACTCATCACTAACCTGTAATATGACACACATATCGGCATGGACTCATCACTAACTTGTAATATGACACCACATATCGGCATGGACTCATCACTAACCTGTAATATGACACCACATATTGGCATGGACTCATCACTAACCTGTAATATGACACCACATATCGGCATGGACTCATCACTAACCTGTAATATGACACCACATATCGGCATGGACTCATCACTGACCTGTAATATGACACCACATATCGTCATGGACTCATCACTAACCTGTAATATGACACCACGTATCGTCATGGACTCATCACTAACCTGTAATATGACACCACATATCGGCATGAGTGCCCTGCGTTATTAATACGTAACCTTTAATGATATGTTAATAAAAATAGGTGAAATACCACCAAAAAATGTGAACCAATAAAATCTGTTATAATTCCGATAGAAAACGGTATCACAAACTGATAATGAGTACTAAATATATGGGTCTTAGCGGAGTATAACAGATGTTCCAGCGTGTGAGGGGTTAAAACCCAATTCTGTAGACCCCCACCATGTTGGAAATGCAAACTACTTCTAAATTAGATAAAAAGAGAGGACATGTACAAAGGTAATCATTATTCCCACGGATAGGCCACTGAACGCTAGAGTGAGGATGGTGTCACAATGATAGACTGAGGGTGGTCTCCCCCATGTTTATAGGTATACCCATGTCCTCTCCCCTCTGATGAGCTGCGGGCGAAACGCGCGCGTCAGGGGCTGACGATCCAGCTATATCACCATTTTTTGTTCATCATGGCATCAGTGATATTATGGATCCTGAGCTGACTTCTAACTCCCACTAGGAGTAACCCGGTTAAAGTGGCTACGGCTTTACTGCTATGCTGCAGTAG
The DNA here is from genome assembly GCF_036172605.1 of Pelobates fuscus. NCBI lineage: Eukaryota > Metazoa > Chordata > Amphibia > Anura > Pelobatidae > Pelobates > Pelobates fuscus. The sequence continues at coordinate 198,615,072 of NC_086322.1, read as the reverse complement.
TTCAAAACCTTTACATCATTAATTATTGTGTTGGCCGTGTTTTTATCCTGTTTCCCCCGGGTTAATTTTGAAGTCTCTCTTTGACTTATTATGGAGTATTGACCTAGGGTACATTATTGATTGTGGTACCCGTGCATATATGTGTTAGGCTATATAGGGTTACCTATTAGATACAGGGGTGTATACCTGATTAGCATCTGTGCTACACTTTGCATTAAGGCTGCACTAGCTATAATGATTGTGTCAGCGATCTGTACTTAGGAGTGTTTCACTCCCATGGTCGCTTAAACTCCTCACACCTACTATCTATGCATACAGCTTATTACCCTTTGTGCCTACATTATATGTCTATGTGATTTATCTGATACCTCACACCCTGGAGGTCTCAGTTTTTCATATATTTTTACGTGCGAAATTACTGCTCTTTTGCACATAGCTATTTATGAGAGGACACTGAAAACTTCTGAACAGGACCTCTCTCTAGATTCAGGCTTCAACGAACCAGTGTATAGACTTATGATTGCTAATAACAGTTCATTATTGAAGTCTCACTTATGACCTCAGGGATCTATAGAATGAGGTTTCCGTTCACATGGGTATACCTATAAACATGGGGGAGACCACCCTCAGTCTATCATTGTGACACCATCCTCACTCTAGCGTTCAGTGGCATATCCGTGGGAATAATGATTACCTTTGTACATGTCCTCTCTTTTTATCTAATTTAGAAGTAGTTTGCATTTCCAACAAGGTGGGGGTCTACAGAATTGGGTTTTAACCCCTCACACGCTGGAACATCTGTTATAATCCGCTAAGACCCATATATTTAGTACTCATTATCAGTTTGTGATACCGTTTTCTATCGGAATTATAACAGATTTTATTGGTTCACATTTTTTGGTGGTATTTCACCTATTTTTATTAACATATCATTAAAGGTTACGTATTAATAACGCAGGGCACTCATTTTGTTTCTTCTTTGTTTGTTACTACCCTGGTAGTCTTTGAGGGTTACCCCCTGCCCATTGAGTGCTCGTTCAAGGCTTCCTTTCCTCCTTTTTGTCCACATATCGGCATGGACTCATCACTAACCTGTAATATGACACCACATATCGGCATGGACTCATCACTAACCTGTAATATGACACCACATATCGGCATGGACTCATCACTAACCTGTAATATGACACCACATATTGGCATGGACTCATCACTAACCTGTAATATGACACCACATATCGGCATGGACTCATCACTAACCTGTAATATGACACCACATATTGGCATGGACTCATCACTAACCTGTAATATGACACCACATATCGGCATGGACTCATCACTAACCTGTAATATGACACCACATATCGGCATGGACTCATCACTAACCTGTAATATGACACCACATAGTGGCATGGACTCATCACTAACCTGTAATATGACACCACATATCGGCATGGACTCATCACTAACCTGTAATATGACACCACATATTGGCATGGACTCATCACTAACCTGTAATATGACACCACATATCGGCATGGACTCATCACTAACCTGTAATATGACACCACATAGTGGCATGGACTCATCACTAACCTGTAATATGACACCACATATCGGCATGGACTCATCACTAACCTGTAATATGACACCACATATCGGCATGGACTCATCACTAACCTGTAATATGACACCACATAGTGGCATGGACTCATCACTAACCTGTAATATGACACCACATATCGGCATGGACTCATCACTAACCTGTAATATGACACCACATATCGGCATGGACTCATCACTGACCTGTAATATGACACCACATATCGTCATGGACTCATCACTAACTTGTAATATGACACCACATATCGGCATGGACTCATCACTAACCTGTATTATGACACCACATATTGGCATGGACTCATCACTAACCTGTAATATGACACCACATATTGGCATGGACTCATCACTAACCTGTAATATGACACCACATATCGGCATGGACTCATCACTAACCTGTAATATGACACCACATAGTGGCATGGACTCATCACTAACCTGTAATATGACACCACATATCGGCATGGACTCATCACTTACCTGTAATATGACACCACATATTGGCATGGACTCATCACTAACCTGTAATATGACACCACATATTGGCATGGACTCATCACTAACCTGTAATATGACACCACATATCGGCATGGACTCATCACTTACCTGTAATATGACACCACATATTGGCATGGACTCATCACTAACCTGTAATATGACACCACATATCGGCATGGACTCATCACTACCCTGTAATATGACACCACATAATGGCATGGACTCATCACTAACCTGTAATATGACACCACATAATGGCATGGACTCATCACTAACCTGTAATATGACACCACATATTGGCATGGACTCATCACTAACCTGTAATATGACACCACATATCGACATGGACTCATCACTAACCTGTAATATGACACCACATATTGGCATGGACTCATCACTAACCTGTAATATGACACCACATATTGGCATGGACTCATCACTAACCTGTAATATGACACCACATATCGGCATGGACTCATCACTAACCTGTAATATGACACCACATATTGGCATGGACTCATCACTAACCTGTAATATGACACATATCGGCATGGACTCATCACTTACCTGTAATATGACACCACATATTGGCATGGACTCATCACTAACCTGTAATATGACACCACATATCGGCATGGACTCATCACTACCCTGTAATATGACACCACATAATGGCATGGAATCATCACTAACCTGTAATATGACACCACATATCGGCATGGACTCATCACTAACCAGTATTGTGACACCACATATTGTCATGGTCTCAACTCTAACTTGTAAAATAAAGACACCATAACCACAATAGTGTGCTGTAGTGGTTGTAGGACCATGAATTCCCTGGCACAATCCCCCAATTAAGAGTCAAATTGAATGGTATGTCCTTAATGCCACCAATCTGGTCCTCTCTTCTGATATATTTGAAAGCCCAAGTTCACAAGTTTCTTTCCTGCAAAACATATATAGTTTTTTTTTCCCCATAGAGTTCATTGTCAGCGTCAGCTGATTCTCTAAGCCAATTAATGCTGTCCAAATACAAATTATCAACATAACGCATTAAAAAATCGGGTTAGCCCCACTCCCCATAGACTCCCTTTGGCATATGTGGGTAAAACAATATTTTATGTATTTCTATAGAAATCCCACATTTCTACGGTAGGATCACTAGCAGATTGCAGGAATCAAAATGTCCACTAGCCATTGGCCAGTGATGCTTCAGTTCTGCTAGCAGAAAGTGAGCACTGGTCTGGTGATTGTTCTATGGATTTTACAGATTTGCAGAGGCAAGTCATTTGTTTGGGCTAGCCTGAGCCTTACAGAATATGATATACAAAAACCTCTATTTGACCAAACTTGTAATTATTCAATCTATAATATATAAACCACTGATTTATAGTTGTCTACATTTACCAAGACATATGCATCATTAAAACTTGAATTTATTAGTGAAACAATAGTTTCTACCATAACAGAATATTACTCATAATAATGTCTATACATTCTCTATACAGATTAGAAATTTTACACCTTAAAATTTCTCATGTTCATGTCCAGAACCTCTGGGGATTTTAACTACAAATAAGAAACAGAGGTGGGAATGAAACACGAGGGTGTAAATGGGATATCAACACATATTGTAAAGTTGTCAAGTGACTATAATGTCGTATAAAAAGCCAAATATAAAATAATTGTCTATAATATTTTTTTGTTTGTTTCTATATTTTAGTTTTTGCATTTTTAAAAATCTGTTTGATTTGATTTCAGTGCACTTGGGGCACACAGATTTCACAAATTTAATGTATGTGAATAAACAAAAACACAAATCTATTATTTTCCAGTCCACCAGACATGCCAGCACAAAAAAAAATGTTAATCAGAAAAATTAAAGATTCTTTAATTTTTTATTTTTGTGAGTAGATAACTTGCATTTATAAGTTAACAAAAAATATTCTATGTAACATGCAGGTATATACAGTACATGTACCCTCCATGTAAATATGTTGCCAGAGTGTATGTGCAGTGAAGATAGTTATTAAAGGGACACTCCAGGGACGAAAGCAACTTAATGTAAATTAAGTTGTTATGGTGCCGGAAGGTCCCTGGATACACTCTTACCTTAAGGGTTTAAACTGGTTTTGAACAGTTTAACCCCAAAGTTGCCTCCAGCGGTGATATCCACTCCCCAACTCCTCCCCCCCCTCCCCCCCACCCCCCGATGACATCTGGCTTCTGAAATTGCAGGGGTTCTGCTGATTAGCGGCGACCCTGCCTAGGGGGAGTAGACATCGCTGATGGAGGCAACTTTGGGGTTAAACCGTTTGAGAATGGTTTAACCCCTCGAGGTAAGAGTGCCACCTGGAGCCTCCTGGCACCATAACAACTTCATTTAGATGAAGTTGTTTTGGTGCCTGGAGTGCCTCTTTACGTCTAGGGTAAAAACTAAACTGTTGAATTTCAGTCCACTACTTTTCAGAATTAGTGAATGAACCCCACTGTTATCTCTTTCACATTTATTAACATTAAAATACTCTCAAAATAATAAGGAATTTGCCTAACAACAGCACTGTTTTTGAAGGGCAATAATGATATTTGGAATCAAGAAGGAGTTTATTGTGGACTAATTGAAATGTATAGATTGACAAGTAAGTGGAAAAATTAAGGGTTAAGGCCTCAATTTAATATTGTTGGATATGCTTTCCAAAGGATTTCATATTCTTGGATAAACTTTTAAGATGATTTAATTGTATTATGATCAAAAGTATTTTTTTTTATATTTTTTATATTTTGATAGTGTTTTATATATTTTCTTGTATATGATATGTTTTTTGATAATTTAATATGTTGACAATAATGTACTTGAAAGTTTAGCCAAAAATATTAAATAATTTGGAAAACATATCCAACAATATTATATTGGGGCCTTAATTGCCAAATTAGAATAAAACCACAGATAATGTTTTGAAGGGTTAAACAATTTGTCAAACTCTGCTATTTTGGCCGGCATTTTAGAATGTAAGGTCAATTACTAAAGTCTGAACTGTAGCACATTAAACTTCAAATCACAAAATTGAAGCTAAAATAGCTGATTAGGAACAAAAAATATCTAAGGGGCTTCCTTTTGAATACATTTTAATTTTAATTAACCAAATTCGGAGTTTAGTGAATAAATCCCCTTAGTTGTCAATTCTCTGCGATTCACGGTTTAATGAAAAATCCCTCAAGTCAAAACACTTTGTACTGTTTAAATCTACCCATAAAAAAATAGGTAAAAAATATAAGTGGTTAAGTTCTTTTATATCTGTGTTGCATATGATCTTATCTGTAAAAACGAGTGTCGATGCAAAACAAAGAAGCTGGCATAATTACTTATTTCTCATGTACTAGGAGCATGCATTGTTTGCATTATCAAATAATTAGCTTCACAAAGCACACAAAGCACGCTAGATTGCTGGTGGATGTTTATTTATTTTTTTTTTTTTTTAATATAGTGTTTACATTCCAAGACCTGTTATTTAGTGAATATCTAATGATTTATTTGAAAGGGAAATATTTAGGCTGAAGGATACAATTTTTCTACAGTCAAATAACCCTGTAACATGAAATGCACTTTAGTACAGATAAAGGCGTCTGCTGCAGTAGAACACAGAATCTAGAGTGCATTTCTAGTTGTCGTATTCACGCCTATCACTAATTGGAGTCTGCAGAGGGCAGAGACACAGGGTCCTCGCAGCCTTGTGTTTTGCTTGAAATGTCTATCACTTTGCTTCATTCTGAAGGGTGTGATGTTCCAAAGGACCGTTCCTGGCACGCATGACCTTAAATTTTGTGTGTCTCTCCCATTTCAGAGACCAGACACATGAAAGCCAATTTAGTTGTAATTCACTTTGATATAAAATATGCCCTTTAGCTCCTTTGAAGCATATATTATTGGTTAAATGGTTCTAATTGTCTAGGGGTATGGTGCTTTACACACATCGCTTATAAAAATCCCACCGTGCAAAGTTTCAAGTGTTGTTGTTTTTAATTCTTGGTATATTAGAAGAGTACGCATGAATTTACATGAATACATTAAGCCTGTCTCTTTTTCTGTTTTATTATACAGAATTGTTTTTTGGGGGGGAATGGTTTTAAATTAACTGGAAACATATTGCTAACATTTTAGGCTAGGCTTAGTTGGGGCTGACCAACAGCATTGCAGTGCTTGAAAATTGTCTTTATCCTCTGCCTGCCTCAGATGTACATAATGGTGTATCAGGCTTTTAAGTTGTAAGTAATAAAATACACATCTATTCCCTAATGGGTGTAGTAGTTGTAGATTTCCATAGGATAGAAGGTCATTGTTGTGAAGTAACTGCGGTATTTGTGTTATTCCTTTGTCTGCCCATAACTGATAGGGGAACTGCAGGGATATCACATTGAGTGAAGAAAGTGGCGCAATAAGGGCCCAATTTTTGGTCTATTTATTAGAGCATTCCAGATTTTGAAGGATAATCTCATGATGTGATACGTAATTATGTAATTTGGGGATGTTACTCTTTTTTTCTTGCTACTACAGGCATGGAAATCTACACGAAATTAGCTTAGTTGCATTCACTCTTTAGGGTGAGGGGAAAAAAGTACTTGATCCCCTGCTGATTTTGAACATTTGCCCACTGACAAAGAACTGATCAGTCTATCATTTTAATGGTAGGTGTATTTTAACAGTGAGAGACAGAATAACAAAATAAAATCCAAAAAAACGCATGTCAAAAAAGTTATAAATTGATTTGCATGTCAATGAGTGAAATAAGTATTTGACCCCTTCAACTTAGTACTTGGTGGCAAAAGCCTTGTTGGCAATCACAAAGGTCAGACTTTTCTTGTAGTTGGCCACCAGGTTTGCACACATCTCAGGAGGGATTTTTGTTTTCGAAACTGACGTTTGACAACTCAAACCCATCCACAGATTGTCTATGGGATTAAGGTCTGGAGACTGACTAGGCCACTCCAAGACCTTAATGGGCTTCTTCTTGAGCCACTCCTTTGTTGCCTTGGCTGTGTGTTTTATGTCATTGTCATGCTGGAATATCCATCCATGGCTCATTTTCAAAGCCCTGGCTGGGGGAAGGACGTTCTCGCCCAAGATTTGACTGTACATGGCCCCGCCCATCGTCCCTTTGATGCGGTGCAGTTGTCCTGTCCCCTTAACAGAGAAACACCCTCAAAGCATAATGTTTCCACCTCCATGCTTGACCGTGGGGATGGTGTACTTGGAGTAATAGGCAGCATTCCTCCTCCTCTAAACACAAAGTTTAGTTGATGCCTAAAAGCTCGATTTTGGTCTCATCTGACCACAACACTTTCACCCAGTTCTCCTCTGAATCATTCAGATGTTCATTGGCAAACTTCAGACAGGCCTGTACATGTGCTTTTTTGAGCAGGGGGATCTTGCGGGTGCTGCAAGATTTCAGTCCTTTATGGCATAGTGTGTTACCAATTGTTTTCTTGGTGACTATGGTTCCAGCTGCCTTGAGATCATTGACAAGATCCTCCCTTGTAGTTCTGGGCTGATTCCTCACGGTTGTATGATCATTGAAATCTTGCATGGAGCACCAGACCGAGGGAGACTGACAGTTATTTTTTGTTTCTTTTATTTGCGACTAATCACACCAACTGTTGTCACCTTCTCACCAAGCTGCTTAGCGATGGTCTTGTAGCCCATTCCAGCATTGTGTAGGTCTAAAATCTTGTCCCTGACATCCTTGGACAGCTCTTTGGTCTTGGCCATGTTGGAATCTGATTGATTGCTTCTGTGGACAGGTGTCTTTTATACAGCTAACAAGCTTAGATTAGAAGCTCTTCCTTTAAGAGAGTGCTCCTAATCTCAGCTCGTTACCTGTATAAAAGACACATGGGAGCCAGAAATCTTGCTGATTGATAGGGGATCAAATACTTATTTTACTCATTGACATGCAAATCAATTTCTAACATTTTTGACATGCGTTTTTCTTGATTTTTTTGTTATTCTGTCTCTCACTGTTAAAATACACCTACCATTAAAATTATAGACTCATCCTCTAGAATGTAAGCTCATTGAGCAGGGCCCTCCACTTCTCTGTTTCTGTACGTCTGGTTACAATTACATGTCTATTAGTTCACCCATTGTACAGCGCTACGGAATCTGATGGCGCTATATAAATAATATAATAATAATAATCATTTCTTTGTCAGTGGACAAACGTTCAGAATCAGCAGGAGATCAAATGTTTCTTTTTTCTCACTGTACATACCTTATAAATAGATACCTACATACTTAAACAGATTTACATAAATAATACGCCACACACAATCATAGACACAGATGCGTTCATACACATATAGCTAAACAAACACAGAAATACCAAATGGCCAAACACACATATAGATATACATATTTACACAAAAGCACAACACCTTTATCCTCCAATCCAGTTCAAAATATTGAGGTGGTTATGGTGCCCACAGTGTTCCTTTTACCTTTTTTGCTTTCTATCTGTTTTTATTCCATCACATATAGTTCCTATTGGCATTACACATTTTACATGCTTTAGACCAGGAGTTAAAAAACCTTCAGCATTCAAGATATTGTAGACTAGATTTCCTATAATGCTGGCAAAGCATGAGGGGAGATGTAGTACTCAACTTCTGTAGCACCAAAATGTGCCAATCCCTGCTTTAGATTGTATATTTATTGTAGCAAGGCCCTCACTACCTTTTGTTCCTGTATGTCCAGTGGACTAATTGTTTGCCCACCTAACATGTTATGAGCCTTGCTGCCTGCGCTGCTCCCATGCCCTGTTAAAATTGTCAGTGCCAGCTTGTGTGATTGGTTGCTATAGGTGTTTACACTGCATAAATTAATATATGGCATTTCTATACAGAATGTTGTAATTGATTAAACACTGATTGGGATCCTGCATTCTTCATTTCATTTGTTTTTAAACTCTATTTTTTCAGTTGTCGTGCAAAATGTATATTATTAACTCACATTTTATTTTATTAACAAGATTTTATTAGTTGTATAAATTCAGTGATTTTTATTCAATACGTGGTTTCCCAGCGTTAATCTAAAAAACAAAATAGCCTAGTCTGTGAGATTGAGAAACTTTTTTATACACATGGTACGCCTGAAGTATTAAAGGGACACTCCAGGCACCCAGACCACAACTCCCACTACCCTTAGCCCTGCAACTGTAAATATTGCAGTTTTCATGAACTGCAATATTCACCTTGCAGGGTTAACTCCTCCTCTAGTGGCTGTCTACTAGACAGCTACTAGAGGGCACTTCCAGGTTTATAGCACACATTTTTGTGCTATAGCGTCGCTGGACGTCCTCACGCTATGTGAGGACCTTCAGCGTCGCTGAAATCCCCATAGGAAAGCATTGAAAGCTTTTTTCAATGCTTTCCTATGGGGAGGTCTAATGCGAGTGTGCCATATTGCAGCGCATGCGCATTAGGTCTCCCACCACCGGCGGCCGTGCATGCACAATAGGTCTCCCCCACCGGATGACGTTGGCGGGGGAGGAGCGTGAACCAGCGCCGAGGGACACCCTGAACCAGCGCCGAGGGACATCAACGCTGGATACAGGTAAGTCACTGAAGGGGTTTTAACCCCTTCAGCAACTTGGGATAAAGGGTGGCAGGGAGAGGGGACCTGCAGTGCCAGGAAAACGGTTTGTTTTCCTGGCACTGGAGAGTCCCTTTAAGGCTGATTAAAAACATGTGAGAAAAAAAATCAGGCCTCATTTTACTGCTCCTTTCTCATCTGATAAATGCTAGTGACTCCAAAAATAGCAAGTGGTTCCAGAAATAGTAAGCAGATTTAGGAAAGACCTAAGATCAAGAAGATTAGAATTAGATTTTACACGTACCCATGTAAAGGAGAATTGTAAGAAGGTCTCGTACCCATGTAAAGGAGAATTGTAAGAAGGTTTCTCTAAGATGGAACTTCTATCCTAAACAAATAGTTCAAATAGGGTTGTTTTCCTTTGTGCATTGTGGACTGTGTGGAGGAGGGGATCTATGTTCTTACTTGGTGGCTCTGTATTGCCATGCACCCTATCTGAGAATCCATCTACCCCTTTACTCTGTCTTCTGCCCATTTCATCCCCTATTTGTTGGAGAATCTCTTGGCGCAAAAGCAGATATCGCTCTATCCTCTAAATTTCTTAGATGTCAGTTTTGTCTGCTCCTGCTGTTTTTAACTAGGGGTCCTGTCCCCAGATATACATTTTCTTGTTTGACATCTTTATCTGCTAATTTTTTTTATTTTTTTATATTAAAGCAAAATATTAAATATTAACTTATAAAGAAATATGGAAGTTGGGTAACGGTACCCTCATATTATTTATCTCTTATACACATATCCCTTCATCATTACTATAAGAGAGTGAGATTTGCTGGGGAACCTCGGACATGTAGACTAGATGCAACTGCAACTCAACTTTTACAACCATTTTAAGTGCATTAGTTCCTGTAAGTATTGTTGTGGCAGTGATCACCAAGGGCTGTGAGAGAAAAGGAAATTAATTAAAGGGACTCTATAGTCTACATATAAAAGCAAGAAAGACAGGTCCCCCAGCCTTCCTTCTTGCTTTTATATGTACTTTCAAATATAAAAAATAATTTTCGATGCTTTTTTATATTAAAAACTTACCTCCGTTCCAGCGCCGAGCTCCCAGCCATGCCGCGCCCCCTTTTCGTCAAAATGACGAAATTGCAGGGCCCAATAGGAAGCGTCATTGCTCCCTTGTGCGCATGCGTGACTTCGCCACACATGCGCACAGAATTCATGCCGCCCTCTGAAGTCCTGAGCGCACAACCGCGCATGCGCGCGGTGTGCGCGGCCGCGAGCTGAGCTGACTGACAGCTCAGCTCGTGGTCTTTTCCCGCCCCCCTCCTCCGCTGACAGGCTGGAGAGAGAAGGCGTGCACACAGTGCCTTCTCTCTCCTGCACACGTCAGACGTATCTTAATACGTCTGACGTGTACAGGGCCTTTTTAGGGCCCTGCATGATAGGAAGTCCCTCTGGTGGCCGTCTGAGTGACGGCCACTGGAGGTATTCCTATCAATCAATGTAAACACTGTATTTTCTCTGAAAATACAGTGTTTACATTAGATTGCCTGCAGGGAGCTATAGATCATACCTGAACAAATACATTAAGCTGTAGTTGTTCAGGTGACTATAGTGTCCCTTTAATCATGTTAATATTAGGAAAAGAAAGTGCGGAAAGTGCAATTAATTGAAGAATGTTCAGTGTTTTCACACTACCCTTATGGTAACAGTGAATGGTATGTGTGGAGAGCCCTGTGGGTTAAGGTAGAAAATTAATGCATCAAATAATGCACAAGGATTAAAGAAAACTATGTTTTAGCCATGTTTCTAGTTTTTCCAATATGATTTCTCTCATGTAATTTACATGTTATCTCACGTCTAAAATGAAATAGCTAATGGTTTTCTTTGTCATAAGCATATTTAATCCGAGCAATGAATTAACCAAATAAATAGGCCCAAGGGAAAGGGCAGCTAAAAAGATGAACACCAATTTGTATCTAAGGTGCCAACATGATCTATGATTCTGTGTTTTATGTTTTGGATTTAGAAAATGCGAAGTACACAAATATTTGACTGCAGAATGTTTGCTTAATTTTGTTATTTAAAGGCATACAATTCACTTTTAGAATTGGAGTTATAATAATACATACACATATGTTGTACTATTTTGATTTTTATTTGTATTATTAAAGGAGCATGTGGCGGACCGCCTGGCACCCCGACTGGGTGCCTCCGCCAATTGATGCTCCTAGTGCTCACCGAGTACTTCCAGCACTCCACCAGACACCATCAGCACTGAAGTCCCCACTTCCAGCATTACAGCTTGGTTGGGGTCTCGCTGTCCTCCACCCACCCTGGACCCAAGACCAGGATCCAGCTTCCAGTGGGTAGACCTCTCCTAGTCCAGAGAGTAAAGCAGGCTGCTCTTACAAGCAATCCCCAGAGCAGATACAGCTGTTCCCCCCACACATGAGATGAGACTCTATGTTGAGGTTAGGCAGGAACTCGTTTATTAGTAGCTCCAATCTGGGTGACCAACATATCCAAAATTCACCCAGATCGGTTCAGGAATTTCCTGGAAGTCATTTATTTGGACGGCCACATGCATTGTCCCAAGCCCAAAACAGTTCCAGAGAATCAGAGCTTGCGGGCGGTCTAGTTCGGTAGTTTAAAAACGAACAAACTACCGAACATAGTCAATGTTCTTACCCTGGAGATTGTTCCCCTCACCCAGACAAATGATTACACCAAACAGTGCCCTTTTAAATTGTATAGAACCAAATGCAGGCGATGATGAAAGTCCAGCGGTGTTTGTGAGTTTCCGTGTCCGATTTTAGTTCCAGGAACTCAACGACCAAACACCACTGCCTGCATTCATGCGAACAAGATGGCCGCCACCTCGTGGTCATTCACGCGAACAGCGGCCACCCAAACAGACAATTAGAACACTGCGGTTAGATAGTGTTTAACAAGCTCCCGGGTGGTCTCTTGTTCATGCGGCTGTTCGGGAACCAAACCATATAATTCCAATTGCACGAACAGAGTCTTTTTAAAGTATTTTCGACAGGTCTATTGCAGGGGCCATAGTCATGGGGCAGGAGGCTGGCACGCAGGCTCCTCCAAAAGCCTGTGGCGCCACAGAGCACCCATTTCTCTTTAATAACGTAAGCTAATTTAAGTTGTTATGGGGACAGGAGTGTCTAGGCCCCTTCAGCCTTTCCATCACGTGCCATTTGGCTAACTTTCCTCAGCCTGCAGTGTGGAGAGGAAGGAAGCTAGAAGGCAGAAATGTCCTGCACCAGAACCCCAACTTCAGGGATTACCCATTGCCAAACAGTTTAATCCCTGAATGTAAGGCAGCATCCACATACTCCTGTTTCAGCCTGTGTGTAAATAAAAAGCTAATTTTAGCAGCATTTTATTATATTTGGCAATCCTCTAACTTAAAGATAAGATAATGTTTTTGTTAAACTCTGAGTTTTAACCAACTAACTATCTAGTGCAAAACTGAGACTAAAATAGTCCAGCTGTGACTTTAGCTGAATTGAAGAAATCGGGGGCGTGGTTTAGGTGCCGACCAAGATGGACGCGTGAGAGAAGAGCTCCGCTCCACCATCCCTTGTAACAGCTCTTAACAGCGCTTGCCAAGGCTAAATGGGTCGCACAAAGCGACCAGATCATCCCCAGACTCCGAGGAATCAGCTTCAAAGACCCCTGGACGGTTATCTGCAACCGCATCCTACCACGAGTGGGGAACCGGGTAGCCCCAAGATGGCGCCGCCGTCCACGGCGGATTCCGGCAATGCTCCCTTCGAGAGGATAGAGGAGAAACTGCAGAATCTAATGGCTGCAATGGTCACCAAAGCCGACCTGCAGACCCTTACCACATCCATTCAAGAGGCGGTAAGGACGGAACTGGCGGGGCTCCGCGCAGAAGTAGCCGCACACTCAGGCCGCATTACCGCCATGGAGGAGTCAGCTGCAGCCTTCACAGCGCGCCTCCAATCTGCAGACACAGCTGTGGCACGCCAGGGTGGGATACTCCTGTCCATGAGGAGACACCTTGAGGATGTCGATAACAGGGGCAGGAGGTGTAATATCCGGGTCCGTGGCCTGCCGGAATCGGAGGGCACAGAGAACGTGGAGGGGGTGCTGACGGAGTTATTCCACTCTATACTCCAGACACCCACCCCACGCTTGATTGAATTCGAGAGGGCCCATAGAACACTGCGACCACGAACTGTGGAGGACAGTCCGAGGGATATCCTCTGTTGCCTACATTCCTTCCCAACGAAAGATGCCATCATGCAAAAGGCTCGGGACCGACCGGCATGGCCCTACAGGGGAGCTCAGGTGTCATTATTCAATGACTTATCCCCGTTAACCCTGGAAGCACGGCGCGCACTCCGCCCGGTCACTAATGCCCTCAGGGACCGCCACATCACGTATAAATGGGGGTTCCCATTTGCCCTCATGGCACGACAAGGCAACCACTGGGTATCTCTCAGGGGGCCAGAAGACGTACCGGGTTTCCTGGAAGAACTCAGCCTTCCCCCACTGCCAGTACCAAATTGGATATTAGGCCCTCCAAGCCTGCCTCCAAGACCGCAAAGAGGGAGCAGACGCAGGGAAGCAAGATCCCCACCGCCTCAGCTCGCCAGGCGGCGCAGAAACCCAACTTCTCCTGAAGAATAAGCATCCAACCCGATGACGGCTACCAAGGATCATCCTGAGAGTCCTCACTTGTCCCGGTCTGCTCTTCGCTCAGTGTCGCCTCAACACCTCTACTGTTCCGGCTTACCTTGAAGGAACCTCACCATCCTGCTATGAGAAGGTTGTTTCTTGGGCTCCCTACGACCGAAGATGAGGACGGAAAGCTCACAGCTGACACCCCCAGGTACACTGGTTTTTGAGTGGGCATCCCTCCGGGACTGTGGACCCGTGGCACTATGTCTGGTGCGGTGCCTGCTCCCCCTACATTGCCCCCCCCTTCCCGCCCACCTGACTCCGCTGCTACTGGGGCCCTGGGGATACATGTTGGGTGGGGGGTGCCGGGTTGGGGAATACGGGTTTTGGGGTCAGTCTCCAAGTTGCCAATTTATACAAGTCTTCAGGAACCGGACCAGACTGCAGCACAGCGGAACACGTGAATATGCAATCTAAACGTTAATTATCTGAACTCTATATTAACTGATTCATGTTTGATCACTGTTTCCCATTCGTATGGTACCTGACTCTAACCACGTTACATTGCCGTTAGGGCCCGGACACGGGGTGTTCAGAACTTCACCCATGTCACCCATGCCGCATGTTGCAACTAACTGTAGATAATTGATATGTGAGCTTTGATGGTACACGGCAAGAGGGGTATATGTCTTGCCGTGTACCATCAAAGCTCACATATCAATTATCTACAGTTAGTTGCAACATGCGGCAGGCCCCCCCTGAGCTGGATGTCTCACCCTAACTACTGGAAGTTCCACACACACACTGCCCACTTCACGACCCTAACGTGTATGACAACTCATAGGCACGCTTACCACTGGGTGGGTAGGGGAGACACTGATCCTGACCTCGAGGTTCACACGAACCCACACACATATGAGGGGGGGGCATGGGGGGGTGGTCTCGCACCTAGGGAGCAGTGACCGACTACACGCCACAAAGGTGACTTGGCTCAAAGGGGGATGGGACATGGGGGGAAGTGACACAGGAGCTCATTGGATGACGCATAGCCTAAAGGGAATTGAACCTGGACACAGGGGTAGTCTTTAATCTTTAATATTTAGTATTTCATGTTTCATATTTTGTATTTCATATTTCATGTAAAGTATTGCTCTGTCTGGTTAAGAAACGAAACTGTCATGTTGAAAGTTAATACAATCTTGAATTAATGTCTGTACACATTTGACACGTGTGACCATTTGCATATGACGCATTTGCAAGCCCAACACTCAAAACAGATAGGAGGGAGGGGACGGGTGACCTCAAATCCTCTACATTTGTTTACACCTTTCTTTATCTCCTCTACCGCTACATCTGGTGCGGACCCTGCATCACGCTACCCACATTTTTACTAGTGCTCAGGCTTCACAGCCAGGCTGTAGGCTCTCCCGACCTCAGGGCAGGTCCCAGGTCTGGTGCTTATCGGCGCTGGTTGCAGCACTTGTACCTCCCCCTCCCCTCCCCCCCCCTGAAGGAAGGGACTTAGTTTCAGCTAATTTAACCTTAGCTCGGGACGCACCCGAACACTAAGGACGACCACTGCCAGTAGTTGAGACCCTCCCAACCCCACTCATCACACACATTGACCGACTCTCTTCCCAGACGCCTCGAGCTCCTGAGGAACCCCCTCCTGGTACCTCACAGGCCACCCTCTCCCTTTCCTACCTTCCTCCCCTTCTCCCCATCTCTCCTGGTACGGATCTGTATCGTGGGCCTTGGACCTGACTGACACTTGAACCGCCTAGACCGCGATTCCGCAATGGCATACCGCTGCGCACCTCTGAGGGTCCTGACACAAAACTGCAGAGGCTTAAATGCCCCGGAACGCAGGTCGCATTTACTTAGAGTACTGAAGAAACAACAGATCTCGATTGCCATGGTCCAGGAAACCCACTTCAGGGAAGGTTCGGCACCCAGATTGCACAATATGCACTATCCTGACGCCTATTTCTGCAACCACCCATCGGCCCACAGGGCAGGAGTAGCTATTGTCGTGGCAGCCGAGTTGTCGTTTCGGGAACTAGATCGAGAAAATGACCCGCAAGGGCGATACCTCTTCTTAAAGGGCATTTTAGCCGACAAAGTCTACACTTTGGCGACAATATACGTCCCCAATAAGAAACAGGCCCCCTTTTTATGTAACATTCTACACAAACTGGAAGACTTCACAGAAGGGATTCTTTTGGTAGGAGGCGATTTTAACGCTCCATTGGACCCGACATTAGACTCCTCATCAGGGCACAGCTGCCTGTCACAACGCAACATTAAAAGCATTCGAGAGTCACTGGACTCTATGAGGTTGGTCGACTGCTGGAGAATCCTAAATCCCTTGACTAAGGACTACACGTATTATTCGGCCTTACACGACCGATATTCCCGCATCGATTACCTCTTTATCACACAGGAAGGCTTGTCTAGGCTACATAAAGCAGATATCGAGCCGGCTGCATGGTCCGATCATGGCTCGGTGACGATGGAACTAGAGTCCCCTCTATTCCGGCCATCCAGGTGGACATGGCGACTTAACGAAACTCTCCTGTCGGACCCGGGAACCAGGACACAAATCATTCAAGAGCTGGAACAATTTTTCAGGGAAAATGATACGCCCGGGATATCCCCAATCACCATATGGGAAGCCCATAAGAGTGTCATCCGAGGAGTACTCATACGCACTGCCACGATCAAGAGACGAGAAGCAATGCAGGAAATGGCCGACCTCTACCAATCCGTAGCGCAACTAGAACGCCAGCACAAAAGAACCCATCTTAACGCAGTATATGGTGAATTAATGGAAAAGAGAAGGAACCTTAGAGAGCTCAT
Source organism: Pelobates fuscus (assembly GCF_036172605.1). NCBI lineage: Eukaryota > Metazoa > Chordata > Amphibia > Anura > Pelobatidae > Pelobates > Pelobates fuscus. The sequence continues at coordinate 198,597,833 of NC_086322.1, read as the reverse complement.
CCTGAAACGGCACCTCAGGACGTTACGACGCTCAAAAGGCTTCTACTACGCTCACGCGAATAAAGGGGGCAAATATCTGGCAAGAATTCTCAAGGGCCCTTCACCTCACAGACAGATACATAAGATACGGCTCGCGACAGGAGAAGTGTTGCCCCTCCCACAAAAAATCGCGGAAGAATTTAGGATATACTACCAAAACCTGTACAACCTGCATCCACCGGCGGATAGAGAATCTTCGGCACGACAGTCCACGCGGATCCAAGAATACCTACATGGCACCATCACGAACACAATTACTCGAGACGCGGCCTCGATACTGGACTCCCCAGTTAGCACTGAAGAACTTGCGGCAGCTCTCAAATCATCCTAAACCGGCAAGGCCCTGGGACCGGATGGCTTTTCGGTCGGGTATTACAAAAAGTTCTCCAGTACCTTGCTTCCATGGCTGACCAAGGCAATAAATGATGTGGGGGAAGGGGGAAACCTCGGACCGGAATCACTAGCAGCCACCATCACGGTCCTATTAAAACCAGGGAAAGACCCGCTGACCTGCGCTAGTTACCGCCCGATCTCGCTGCTCAATGTGGACACTAAACTATTTACCAAGGTACTGGCAACTAGACTGAAACAACTCCTCCCGGATTTGATACACGTGGACCAAACAGGTTTCATTCCGGGCAGGGAAGCCAGAGATAGCACTCTCCGACTCTTCTCCATTCAGCATCACGTAAGGCGAACAAAAACCCCCCTAATGCTGCTGTCGACGGACGCTGAAAAAGCGTTCGATCGCGTTAATTGGACCTATATGATAACAACTCTTCGACAGATGGGTTGCGGACAAAGGCTCCTCACCTGGATATCGGCATTGTATAGCAGACCCCGGGCTACGATCAGAGTCAACGGAGCCACGACAACCGACTTCGCAATCAATAACGGCACCCGTCAGGGGTGCCCGTTATCGCCCCTGCTGTTCGCAATATCGCTAGAACCACTACTACAATCGATCCGCTTAAACCCAGATATCCAAGGATACGAATGGAAGGAGAAGTGTCATAAGATAGCCGCGTACGCGGATGATCTGCTTTTCTTTATACGCAACCCTAGAACCACCCTCCCTTGCCTCCTCTCCGAAATCGAAAAATACGGGAAACTGTCTGGGTTCAAGCTCAATCTTGCGAAATGCAAAGCCCTGAATCTCACGTTATCTACTTCGGAATATGATTCGCTGAAACCACACTTCACGTTTCGATGGTGTCATGACAAAATGAAGTACCTCGGCATCTGGATACCCGCTGACCCGACGGACGTATACAGGTTCAACTTTCAACCCATGTCACAGAAGATAATTGCTGACCTGACCAAATGGTCATACCCGCACATCTCATGGCATGGTCGAATAGCAGTTCTGAAAATGAACATACTCCCGAGACTTCTCTACCTAATGCAGACCATTCCCATCGCTCTACCGACAACCTTCTTTTCTCCCCTGAAATCGGCGGTTATCCGATACGTGTGGCGAGGCGAAAGATCCAGGCTGCGGTATGACATACTTACCCGACCCAGACAGCGAGGAGGCCTAGCACTACCGGATTTCAGGAAGTACTACCAAGCCACGGTACTACAACGTATCCTGGACTGGCACACGAAAACGACATGGAAACAATGGGTTGAGTTGGACAGAGGCCTTATAGGCCCTACAATCGAGGCTAAGATCTGGGGAGGCGACGGGCATAATGTCTCACAACACCGAGAGGAAGGGACAGTCCTGCAAACGATCCAGGGATGGAGGACCATGAGAGACCAAACTCGCATCTCTCCCACTCCTAGTCCAATGACCCCTTTAACACATAACAAATCGGTGGGAGGAGGGCTCCCACCCGGCGCATGGCCTATCGCTACCACTGGGACATATATCCCGATATACAGAGCACTAGGGGCTGGGAGACTGCGCACGCTAGACTCGTTGCTGGAAGGTGAACCTAGGACCCCCCTCGCCATCATGAGATACATACAACTGGCACACTACTACAACACGATGCCCCACAAGGATCGCCTACACAGGAATCTATCTTGGTTTGAGAACCTCTGCTACGGGGGTGACCCCCTGGACCATGCAATCTCGGTACTTTACCAGAACCTTATAACAGCCGACATACCTACCGCCAGTACATTCCAACGACAATGGGAAGAACAACTGGGAACGACCTTCACAGCCCCTCAATGGGATAAGGCACTCATCTGGCAACAGAAGAGCTCCATGAGCTTGCATTATCAAGAGGTAAATTATAAGTTGATCTCATCTTGGTACAGAACACCGACAAGATTGCACCAGATCTTCCCATCCATCTCCCCTACCTGTTGGCGATGCCACACGGACAGGGGCACCATGGCCCACATTTGGTGGTCGTGCAGGGACATAACCGCATACTGGATAATGATCAGAGATGAGGTAGCATCCATTCTGGGGGAAATACCGGACTGGAATGCAGGACTGGCGTTACTTCATATCTCGACGCAACCAATCCCGGTATATAAGAAGTCGATACTCCGTCACCTCCTGAACGCAGTTAAAGCATCCATACCGGTACACTGGAAAACAACTAGGATACCCACCAAGGAGGAATGGATACAACGAGTCGAGGATATACAAGCAGCCGAGGCGGCACATGCTTCCCTGGTGGACCGTGGAACTAAACACGCAGAGATGTGGTTCCCATGGTTCCAATACATATCGCGATACCGGCGAGACAGTGGCGATGCCGGGGCAGCGGAGGGAACGTCTGCGGGGACAGGTCCCACGTAGCAGATCGTGACCAATCCACCCCCCCCACCTCTCCCCCCCCCCCTACCCTGCCTTCTTGCCTTGCCCCATCTTCTTCCCGTTACTTTGTATGACATGCCACTGAGGTGCTAGTCTGGGGGCGAGCGGGAGCAGGGACGATGGTGGTAGAACACTAGCACAGCACTACACACTACCCATTTCTAACACATAGCACACGAGGCATAGTGCCACTACAACCTACCTCTGACGTTTAACCCCCTAAGACTCAAGATAAAAACTGAACGCTACACTACATACAGAAACCTACAGAACTACCATGACCGACTACGGTCCCTACACCTCTCCCCCCCCCCCCCACCCCCACCCCCTTCTCCCTAATACCCCATGCACATGCAGTACAGCTTATAACCTCGTACTACCTGCACCATAGCAAAAACGACAAAGCCTTCTCCACCATGTCCTTAATATTACTCATAACGCAACTAAGCAGAAGTTGGGAAGGAGATGATCACCTACTTAACACGCAATGTTACCCCATTAGTACGCACATGACCTTTGGCTAGGAGGACTATGATACAGTGGGAACGATACATCAACGAGCTTATACTACATAATGGGACTGATCACTTCCACAACTCACGGATCACTACACCCGAGCACTGCCAGCCCCATGACAGAAACACACCCAAAGCAGACACAACCACGAGGACCGATTTTGGTTACTGACTTTAGACAGAAGGGATACCCCTGCTTCCTACCGACAGGCGAGGGGTAATGGTAACCACTGCTCCCCCGTAGGGTGACTTTACTGAGATCTGCGAGTCCGCAGACACAGCCAACCTCAGAACTCAATTGCTATGGCTCAGCACTAGTGGGTAATAGCTGGATAAATATCATGGATATCTGATATACCCTGCTTATTTACTATGGGACACCAAATGGATCCTCCTGCACTATGTCCTACACTTGAATAATGGAATTATACTTAATTGCTCTAGCAGGTATAGTTAAACTATAATGTATTACTGACCATGTGCCACACCCATATTCCTAAAACTTCTGACTATGCAATTCACTGTGAATATAACTACCCACAAACTCTTATTACATGTATAGAAAAAACAGAGAGAGAAAACAAAAAACAAACAAAAGGAAAGTAAAGATGTAGCAGTTATTGTTCGCTAACTCAATGTTCCAATACACTGTTGATTTGTTCATGTAAAATCTAAGCCTATTACTGCTGTTGTAGCAGCATAGGTAATGTTATACTGATACCGGAGAAACTGACGGAAGCCAAGCACAGAGAGATGGACACAGGTTTCTTCAGGAAGGAAGAGATTCTTTATTGGATCACCGATCGGGACTCAGAGGGACTAGCGTCACCAAAATACCACAAGTTCTGAGCCCCGGACAATAGTGCAGGCTCCTTATATAGGCATATAACTCCTCCCATATTAAGCTCCACCCGCACATTCTCTTAACCAATCAACACAAATAAGAATTAACTTCCTGTTTGACCGCATGGCTTGTCCAGCACAATGGAGGAGGGGAATACTATATCCTGTATTCTTGCACATGCTCCGTACACTACTGATCGTATCTTGCCTCGTGCAACCAACTGATCGATACGTCAGCATATGCACGTACACATGCCACGTGGTAATCTCGGCCTACTAAATTTATTTTTACCGAGATTCCACCACATTCCCCCCTTTGATGCCTCTTGATATTTTACAATTACTTGAGGCATCACATAACCTTAGTTTTGCTTACACCGCAAGTTACCTTGAACCAGACCAGACTTATCTTATGATGTGAATCTTTTAACACTCATCTTCCTGCATTGGTTCTCCTTGATCTAGAGCCTTATACTTATATATCGCCATTATCTGTGCAGCAGCCTTCCTCTCTGCTATACTTCCTATCAGGCTTTGCACAGACCTAACTACTAAGGGTATAAGACACGGTAGGAGTAGACACAACAGTAAAATCAGTAGGACTCCACCTACCACTGCCTTAAGCCCTCCAAACCACTCATACCAGCTACCAAACCAACTACTTGGATTGTACCCTTTCCATACCTGAGTAGGCACATGCGCTAGTTTAACCATATGGCTAGTAAGCTCAGCTATTGCTTGCCCTTCGTCATCTATTTGAAGACAGCAATTGCTTAGGTTAAACTTCCCACATACACCTCCCTCTACTGCCAAAAGGTAATCCAAGGCTAATCTATTCTGGTATACTGCTGTCCTCATCCTGGTATTATGTTTCACTAGGAGATTGAGCGCTTGTGACGTCTCGTTGGTGATAATCTCAACCACCGCCTGTAATCTTATAATGCGGTTGAGCATATAAATAGGGGTTCTATAACCAAAGGTACCATCTTCTGCCCACGTGGCTGGCCCATAATAATCTATGATACGCTGGGGAGGCCATTCATTATCTTCCCAGGTGCCTATCTCTAAGGGTCCCCTTTTCTTCCTATGATTCACATCATACACTTTAACACCTAAAGTCTCACCTGTTTCAATCGGTAACAAGAAGAAGGATGGTTTGAGCATACCCAACACACATGCCCCTTCCCAGTCCTGTGGCAACTCCGAATAGGCTTTCTTACCACAGATCCAGTACAAATTTGCTGGGGCTCTCCAGGTAGATGTGATGGATAAATCAAACCACACATCCTTTAAACTGGCATATCTAGCAAACGGGTTAGATGGTTCTGAGACATTTGAAGCCGACCACCAAGTTGTATTTTTAGTATCATCATCATAAGCTTTTTGCCCTAGACAAGTTAATTCTCCTTCAGAAGTATTATACATTATTCCTTTCCTTGCTATGCAAACATAACCTATGATGGAGGTCTTTAATCTCCACTCAGATTTACCTCTAACACTCAAATGATAATCGGCTTGTGTAGATATTAGTTGGTCAACTGCCTCAGAACCGGACATTACCTCCTTTGCTTCCCAAGGCCATTGGTCTCCCATGTTAGTACCTCCACACACATAGCAGTTGGTAACATTAAGACTACCGGCAATACTTTCAGCTAGGTCAATGAACAGGTTTTTAGCGTTATGGGGGATCTTATTATCTATACTCATCTCTTCATAAAAGGAATGGTATACTTGATGAGTCTGGGAGGATACCGTATCAGTCTCTATTCCTATAAACAATAATGTCCCAGGATCTAAACCCGTCCCGTATATCTGAAACCCAAATAAATTTCCATACTTATCTAGGAACTTGTCGGGGTTATTAATAAGTATATGGACTGGGTTGCATTCCATAGACTTACAATAAGGGCTAGTCGGCAACTTAGTCACTATCATGTCTTTATCTACTGTCTGTCCCCAAGTCGCCCACCCCACACAAGACCAATATGGGCAAAAGTTATAGTCTTTATTTGGGCATCTAGGACTTACATATTTATTTTTACTACTGGGACAAATATATTTATCATTAGACCCATACGTCCTCTCCCATCTAAGATCCCCACATACATTCCACGGTTTTCTACCACTTGATATCGCCTTACATGCATCAAATAACAGAACACCCGAAGAATATACGGATTCTAACACCGTCTTATTAATTAGGGTCCCCTGAGGATCTCCATTCCTGAGAGTCAACCAAATTGTACGCGGTTGATACTCTGGACTGAAGCACTTAGGTTCTCCTACTCCTAAATGGCACACACTATAGTCTATATTTAGGTATCTACATCTCGATACATCTCCTTTACACTCGTATTGTGAATGCCAAATTAGGGTTTGGGAAATATGGTTACCTGTTCTCGTAGTCTTAATGCATACCTCACAGCTAGGAGTGTCGGTACCTCTACCTTCCTGAATATAAAAACACATGTAAATAAACACAATCAAAAGCACATCTTTCGCCGTCATCCTCAGTCTTCGTCCGTGCGATGGAACCTCAGCTTCCAGGATGTGAGGGCTGCAGGGAATGGAGTTCTGCTCGTCTTCACAGGTGTCCCTTCGAGACTTTCCTGGCTTATACACTATGTGTTGGTAAGCGGACAGGCTTTATTATGGCCTTCTCACTCACACCTGTAACAATAAAATTTGTAATCCACAATAATTCCTCGTTACTCCGACTGAGTAGTGCGTTTCAACCGGATCTTGCAGGGATTCTCTGGATCTGCTGTAACTTGCCAAGAATCGACTGCTGCTGGTTTAACCCTGGAGTGATGTATCCACGGAGTTACTTCGGCTACTTTTATCGCTGTAGGGGTAGACAAAAGAACAACATAAGGACCTCTCCACTTGGGCCCTAACGGTACATTATTCCACTCTTTAATCCACACTTGGTCTCCTGGATGATAACTATGAACAGGGGGATAAATATTCACAGGTAATCTATCTTGTACCCATTTCTGTACCTCCTCCATAGTCTTACCCAACTCTACAACCTGCTGCCGGGTAATTCCTTCTCCCAACTGACTCAAATCCCCCCTTAAGTTACCAAGTACGGGAGGTGGTCGCCCATACATGATTTCAAAAGGAGAGAGGCCCATCCTTCTGGTAGGGGTACTGCGGATTCGCAATAGAGCTATGGGTAAGAGAACGTTCCACTTAAGTTGGGTTTCCTGACACATTTTAGCCAACTGGTTCTTAATAGTTCTATTCATTCTCTCTACCTTACCAGAACTCTGGGGTCTATATGCAGTATGAAGCCTCCACTTTATACCAAGCATATGAGTCAGTTGTTGTAGGCACTGGTGAACAAAAGCTGGACCATTGTCCGATCCTATAGAACAGGGTAGTCCATATCGGGGTATTATTTCTCGTAGCAGGAATCTTACAACTTCTCCTGCTTTCTCTGTACGAGTAGGACATGCTTCTACCCAGCCTGAATAGGTGCACACAATTACCAACAGGTAACGATGTCCACCCGATTTAGGCATCACTGTAAAGTCTATTTGTAGATCGGACATGGGGAGTCCCCCCATAAACTGGACTCCTGGTGGCTTTACTGGTCCTTGTCTTGCATTATTCTTAGCACACGTTACACATCTGCGTACAATGGCCTGAGTCAAGTTGGACAATCTTGGTATGTAGAAATGTTTCCTGAGAGATTCTTCAGTACTGTCTCTCCCAGAATGTGTCCCGTTGTGATAATTTTGGACAATTTCTACCGCTAGTGATGCTGGTATGACTATTCTTCCATCTTCTAGCTGATACCACTTGTTCTCCAAATACTTTCCCGGTTCAGTCTTTAACCACTCCTCTTCTTGAGCTGTATAAACTGGAGTCCATTGGGACAGTGGAGTTGGTATAAGAGCAGCTATATGCCCCACATACTCCTGTCTTCCTGATTCAGCAGCACGCTTAGCTGCACTATCTGCCATCCGATTTCCCTTGGTTACATCACCATCTCCTCTCAGATGCGCTCGACAATGTATGATACCGACTTCTTTCGGCTCCCACACTGCTTCCAATAGTTGTAGGATTTCGGCTGCGTATTTGATTTCTTTGCCTTCTGAATTCAGTAGTCCTCTTTCTTTATACAAAGCTCCGTGGGCATGAGTGGTTAAGAACGCATACTTAGAGTCCGTATAGATATTCACTCTTAAACCTTCAGCCAATTGTAACGCTCGTGTTAGTGCTATTAATTCTGCCTTTTGTGCTGATGTTCCTTTCGCCAGTGGCCGAGCTTCTATCACCTTGTCTATTGTTGTTACTGCATATCCTGCATAGCGGATCCCTTCTTTCACATAACTACTGCCGTTGGTATAATATTGAACATCGGGGTTCTGGATGGGAAAATCACGAAGATCTGGTCTACTTGAAAATACTTCATCCATTACTTCCAAACAATCATGTTGACTTTCAGTAGGTTGCGGCAAAAGGGTAGCTGGATTTAAGGTGTTTACAGTCTCTAAATGCACTCTTGGGTTTTCACACAACATTGCTTGATACTTGGTCATACGGCTGTTACTAAACCAATGATTTCCTTTGTAATCCAACAACGTCTGTACTGCATGTGGGACTCGTACATAAAGTTCTTGACCCAGAGTGAGTTTATCGGCTTCAGCTACTAGCAGGGCGGCTGCAGCTACGGCTCTTAGACAAGGTGGAAGTCCGCTGGCCACTGCATCCAATTGCTTAGACATGTAGGCAACAGGTCTTTGCCATGATCCCAAGTACTGTGTCAATACTCCCACAGCCATTCTTCTTTGCTCGTGTACATATAAGTAGAATGGTCGTGTGTGATCAGGTAGACCTAATGCTGGGGCACTCATCAAAGCCTTCTTCACATCTTCAAATGCCGTTTGCTGTTCTTGGGTCCATAAGAAGGGGTCGTGCTCTGTACCTTTGATGGCTGCGTACAGAGGTTTTGCCAGTATCGCATAGCTGGGAATCCATATCCTACAGAAGCCTGCTGCCCCCAAGAATTCTCGCACTTGTCTTCTATTCTTGGGTATTGGTATTTGGCAGACAGCTTCTTTTCTCTCTGGCCCCATAATCCTTTGACCTTCAGAGATATGGAATCCCAGATACTTGACAGTTGGCAAACACAACTGAGCCTTCTTCCTGGACACCTTGTATCCTGCCTTCCAGAGAATATGTAGTAGATCGTGCGTTGCTTGCTGACATTTTTCTTTTGTAACTGCTGCTATCAACAAGTCATCTACATATTGTAACAATACACATTCTCCTGGGATAGACTCGAAATCCAGTAGATCTTGACTTAGAGCTGAACCAAATAGGGTAGGTGAATTTTTAAACCCTTGGGGCAGTCTTGTCCAAGTCATTTGGCGTTTTGAGCCCGTTACAGCGTTCTCCCATTGGAAAGCGAAAATACATTGACTTTCTGCGGCAATTCGGAGGCAAAAGAAGGCATCTTTGAGATCTAAGACTGTGAAGTAAGTAGCCCCGCCCGGAATTAAAGCAAGCAGGTTATATGGATTGGGTACAACTGGATGTATACTAACAACCGCATCATTGACTGCTCTCAAGTCCTGCACAGGTCGATACTCATCTGTACCGGGCTTTTGAACAGGCAGCAATGGGGTGTTCCAGGGGGAAGTACAGAATTTTAGGATACCATACCGTATGAACTTATCCAGATAGGATTGGATGTTCTTCTTAGCCTTCTGTGGGATGTGGTATTGTCTTAGGCTCACTGGATAAACCCCAAGTTTCAGTTCAATTTTTATAGGTGGAATATTGCGGGCCAGTCCTGGTGGGTTGTTCTCTGCCCAAACTCCTGGTATGTTAAACAATGTCTCATCACTCCTAGGGTTTTGGCTAGTCAACACTGTATAAAGTCGCCACTCTTCTTCCTTTGGTACGGATAAAGTCATAATACCTGAAGGTCCATTAAACTTTAAGGATGTTGTTCCATTTGGTAGGAACGTAATCTGCGCTTGTAATTTTGATAGCATATCACGTCCCAGCAATTGGACTGGACATTCAGGCATATAAAGGAATTGGTGTTTTACTACGTGGCCTCCCAATGTACAGAGTCGACTTTTAAGAACCGGTTTTTCAGCACTTCTTCCAGTTGCTCCTATCACAGTAATAGTCCTTCCAGATGGAGGAGCAACTAGATTAGTCACCACTGAATGTTCAGCACCAGTGTCGATCATGAACGCACTCCTTTTTCCCCCTATTGATACATCGACCATAGGCTCCGCTCGACCAAGGGGGATGGAGCCCGGTCGGTATCAATAGTCCTCCATGACCGTGTCAGCCAATCCTACAAAGTCCCTACCTTCTCTATCGCGGGACCTTTGCGCTGCTGGAATATACCTGTCTTCCCTAACACTTCCTCTGTTCCCATTACTCCCTCTATAACCATTACTCCCTCCGGGGCCTCCTCTACCTCTCGCTCTGCCTCTAAAGTTTCCGTAGCCTGCCCTGGGTTGGTCTCTCTCGTACTGCTCTCTTTGCGGACATTCGTTCCTCCAATGCCCTTCTTCCTTGCAATACGCGCATTGATCCCTACTCAAAGGCTCCCTACTCCATCTATTATTGCCTCTATCTGGGCCCCGTTTATCTACGCCTGCGATCGCTACCGCTAGCATATCAGCCTTTTTACGCATCTTGCGCTCTTCCTCTTTCTTACTTTCTGTATCCCTGTTCATATAGACCTTATTTGCTACCTCCATTAGTTGGGTGATGGACATACCTGCAAACCCTTCTAACTTTTGTAGCTTGCGCTTAATATCCCCGTATGCTTGGCTGACAAAGGCGGAGTTAACCATTCGGGAATTGTCTGCGTCTTCCGGATTAAAGGGGGTATACAAGCGGTATGCCTCCAATAATCGGTCATAAAAGACACTGGGCGCTTCATCGCTTTTCTGGATCACCTCAACTGTCTTCGACATGTTAATGGCTTTCTTTCCTCCTGCTTTCATGCCAGCAATTATAGCGTCTCTATAGGCTCTGAGTTGAACCATATCAGCACCATTTACGTTCCAATCGGGATCAGTGTTGGGATAATGTGTTGCGGCCCATGCTGCTGGATTAGCTTGGTTCAAAACACGGGCTCTATCCTCTAGTGCTTTTATGGCTGCTTGATTTATTCTTGTCCTTTCCTCATTGTTAAATAAAGTCATTAGTAACTGCTGGCAATCAGCCCATGTCGGATTATGCGTCTGTACTATTGAGGTGAACAGATCAGTCATAGCTTGTGGTTTCTCAGTATACGAGGAATTATGGGTCTTCCAGTTTAAAAGATCGGTTGTGGTAAATGGGACATATACGAAGACTGGGTCAGCGTGTGCCATTTGACCTGCGGCATCGATATAAGCTGACCCGGGATTCAGACGAAGAGGCATCTGATAGTGCTTTAATTGTTGGGCACCAGTCAACTGTCGGGTTTGGATGGGGCTACGTAGAGAGGCGTCAGTCATGGGTTCCGGTCGGGGAGAGATAGGGTATGGGGATGTGGGAGGTTGGTTTTGGGAAAAGGTCGTAAATAAAACACTTCGAGCCGAGCTAGATGAAGCTTGACCGGAAGTCTGAAGTGGCGCCAAATCAGGATATTTGTTTCTAATGGGGGTGGGTTCTGGTTCCGGAAGGGGAGATTTAGTACGAGGGGGGGTGGATCCTGTACTGGAGGAGGAAGCGGAAGTGGATGGGGGTAATGAGGGGAGGGCTGCAGGACTTCCTGCGTTTGCGTCACTTCTTCTTAACGGAAAGTAAGGGGGCGGCAAAGGGATCTCGGACTCAGGGGGCGTGTCCAAAATGGGCCTAACACCAGTCCTAGTGGACGAACAAGTCCTAGCTACCATGAGGCGACACTGCTCCTCGTGGCATGTCTGGAGCCATTTTGGCGAGTCATTTACGGCCTGTCTCCAACAGTCAATATAAGGAAACTGGCCGTAAAGTTCAGGCCTACCTGATACAGCCACGTGTAAGCGCTGTACCAGAGTTAGATCCAAACTGCCACGTGGCGGCCATGCCGCAACCAAAGTAGGCCACTCCCTAGTGCACAAAGTAACTAAACGCACAGGAGACATCTTAACCCCAAAATCACAAGTTTTGAATCCCTTTTTAAAATTCTTCACCATACAACCTAAGGGATCCGGAATCGTTGACTGCGACGCACCCATACTTAACAATGGAACGTCGTCGACAACGAATACTATACACGCGTACTATTCAACAGTCACACCCGTTTCCTCTGGCAACAGCACCACGTGGTACGGTTACCAAGTGAAACGTACACAATAACAATAAACACTCAGGGAATTCCCGTACACACACAGCTGTTACACCAGTCACTATATAATCAATATTATGCCCTTTGGCGTAACTATACAGTCACCCACGCTATAATTCTCTATATACGAATTACCCGTCTATAACACACCCCAGTAACATCGTCTTTTACAAATAGCGGTTACAGTACGGTTAGCATAGGTCAAAGCACAAGTTAAGGTCACAATACAATTATTAGTGGTTATGGTGTTAAACATGCAATGGACAACAATGATTAGTACTTATATACAGTGTCAGTAAATATACAGGGTTATGGTACCGTGCACTATAATACAGCAACACACTATTAACACTCTCGCTAGACGGCTGAGCTCGCGCTATCTAACAAGATATACACTTTACTAAAACAATCGTTAACACATTTACAATTCCCAACTAAACTATTGGCCAGTACCTTGAATGGACTACCTAAAACTATATACACCCGTTTTGGTTAGCCACACTGCCCAATCACCACATATATAGCGAGCTAGAGAACCGAATTTACACAGGCGCCTCTTAGTCGCACTATCAAAAGTCTAGTGGGTTCCAAATTTACACGCCTTCCCACTTAGCCCAGATAGGATGAGAACTAGCGAACCGAATTTACACAGGCGCCGCTTAGTCTCCCGGTCCCTCCGACCTAGCGAACGTAATATACACCCTAGAACGCTAGTCTAGACAAGACACCGGTGTCCGGCTAGGGCTATTTACACCAGGACCCCGCCTGACTAACCAAATCAAACGGTCTGACTAAAGAGCGTTCGATCGAGCGGTGCGCCTTCGCTCCTTCCCTCCGACAGAGGGGGCAGATACACAGATTCAAAACCCCTTTGGGCCTTCCGCACAATCGGTATACCCCTAGTGGGTCCTGCCGTCTAAAACAGCAGTTGTCTTACCTCCTCGTTCCTGAACCTGAGTTCACACTCATCGACGGGGACACCCCAGCACTTCTCACGTAGAGGCCGATGATCTCCTGGACAACAGACCAGTGGCGCCGAGACGAAGGGAGGTCCACGCAGAAGTTCAGGGGTGCAGCCGTAGAGAACGTGGGCAAAGATAGACCGTCTCACGCCTCTGCCTCTCAGCTACCGTTGAACGATGAGTTTCCCGGCCAATGCACCAAATGATACCGGAGAAACTGACGGAAGCCAAGCACAGAGAGATGGACACAGGTTTCTTCAGGAAGGAAGAGATTCTTTATTGGATCACCGATCGGGACTCAGAGGGACTAGCGTCACCAAAATACCACAAGTTCTGAGCCCCGGACAATAGTGCAGGCTCCTTATATAGGCATATAACTCCTCCCATATTAAGCTCCACCCGCACATTCTCTTAACCAATCAACACAAATAAGAATTAACTTCCTGTTTGACCGCATGGCTTGTCCAGCACAATGGAGGAGGGGAATACTATATCCTGTATTCTTGCACATGCTCCGTACACTACTGATCGTATCTTGCCTCGTGCAACCAACTGATCGATACGTCAGCATATGCACGTACACATGCCACGTGGTAATCTCGGCCTACTAAATTTATTTTTACCGAGATTCCACCACAATACTAACTTCTTTACCTCAATAAAGATTTACAAAAAAAGAATTGAAGAAATCTTATACAGTTCACATCAGCTAATTTTTCCTAGATTTTGCATTTCAGTTTTCAATTCACTGCACCTATGTATTTAGATGTGAATCCCAATTTGTCCCTCTACTAACAGACTGTGTCTGTGAACGAAAGTAAAATTATTGCTCTTTTATATTTCATTTTAAAGGGACACTATAGTCACCAGAACAACTACAGCTTATTGAATTTGTTCTGGTGAGTAGAATCATTACCTTCAGGCTTTTTGCTATAAACGCTGTCATTTCAGAGAAAATGCAGTGTTTACATTACAGCCTAGTGATAAGTTCACTGGCCACTCCTCAGATGGCTGTTAGATATCCTTCCTGGGTCATGGCTGCCTAAAATGCATCCAAACATTCAGTATCTCCTCCCTCTGCATGCAGACACTGAGATTTCCTCATAGAGATGCATTGATTCAATTTATCTCTATGAGGAGATGCTGATTGGCCAGGGCTGTGTTTGAATCATGCAGGCTCTGCCTCCTTGTCAGTCTCAGGCAATCCTATGGGGAAGCATTGTGATTGGATCAGACCACCACTTCTGTTGATGTCAGAGGTTGAGGAAGTTCACAGGCAGAGGCAGCAGCAGATTTTACAATCGTTAGGGAGGCAAAGGGGGCTAAGGGGGTTAGATAGTGATTTTAACACTATAGGGTCAGGAATACATGGTTGTGTTCCTGACCCTATAGTGCTCCTTTAAAAATGTTTTTGTTTTTTTTAAGTTATAGGGACACTAATGGCACCAAGCCACATCAGCACATGAAGTGCAGTGCCCCTGTCTTTTGAAGCCTGCAATATAAAACATTGCCACTAGAGGTGCTCCCTCTGCTATAACTGTGAAAAAAAGATCAAATGATTCTCTTTGAGCAGCATTTGATTGGCAAAGCATGGCATTTTGTCGAACATTTGCGCTAGCCTAACAATACTTCCCTATGGGGAAGCATTGCATTAATGGAAACCATACATTGATGATGACAGAAAAAGAGGAAATGTGGGAGACACACCTAGATAGGTCTCAGGACATTTTATCATTATGAACATGTCTGTATTCTTAACAATATAGTATTCCTTTAAGTAAAAAGTCAATTTTAATTGTCTCTTATTTTAATTCTGCAAATTTACAGAAAGAATTTCAGTTAATTGTATCGGTAGCCTGTGATTCGGATCAGAAATTGTGTTAGAGTGAATCCCATGATGGAGCTAAAAATGTTGTCCTCTATCTAATTTGTGTGAGATTTTTATTCCTCACCAAAAGTATATTTCACCCCAGCAATCGTAGCAATAGGTTTTATTGGAGTGAGTGCAAACAAAGGAGCTGTCACAAACACGTGATTCTTTTATTGTCATAATCTCATCCCTTTCCCAGTGACACATATTATGAGATAATTATAAAATTATAAGTAATGTGAAAGGATGCTACACATGCCATTGATGCATCTATTGTTTTGAAAAGGGGTGTTGTGAAGGGGAAACAGCTCTAGCACAAATAATAAATGATGTATTGGTGGAAAGCATGAAAATAAAAGATTGAAAGATTGTACAAGTTAATTAATAACTAAAATACACATTGAATTGGTAGTTATAATTCGAATTGCAGTAATTTTTCTATGTCAGTCTTTATTGGCACAGACTGGAGATAACATTTACTTCCATGGAGAGAGAGCACTCTTTTTACATTGATATAAAAAGAAATACACTTCTTATAAGAAATAATCCCTCAGAATTTGGAAATAAAACACTAATAATAAATCATAAAATAATAATAGTGAATTGAGAAAATTACGATTCCTGAATAAGTAAATTATAAATCAATTTTTGTGTCTGACCATTTTTTGAGATCTCCAAAATAGATATATAGACCAGAGACAAAAGGGGAAGCTTCGTATTCTATGAAGAATGAAAGAACGATAGTAGAATATCACTATATCAGGGTCAGTCCTGCAGTAGCGGTACATGGGCTGAAAATTACTATGGGTAATGAAATTGTAATTCTGATATTTCGTGTTTAAAAGATCTTGAGTCTGATCTGAAACTGTAACTAAGGCTTGACAAGGGCTCACTAAAGGGCCGAAACGTTGATGTACACTGTTTCTAAATAGAAGACTGCCTGCTTGAAGAATCTCCTGGTGTGCCTGGGCTGGTTTCTAATTTCCCAGTGTGGCTTTGGCAGTTTGCCGTCCCTTCCTGGAGCACCCCAGTGGGAATTATCCCTTATATATAATGTGTATTACTCAAAATGTGTACTTAAACTGTAACTACACTGTGTAGGTATATATAAAACAATCACCACATGCATTTAAAAACTGGAAAGTTTAAGGATATACATATTTTGCACTCACATGCAGTCTGGAAAAAACATCAGTAGCAATGGATAACAGGTTCATTGCTCATTGCTCATGAGTCATGGGGCACATGGAATCTATCCTATTGGTTATGGGGCACAGAGGGACAGATCACTGTGTACAATGGTAAAGGACCAGCACATTTCCCTTATATGCCTGATCCGGATATCCAGATACTATGGGCATTGTTTGGAATGTTTCTCAAATGTGCAGCCATTGCCTAACACTATAAAATATGGCTCAGAGCAGCAACAGATGAAAAACAAACAACACATTAAGCAGCCTATTGCAATATGTGGGCCCGGAGCTGTCACGATTCGGGGAACCCAACACGCTAACACACACACAGACACACACACAGAAAGTGTGCAGTACCGGTCCTTAGAGTGGCCGGGCTAAGCACACACAGAATAGTCAGGAGACAAGCCGAGTAAGGGGAACCAGAAAACAGAATAACGAGAAACAAGCCGAGGTCAAAGAGTAGGAGAAAGTCACAAAGTCAGTATAACAAGCCAGAGAGTACATAACCAGAAATCACACGTTCAGAATCAATACTATAAAGCAAAGACCACAACAGGGCAGGGAGGAACAGGAAAGGTAAGTATTTAAACCAGAAGGTTAATTCTGATTGGATAATTTCCAATCAGAATTAACAATCACACGTGGGAGATATCTAAACCTCCCACTGTGATTGAGGCACTGTGCCTTTAACGCCGGGTCAGGTGACTGACCCCGGCGTGTTACAAATTGGGCCGTCTCCCAGCGTGCAGCGTCATGCATGCTGCCGCTGGGGGACTTGGAGGAAGACGCGGGCGGCATCCGTGGCTGGGAGGATGCCGCCTGCCGAACACATGGCAGGAAGGGGACCGCGGACGGCTGGAGGGTGAGTGCCGCGAGCGGACTGCAGCCTCCCCTCGCAGCCGCCCGCGGGATCCTGACATTACCCCCCCCTCGAAGACCGCCCGGAGGGCGGGAAGCAGAAGGCTTCAAAGGAAACCGGGCATGAAAGGAGCGGACCAAAGAGGGAGCGTGCAAATCAGAGCTCGAAACCCAAGACCGCTCCTCAGGGCCGTACCCCTTCCAATCCACCAGATATTGCAGCCGACCCCTAGAAACACGAGAGTCGAGAAGGACAGCCACCTCGTACACGTCACTGGGGACCGCGCGAGGGGAAACGGGCCGCCTGAGGGGACGAGAGAACCGGTTACACAGCAAGGGTTTCAAAAGCGAGACGTGAAACGTGTTCGGAATACGCATGGAAGGAGGCAGGTCAAGGGAGTAGGAAACGGGGTTAACCCTACGTAACACTTTGTAGGGACCAAGAAATCTGGGAGCAAACTTCATCGAGGGAACCTTGAGACGAAGGTTCCTGGAGGACAACCATACCCTATCACCCGGAACATAAGAAGGGGCCGCAACCCTACGGCGATCAGCAAACCTCTTCTGAGCAGCTGCTGAACGAGACAGCGCAACATGGACCTGATCCCACATCTTCCGCAAAGAGGCGAGGTGCTGGTCCAAGGTGGGCATTCCCTTGTCGGAGAACGCACCGGGAAGGACGGAAGGTCGAAATCCATATGCAACCTCAAAAGGACTTAAGCCAGTAGACGAGTGAGACACCGTATTCCTGGCAAACTCAGCCCACGGAAGGAGGTGAGACCAGTCGTCCTGGTGCGCATTAGTGAAGCAGCGCAAATACAGTTCCACAGACTGGTTAGCACGTTCGGCTGCACCATTAGATTGCGGGTGATAGGAGGAAGTGAACGACAAGGAGACCCCCATCTCAGCACAAAAGCCCCTCCAAAACCGAGAGACAAATTGAGGACCCCTGTCAGACACGATATCCTGAGGAACTCCATGCAAGCGGAACACTTCTTTGGCAAACACCTGGGCCAACTGAACCGCAGAAGGAAGCTTTCTAAGCGGAATAAAGTGCGCCATTTTAGAGAACCTATCTGTCACAGTCAATATCACTGTCTGACCATTAGAAAGAGGAAGGTCTACAATGAAATCCATGGATAAGTGGGTCCATGGTTTCTTTGGTATAGACAGAGGCAAGAGTAGACCCTGGGGTCTCACATTAGGGGACTTACACTGCGTACAGACCCGACAAGCCTGTACAAAATCTACTACGTCCTGCTTAAGTGAAGGCCACCAGAACTGTTGAAGGAGGCCCTTAACCCCTTAAGGACACATGACATGTGTGACATGTCATGATTCCCTTTTATTCCAGAAGTTTGGTCCTTAAGGGGTTAAAGGTTTTGGTTACCCCCGGATGACCAGCAGTTTTGGCGGTGTGAAATAAAGTTAACAGCTTTTTTCTGTCCTTTGTTTTAACATATAGTTTACCAGCCGGCGTCTCAGGGGGTGCTTGGGTTTGGTATGTCTTAATACTATCAAGAAAAGGAGACGAAACAACCAAACGGGTAGCAGCTATTATCTGAGACGCAGGAACAATAGGTACAGGAGTCGGGTTAACAAATTCTAAAGGTTCATGCTGTCGGGAGATAGCGTCAGCTTTGGCATTACGGCAACCAGGCCTATAGGTAATGACGTATTGGAAACGTGAAAGAAATAGAGACCATCTAGCCTGCCGGGCAGATAGCCTTCTAGCGTCCGCTATATAGGAGAGGTTTTTATGATCAGTAATAACCATGATTTTGTGTCTAGAACCCTCTAATAAGTACCTCCATTCCTTAAAAGCTAACACAATAGCTAGTAGTTCCCTGTTCCCAACATCATAGTTCTTTTCTGGATCGGACAACCTTTTTGAAAAGAAACAACAGGGATGGAGGGGTTCGTCATGCGATAGCCTCTGTGACAGTACTGCTCCCACACCCGATTCAGAAGCGTCTACTTCCATAACAAAGGGGAGAGAAGGATTAGGGTGGTGCAGTACTGGAGCAGAGGCAAATGCCTTTTTGAGAGTTTCGAAGGCCTTAAGAGCTTCGGGAGTCCAAACTCTAGGGTGTAGACCTTTTTTAGTCAGCTTTGTTATAGGAGAGATAAGGGGTGAAAAGTTCTTTATAAATTTCCTATAATAGTTGGCAAATCCTATAAAACGCTGGATAGCCTTAAGTCCTTGGGGAAGTGGCCAGGGCAGTATGGCTTCCAATTTAGCAGGATCCATACTGAAACCCTGTTCAGTAATTATATATCCAAGGAATTGCACAGAGGTTTGATCGAACAAACATTTTTCTAACTTACAGTAGAGTCCGTTCTGTAATAATTTCTTGAGCACCATCCTAACATGATTATGGTGTGACTTCAAATCAGGGGAATACACAAGTATGCCGTCAAGGTACACCACGGCACAGACATGCAAAAGATCCCTAAGGACATCGTTTATGAGGTCCTGAAACACAGCAGGAGCATTACACAGTCCAAAAGGCATGACCAGATATTCGTAATGCCCACTGCGCGTATTAAACGCTGTTTTCCACTCGTCATTCTCCTTTATACGGACGAGGTTATAAGCCCCCCTGAGGTCTAATTTGGTGAAGAACTTAGAACCTTTCACACGATCAAACAACTCAGTGATGAGGGGGATAGGGTAGGCGTTTTTAATCGTTATCTTGTTCAAACCCCTGTAGTCTATACATGGCCTCAAGTCGCCCTCCTTCTTTGCCACAAAAAAGAAACCAGCACCAGCAGGAGAGGAGGACCTTCTAATAAAACCTTTACTTAAGGATTCCCGTATGTACTCCTCCATGATCTGGTTTTCTTTCTCAGAAAGAGGGTAGACCTTACTCCTAGGGGGCATAGTACCCGGTAACAGGTTTATGGCACAGTCATACTCCCGATGTGGGGGTAGCTTATCTGCCTCCCTTTTTTCAAAAACCAATGCAAGGTCTGCATATACAGAAGGGACAGAAACAGAAAGTGGTTTAGCCGTGGGCACATTGAGTGAACAAACAGGACGTACATGAGCCATACAGTCTCGTTGACAAGATTCCCCCCAGGAGAGTATATCCAAACAACCCCAGTCGAGTACCGGGTTGTGCTTAACTAACCAGGGAAAACCCAGAATGATGGAAGCAGTAGGGGAGTCAATTAGTTGGAAGGTTAACCTTTCCTTGTGCAAAGCACCCACAGACATAATGATTTCTTGGGTTTCATGGGTTACCAGAGGTTTCTCAAGCGGTCTACCATCTATGGCCTCAAAGGCCAAGGGTGTGGCCTTTTGGATCAAAGTCAAGGTTGCGGTTTTGGCAAAGTTCTCATCCATAAGGTTGTCTGCCGCACCTGAATCGATCAAGGCTTTAGTTGTTATGGTGGTTTTATTGACCAAAAGAGAAACCGTAATAAACGGTCTGGAGATGGACACATGAGGGGACAAAGTCATAACACCCGAGGCCGACCCCTCTCTAGGCCTTAGGTGCTGTAGTTTCCCTGTACCTTAGGGCAGGCATTACAGTAGTGCCCCCTCTTTCCACAATAAAGGCATAACCCCTCCCTTCTACGGTACGCTCTTTCAGCCTCAGTTAACCCCGTAGCGCCCAACTGCATGGGTGCAGGAGCGGGTAGTGCTAGTAATGCAGTACTGGGTAGAGCAGGTAACACCGTCGTTTACTACGCCTCTCTCTAATACGGTTATCAATAAGGATCACATAGTCTATAACATCATCCAAAAGAACAGGCAATTCCCTGGATGCTATTTCATCCAGTATGTAAGCGGCCAAACCTTCCTGAAAGGCTGTTACGAGGGCATCATTGTTCCAAACCACTTCAGCTGCTAGAGTGCGGAATTCGATAGTGTAATCCGCTACAGATCTATTACCCTGTCGTACCCTAAGCAGAGCTTTGCCAGCAGAAGCAACCCTACCGGGTTGATCAAATGTGCGTTTAAAAGCGGTCAAAAAATCTGCAAAGGACATTGGGGAAGCATTCTCCCACATGGGATTAAACCATGCTAAAGCTCTCCCTGACAGGTGGTTTATCAAAAAGGCTATTTTAGATCTGTCAGTGGGATAGGAACGTGGATTCATCACCAAAAGGATGTCAATTTGGTTGAGGAAACCACGACACAATGCTGGGACACCGCTGTAGCGCTGTGGCGGCGTCATATGCACTACATGGGCAGGAACGGGTACCGGAGTGGGAATGGGCTCGGGCACAGCTGCAGCAGCCTCCTGAACGGCAGGCTGCAAGTGTGCAGTGCGAGCCAGTATGGTTTGCAAAGCTTGAGCAAACTGATCCATACGGTGGTCCAAGCCATCCATTCTAGCCTCCTGATTAACTAGGAGCTGTGGTATGTCAGCAGGTTCCATTATGGCCCTGTTGTAATGTCACGATTCGGGGAACCCAACACGCTAACACACACACAGACACACACACAGAAAGTGTGCAGTACCGGTCCTTAGAGTGGCCGGGCTAAGCACACAGAATAGTCAGGAGACAAGCCGAGTAAGGGGAACCAGAAAACAGAATAATGAGAAACAAGCCGAGGTCAAAGGGTAGGAGAAAGTCACAAAGTCAGTATAACAAGCCAGAGAGTACGTAACCAGAAATCACACGTTCAGAATCAATACTATAAAGCAAAGACCACAACAGGGCAGGGAGGAACAGGAAAGGTAAGTATTTAAACCAGAAGATTAATTCTGATTGGATAATTTCCAATCAGAATTAAGAATCACACGTGGGAGATATCTAAACCTCCCACTGTGATTGAGGCACTGTGCCTTTAACGCCGGGTCAGGTGACTGACCCCGGCGTGTTACAAATTGGGCCGTCTCCCAGCGTGCAGCGTCATGCATGCTGCCGCTGGGGGACTTGGAGGAAGACGCGGGCGGCATCCGTGGCTGGGAGGATGCCGCCCGCCGAACACATGGCAGGAAGGGGACCGCGGACGGCTGGAGGGTGAGTGCCGCGAGCGGACTGCAGCCTCCCCTCGCAGCCGCCCGCGGGATCCTGACAGGAGCTTCAGTTCCAATTGTCCCTACGTCAGTCTCTCAAGGGGAGCAATTTATTGTTAGGTTTATTTGTTTTTGTCATGGTACATACAATTTATGCTCATTTTAAAGAGCATAAAATATAATCTTTACTTTGTGCTAGCAGATTTGCTAGCATATGTATAGATTGGTAGAAGACCTATTTAAAAATAGGTATTTCTGCCTTCTGTCAGTCAGTTCTTTGGCATAGACTCTATGCCAAAGAACTGACTAACCAGGGAGAGCAGAAAAGATCTCCCGTAGCTGGTCATCCTGCTCTCTATGTATATCACCCACAGCACAGGCATTGTGGTTGCTATGGTAACTCCTTAGCTTAAATATTCATTTCTAGTAACCTATTTAATACAACCGTGATCATATTGAAATCTATTCCGAGCCTCAGATTTGGAATCAATGAGGTGGGCTATGGTACAAGTAGTATTGTTAGAAGAGCAGTGTCTTATACACTGAGGGATCAGTGCCGCTATGGGAGGAACGGGTACATATAAAACCAGTTAATTAGCAATTATTATATAATGTAACACTTTTGTTCATCGTTAAAATGGCGTGTGAAAGTAAGCATCTCACAATACTCAATGAATATAGATAGACAGCTTAACTTCATCACACTCAGATATATAATAGTATATACAGTATAAACCTGCATCACCATGTTATTTCCACATCTAATATAACACATCAGTGTTCAGGGCTCTCCTTTCTTTATCTTTCTTTTTCCACCAACCTCTTTGTTTGTCAAAGTTGTTGCAGCCTAGTCAGTCATCTATGTTTTCACTGCTGCTTGGAGAGGTGATAGAGGTCTATGGCAAAAAACCGTATAGGTATACACATCCAATAAACAGACAGTTCAAGAGCATAGATACTGATCCCATAAGAAACAAACAGTATGCATCATACACAGCCTCACAGTATACTGATGTGCATAGACTGTGTGACACAAGTTAAGATGAAAGCAATAGGGGATTGTGATGACTTTGGGGCGTGTTGATATGCATGGAAATTATTGTTTTGAGAAGGTATTTGGTCTCAGTTCATGGGGATAATCAATCAGTGCCTTACAGTGTCTACAGGTACATTGGGTGGATAAAGTTATATAATGTGGCCAGTGAGCCACAAGCACTTTTCTACAGGCAGTACCAGCGATGCAAAGAAGATTTGATACCTGCTTGGAAAGACAACTGCAGGCACAAAATCTATTCCTGTCTGGGAAGAAGATTGCAGACAGAGAAGGACTACATAGGACTATATAGGCAGCACCTGGAGAAGGACTACATAGGCAGGGGGACCCGCACCTGCCTGAAAGGAGACATTGGGAGAAGGTCCTGCGTACTGAGACCAGCCCTGCTGGAGCAGATGGAGATGTTGGCTTGACCCCAGTCTCAACATTGATCCCTTTCTGAGGCAGCACACCCACAGCTCTGGTGATATATTCTGGGAATTGGTGGGTCTATTGCAAGATATGCCATTACACGAATCTCCAAAAATAACACAAAATGTTACACCTGAGTAGAAGGTTGCGAATGGAGGCATATTTTGCACTCTTGGTGGAAATTTATGTGTCAGGAGCTCGACGGGCTACTCGCACGAGGCATCGCGGGTGGTGGCTTCTGCTAGCCGCGCGCTCACTGTGGCGTTCTGACCGGTTGCGTTTCTGCGAGCGGCGGCTTAGAGTAACCATGTGCCGCTCGCGACAACTTCCCTTTGCTGCCCACCGCCAGCAGCGGTATCTGACTTCTGTCCGCCACTAGTGGCCGTTTCCAACGCTGCAGGCAGAGTGTCTGACGCTGACTCGGCGCATATTACTGATGTCACAGTTCTCAGTGAAAGAACTAAGTACCCCCCATGTGTCATAATTAACTCTGATTGGAAATTAGCCAATCAGAGTCGCACTAAGCATATATAAACTTACCTTTCCCATGTCTCCTTACGCCCTTTTGTGGTCTTTTGATAACCCAATAGCACGTATACTCTGTCTGATTGTCTGGTAACCAGAATTTTGGCTTGTCTCATCGTTTATCCTGCTCTATCTATCCCTTGACCTCGGCTTATTTAATCGATTGTTCTGTCTCTCTTGTATACTGACTTCTCTCTGTGCGCTCAGCCGGCCACTCTAAGGACCGGTAAGGCACTTTCTGTGTCTGTGAACTGTCAGCGTGTCTGGTTCTGGATTTCTTGACAATATGGACACCACCCCTCCTGAATTGTAGAGTTTTGTGTGTGTGTCTCTCTGCCATACCCCAAACCTTTTTGTTAGTGAAATTACAAATACATACTCATATTTATGAACACACCCGTACTCATGCACACTCACATTCATAAACACACGCCACACACAAACCGACATAGACACATACACAAACATTCATAATAAGAGATGGTCACATTCTACACAGACACATTCATATACATACAAAAGCACATTCAAACATACTGACATTCATTTGCACACACCCATATTCATATACATACACACATGCTCATGTTTATGCATGCACACACACAGTTCACTTGTTTAGATCTTAATCTATTGGGTACAGTAGGATCAGTCTAAACAGTGTATGCACACCTCCCTGTAGCTCTGTACAGATGCCAGGGCTAGAGGGATGTTACATCCCTGCACTGGCAGAGCACAGACTAGTTCTATCCGCTCCCCTGCCACCTGTGAGTTCTGTTCAATTGAATCAGCAAAGCAGATGCTTACCGCTCCACATTGCCACCAACAAATGCTTGCTCTGGCAAGAGGAGATTGTTCTGTGCACCCCCCTCATCACTTGAGGCAGATTGTCCCACCATTGCCCCGGTAAACACACCCCTGGTTGCATAAAAGATACATGTTCAATGAAACAATTAGGCCACTTCAACATCAGCAACACCTTCTCCTTTCCATTGGCACAGTGAGTGACTTGTAAGTTTTTTTTCAGTTAATTAGCTAATTCTGCACTGCAGGGCATAGCTCAGGAGAGCTATCGGAAGTTCCTAGTTAGATGCTCCTGGCTCATTTGGCAATTAGTTGTGGAGGCAGGAAACACTGCCAGTGAAACTCAGGTAAGAAGCCAAGCCATTTGAAAAATGTAGGGTCTACCAATTTGTTTATGTTATTATCCAATTATGGAAATACTTTTGATGGCATCTGCCTATGTGGGCTTTAGAGGTTAAGCTAGAAATATTATTTATAACATTTACATAGCTCCAGAATATTTAGAACCGCTTTTTAATTAAAGTAAGAGTTGAAGTAGGCCCATCTCAAATGAGCTTACATTCTATTTTAGGTAGTTGTTCAAGGACACTTACAGCCTCCTATGTGTAATTCAGGTTCAATTAGAACTTAGGTTTCCCAGTTCTAAGGCAATGATGTTACCACTGCTCTAACCCTTTGAATCCCCGAGAAATGGGACAGAAATGTGAAAGCAAGTTAAGCTATTAAAATAAATAATTAAAGAGAAGAACTTCTGAAATCTTGGCACTAAAAATTTTTGTTCGTCTAATAAAATAGTTATTAAAAGATGCAGCAATACTTTACTATTTTGCATCTCCATTACTGGACTAATATTGCAAATCAAACATTATCACTTAAATATATCTGCCATGTCTCTTTTCATTGATATTTATACAGATTATTTCTAGAAGCCTATCATGTTGGGCAACTTATGAAGAATGTGGCCAATTGCGAACATTTATGAATATGAAAATGTAAGCAGTTGTTCACAAAATACTTCTTTTACTGTGAACTTGCAATATTCTACCAAGATGTTGAAGAAATCATTATCCAGAGAGAGAGGTAGAAATCCTCACACAGAGAAACATAGTGAGGCTGTGAAAGCATTTGAGAACTGCAAGGAGTAATGCAATTACGTTCAGAGACTACTGAAGGCCATTGCGATAGTTGATCAAACATGCACAGTGCCAGACCACTTATTACTATAGGCAGCAGGTGGGGGGAAAATGCTTTGGCAGATTCAGAGTAAATGACACATAAACTTCTTTTAAAAGAACATTTAGCAACTTCTGTTTCTTTATGTCCAGCTTGTCTTGTTGCAACTATTTTGTCTTTGTTTGTCCACCTATTGTACAAAACCGTGGAATGTGATGTCACTTTACATATAATAATAATAATAATAATAATAATAATAATAATAGCTATAATAATAATAATAGTTATAATAACAATAATAATAATAATAATTATTATTATTATTATTATTATTATTATGTCTACTTTATCAGTCAACAAATATTGTAGCAATGTTTAATGTAATACAAAACTATCAACAGCTACATTATTATACAATTATTATTTTTAGATGGCTTCTTAGATGGCCACTTATGGCGCCTTATGGAAAATCCAGCTTTGTTTTATTCTACTTGTTATATAGCGGTACCTGTTTAGGATTAGTTCAAATTATTCCCTTGTTGACCTGCTCCATGCTTTATGTATATTTTAGCCAAATTTGATTTTGTCATCTGTAATTAGACTTCTGGGATCTTTTATCTCCTTGTGTTTATTTTCAATCACCATCCTCTTCACTGAGTAGCACATAGTGTTTAGCTGACGTATTCATTTTACAGATACTATTAATATTTATGGTTTGGTATATACCTCATACATGGTTTAACATATGGAGTCACTCCAGCAACACCACTACTGAATGCATGTTTGTGGTCAGCTTCCAAAACCCAAATTTGTAATAATTGGGTAAGCACCTGTACTGAAAAACCCTATACATTTTAATGTTTTTAACAGTATAATAAGTTGTCTTTTTTACTATAGTTTCACCAATCACCTCTTACTTGTCAACCATAACAACATCAACTATAGACACATCATCATCAGTACCAGTGAGACCATATTCAAAGACAGTGAACAATTTTACACGTGGGTCTTTATTTCTGACTGCTAGTGCCACTGCATGGATATGCGTTTATGAGTTAACTATTAGACATGTTAATACAATTTAATTTTTTGGTAATAGTTGAGCTAATCATTTCAGATAATTCTGTCAGTTCATCATAAATGACCGAATTTCATTCATAAAAGAAAGAATTCTCTAAACAATTCAGATAATTTTGTTATTTCACAAAAGAAATTCTGTCAATTAGGAACAAACTGAACAATTTTCAGAATTGATTACCTCAACTATTGCCAGGAAATATATTTTATTCGGATGAATGGCTTAAAAAAATTATTTTCACATGTTTATTAACCATCTACATCCCAAACCCATTAATCACCCTGCAGTAGCTTGTCACTGGTTCGCATTCAAGGTGACTGCAATAACTAAAAGGAAAAAAATTGAAGGAGAAGGTTGTCCCCCCTGGTGTTCAGGACACACAGCTTTGTGTTTAGTTGTACCTGGATGCATGCACCATTACAAGGTGAATGCTGGATTCAAGGAATGTACATGATTATCAGTTAGTCCAGAATAGTATGGGCATTACATTTATGTGCCCCTTTAAAATTCCACACATACCTTGCTCTCACACAACAGAATAAGCAAAGATTGGGAGGAGTAGGAACAGTTAAAGAATGTAAGAAGTACTGGTGAAATGTTTGCATAGTAATAGCAAATATGCAGTACTCTAATTACAAACTTTAAGATATATTAATTAAAGACAGACCATGGCAGCAATGAGAGAAGACAAAAAGCACAAACATAACAGGAAAGATACCAATGTCCCTCTTCATCTGGGCATTAGATACCCGACAGATAAGATTGTAGGTTTGTGTGTTGTTAGGTTTTTTGTTTTGTTTTGTTTTGTTTGCCTTGGTTTTAAGAAAATAAAAATAAAATCCAAAGTAGAAATGACAATATAAAAACAAGTTGCAAAACATAATGATGGATATATCACATATCATAAAACTTCACTGATCACAAAGCACTTAATGAACAATATTCAAGGAAGTTTCTGATGCTAATAAAAACAATAATAAAAAATAGTAGGTGTGAGATACTTGAAACACAACAGTAATGACGTACTTTATATAATTTAAAGAAAAGTACAATGGAGAAAAAACACTTTTGGGAGAGATTTCTCACAGCGACCCCAATCTTCCCAGAGTGAAAACACTTTGGTTTGGCTGGATAATTATTATTATTATTATGATATTTATATAGCGCCATCAAATTCCGCAGCGCTTTACAATGGGTGGACGAACAGACATGTAGTTGTAACCAGACAAGTTGGACACACAGGAACAGAGGGGTTGAGGGCCCTGCTCAAAGAGCTTACATGCTAGAGGGAGTGGGGTAAAATGACACAAAAAAGTAAGGATACGATACACCCATCTCATAAGCACAGTTATGGGAAACTCTATTATGATGGAGTCCATAGATGGGCTTTTATTAATTCTCCACAAATTGGTAATCAAATACATGGTAGAAATAACAATGTGATATGCAAGTCATAGGGTTGCCTCCTGGGAATAGTAAGAGAAGCATGCATGAAGGGGTAAAAGACAAAGGAAAAGTGTGATCCATGCACTGTAAGCCAATATAAGTGATTTCCCTGTGGATTTTAATATGGGAGGTACAGTGAGAAGTTCTCTCAAAACCAGGGCCAGATTTAACTTCTCTGCTGCCCCAAGGCCAACTTCCTCAATGCTCCCCAGCACGCCATATATATGAAGCTTGATGTATTTTATTGGGTGGATGAAGGTGAGTAGTTTGGGGTATGACTCTGTGGTGAATATGATATGATAGGTCGGTGTTTGTATGGCAATAAGTGCAAGGTGGGTGGGGGAGATAACATGTTCTTTGGCCAAGTTATGAACATGACAGGGTGAGTAGGTATGACTGGGAGGTAAGATTGGATTATCTGTCTGGGTAGATAGATAATATGAATGTTTGGGAGTACATATGACTGAATGACATGCATATGTAATAGAATATATGTGTGAAGTGTTAGTGACTGCATGTGAATGACAGGTGTATTTGTGAGTGCTAGTGTGTGCATTTAATAGTGTGCTTTTATAGAGTGCCGGTCCATATTTGTGTGAAGATTTTGTGAAGTTTAAGTGTGCATGTGTGGGTATTTAGTGTGCAAGTATAGGTCTGTTAGTGTTTTTCCAATTCCCCTCTGCTCCTATTTATCTCTGTCCATCCACCTCTATTCAGTCATCACTCGCTCATATATGTTCCTCTCCCCCTGTCTCCATCTATGCCCCTTTCTCTTAATAACCCTGTCTTTCTCCAATTTTATCCTTTTTCTAGTTCCACTCTTCTTTCCCCCCTTCCCTAACTTGCACCCCTCTTCTTTTCCCAGTCCCTCACTTGAACCCATCTTCTTTATTCCCATATCTTACTTGTAGCTCTCTTCTGTATCCCCTATCCTCACTAGTACCCTTATACTTTATGCCCAACCTTTACTTGTACCCCTCTTTTTTATATCCTTCTATTACTTGTACCTCTATACTTTATCCCCTTCCCTCTTCTCCATTCCCACCCTCAGTTGTCCACCCTTCCCTTACTTGTTTCTCTCTTATTTCCCCCTTTTAAACACCTGTTTTTCTCTTCTGTCCCCAGCTTCACAAAATCTTATTTATTTTCCCTGTCCACCCCTTATACCCCTTCACTCATGTGTTCTATTCTGTGCCCTTCTTCCCATTGCTCATTTGTACTTGCATGCAGCTGGAAGTGCAGGAGGTTTTGTGGGGTCATGACAATATAATTTCTGCTCGCTCTCCTGCAGTTCCTTTGGCTGCATAGGAGTGAGGACCTGCCGCTGTGAGTGTGGGGTGAGAAGGGGAAACAGCCATTCTCCTTGTCACCAGAGCACACCTGCATGGGTACACTCATCTAATGTCTGCTGCCCCGAGGCAAGGGCCACTGCAGCCTTATGGGAAATCCAGCCCAGGTCATAACATAAAAATATTCTCTTATGATGCAATGAGTTACCCAGCAGAAATGGGACACTTTAAAACCTTGAACCATGAAGTGATAAAGAAACATGGCTTGACCAACCGAGATAAACAAGTTCAAATTCAACTTGACATTTGACCAACAGAGATAAACAAGTTCAAATTCAGTCAGCCTTATAGGAACTCCTGGACAGAGAACGATAAATGAAAAAAACAGTGTGGCGAAACCAACCTCGCCACTGGGCCCTGGAGAAGCCTGTTTGCTAGCCTCCTACCTACTGACTATGGCCCCTGGGTTATTTGGGGCATATTGTACTGTATATTGCTGCTACTGGCCCTTTTAACAGCATCTATGGACATATTGGGACTTTTGGGACTACTGTCCCTTTAAGACTGTGCTACATATTCTAGTGTACTGCCTGTAATATTATATGTGTATTTGTGTGTTAAGTTTAACCTGGGATATGTATGCAGCATTCAGCTGATTGTTCGGTAGAATCACTCCATTCATTATATTGAGTGAAACTACCGAACAACCAGACCACCCAGGAATAAGTGTGCCTCCAATTACAGTTTGCAACAATGTTGCAAACGGGTAATTGGCAATCAGTGTAATGTATTCTTTGTCCTCTGGGTGGCCGCCATTCGGGAAACAAACACGTGGCGGCGGCCATCTTAAACTACCGAACAGCGGTGTTTTGCCGTCGAGTGTCTGGAACTAAAATCGGACACTTGACTAGGCAAACACCGCTGAAACCTCCATACTTCCAGAAATTCGTATAAAAACTACCGAATGACCCGCCGTTCGGTAGAAAGAACCCCTCAAACAAGGGAATTCATTCAAACCCTCTCCAGGCTCTATAACACAGGCAATTCGCCTGTTTTCATTCCCTTGTTTGTGACCGACCGCAGGGCCAAAATGCATGGAACTGTTTTCGGATACTTTACCCATGCGGTCGGTCAAATCTTTGGAACCCCATATCTCCCGAACCATTCATCCGAATGACTTGAATTTTGGATATGTTGTCCCCCTGATTAAGGGCTATCCAGCGATGCTGGATTTAAAGGTGTACCCCCTGTTTTTGGGGTACATCCAGAACTTGTCTGAAAAGGTGTACCGGATAATTGGGTTTAATGTTATCTGAGGGGAGGGGATGTGTGGGCTGAACCATGTATGTGATTGGATATTTTATGCCTCCCCCTGGGTGTGGACTGTATGTGTATTATTGTAATAAAAGCCGGGCTGGATGAGCCTGTCCAGAGTTCCTGTTTTACCCTCAAAGTGATGTGTCGTCTCATTATTGGGGGAAGGATTTATTGCATGCTGTTCCAGTTGACTGCTAGGAGTACAAGCCTATTCGTATGGTTCCTATTCAATGGTCTACAGCATTCATATGCTTGGGAGAATTTAAAGGTTTCTCGGATTCGGTGATTGTGGTGTCTGCCAGAGTGCTTGGAGTCCTCAGGAAGCACTAGGAGCATCCATTAACGGAGGTACCAAGTCGGGGTGCCAGGTGATCCGTTACAAACAGGAAATGTGAAAATATTTAAAGTGCGAGTTGGCAGTCAAGGAGTCTTGAAAGAAATCATAAAAGTGTATTAAGCCAGCTCTAAGGTTAAAATTTGAAAAAAGGTAATGGCAGAACTGTGAGAGGTGTTAACTTAGAAGCAGAAAGTTATGGTAACGATCCCAAATTTCAACCAGGGCCTAAGTAGCAGAACCAGGATATAAAGATCTTATATGTTTAGGTGCCCAACAGTAAGCCAAAATGAACCTAACATTAAAAAACATCTCCTCTAGAAGTAACCATTGAGGGTAAATGAGATTGGAGATCTCATGAAACAATATAACGGGTAACTAAAGCCATTCTAGATCTTTTGCCTGCCCAGATCAAAACTAGAACCTCCTTTTGTATTGCTCTGAAATATGCCAGAGGGATCAATATGGAGAGAGATAAGGATATTCACTGGAGTTTGGATAGTAGAAAGTTCCTAAATGCCTCTAGATAAGTATTTCCACTTCCAGGAGCTGAGAAGTAGCTTCACTGATGTCCATGTTTTAACATAGTTCTGGTAATCCACAATCTTAAATAATTAATTGAGATTAATTTGCTGAGATAATATGTGAGGTACATGCATGTGGATGGTGTTTTACTTTTATTAAGTTTACAATAAGATACTTGGCTGTAGTCTGATAGTAATTTAGGAAGATTGGGCAACTATATTAAGGCTTGAGAAGCAGCAGTGTGTGTGTGTGTGTGTGTGTGTACATATGTGAATTTGTCTGTGTATGTATGTGACTGTGTGTATAGGTCTGTGATTGTATGTCTGTGGCTGTGTGTGTGTATATTTGTGATTGTGAATATTGGTCTGTGATTGTAGATTGTATGTGTGTGTGTGTCTGTGATTATGTTTGTAAAGATTTGTGATTGTATGCATAGGTCTGTGATTGTGTTTTTGTATCTGCGTTTATGTGTGCATATGTATATACATGTGTATATGTTTAGTAGTTAGCTCCCTAATTCATTATCCTTAAATATGCCAATTCCACATAAGGCTAAAAAAATAAGGGAGTTATCTACTAAACAACTGCAATATCAAAATTAATACAATGTCTTCTAAAGTTATATCACTTATATACATTATCTATATTATATATTTGATGTGTGGCCCAAGAAAATTCCTCTGAGCTCAAAAGGTTGGACACCTAAGTCAACCTGTGTTGAATTAAATGGACGCTCCAAGTACTGATTTATGCTCTTTGTGTAGGTTATGATGCAATGAGTTACCAAGCCCTGTGTGAAGATTACAAACTGTACAAGTAACCAAATTCTTTAACTGAATTCTTCGTTGACATGAATGAAGGTGACCGAGCCAAAATTGCTAACATGTGCTATTATATCTATGTTTATAAATAAATGGGGCTAGTGGTTATGGTATAATATGCTTATCTGTGCTGTGAAACATAATGGGAGTGCAAGAATTGGTTAAAAGTTTTAAGCCGCTTCTTTGTATTTGAGTGATTGAGTTCACGGCATCAGCTGCAGTGTCATGTATTTATTAGTATGTTTAATTTATAGATAGTATTTCATGAAGTAAACATACATACACTAAATACACTAAAATAGATCTAACTCAAATCAGCAGTTCCCATTCATTCGAGAAATCCTAAAACCATTACAGATTTATAGTGTAGTATGCTTTATATCTTTATCATTTAGTAGGAGTGTTGTTTTCGTTATTGTCTGTTAGATTCTTTACTAATGTGCTCTGAATATGCCATCATGCCACTGAAAGGGTACCTAGGTTCCAAATCTTCACAACAGAAAGAAATCCTAAAATAAAGATATTAAATTGCCAGAAAAAAAAAAGAAAAATTAACAAAAAACAAAACAAAAACTAATATTCCACATGTATAAAATAACTTTCCTTCATTTTTATCTGACAGGTATAATTAGCAATAACACTGCAGGTGTGTTTGAACTATATAATTTTTTATAAGGGTATTAGTCTTTATATTGACATTTGCAGTGCTAATGTTTTCTATCATTGCTACACACCACAGTGATTGACTGGGTTAATGCTGGGGAGTTTACCTATGAGTAAGTTTGAACCCCTCCCTATTTAATATTACCAGAACAATGCTCTGAAACTGTGTTTCCAGTTACAGCTTCTGGTATGTAACAAAATGACAACATATTATACCTATTATACACAAAAGTTTATGGAATGTGATATATGTAAGAAAATATTTTTTTAAAGAAGAGTATCACAAGAGAGGTCAGGCATTAGAATTGTACATGTTGTATTCGTCAGTCATATATACCGCTTAAACATATATTTTTTAAAATCTATTTCATTTTATAATTTTTTTTAAATAATTATGGCTTCCATGGATGTATTAGCCTATAGCTTGGGTGCTGGACATGGCCAGTCCCTCGACTGCTGAATACCGGTCTGTGGTTATTAATTTTTATTTTTTTTGACAATCTTTATTTTGAGTTTTTTTTTTTTATCAACGTCAGTCAAACATACGTGTATCGATGAATTGTTCAGTGTTGTCAACATACACAAAGCATTATGAAGTAACAGTAACAGTAATCATAGCAATATGTAGGCTTAACTGAGGCTACCGATACCTGTGCACCATAATTTATGTTTCACATTGCAAGGGTCACCCGGTATACCGTAGGAAGAGGAATAGGGTCGGACCTTACAGATTCAAACCATGTTTTGCAGTAGTTGGATCACAGTGCAGCGGTGGTTATTCTTAAAGGGACACTATAGTCACCCAGACTACTTCAGCTCAATGAAGTGGTCTGGGTGCCAGGCAGTGGTGTATCCTGGTTTTGTGCTGCCCTAGGCCCCACGCCACCCCTTCCCCCCGCCCCGCCCTCTAAATACACACACATTCACTGACAGATACGCATACACTAACAGAAACACACACACACTAACAGACACACACACACTAACAGACACACACACTAACAGACACACACACACACTAACAGACACACACACACACACACTAACAGACACACACACACATACACACACTAACAGACACACACACACACGCACTAACAGACACACACACACACTAACAGACACA
Source organism: Pelobates fuscus (assembly GCF_036172605.1). Taxonomy (NCBI): domain Eukaryota; kingdom Metazoa; phylum Chordata; class Amphibia; order Anura; family Pelobatidae; genus Pelobates; species Pelobates fuscus. The sequence goes on along the minus strand of NC_086322.1, from coordinate 198,562,930 downwards.
CACACAAACACACTCACACTCACTAACAGACACACACACTCACACTCACTAACAGACACACACACTCACACTCACTAACAGACACTCACACCCACTAACAGACACACACACTCGCTCACATTAACACTTTTTTTTTTACTTTAACCTCCCCAGCCTCCTTACCTTTGGGAATGCTGGGGGGGGGTCATCTTTCTCCCTGGTGGTCCAGTGGCTGCTGGGCAGTCGGGTGGCGCTTGCGGGCGGCTGGCGAGGGAGCACTTCCTCTGAGCTGTCTGCTCAGCTCCCTCGCGTGCCACAGAGTGAGGCTGGGAGGCGGAGCCGGAATATGACGTTAGCTTGTTAGCCAGATCTTCAGATGTTTAATGAGCTAAGTGACACCTTTTATACATGTAATATACTGTATTCAAAAATAACTCATCATCCCTTCATCCCAAAGAGAATGCTTCTAGGAGAGGCAGACCCATTATAGCAAAACCATTATTATGAGTTCTTGTCTGTGTCCTGATGAATTTGATATCCTTGTCCCATATAATGTTCTGTATTCTGATATCTTTAAATAGTAACATTGCAAAATTAGGGCTTGGCAGTTAAAGGTGAGGTGAGAGGAAATACCTGAGTGACAAGCACTACAAGTCTGATTTAAAAAAGAGAGAGAGAGATCTGAATTGATTTATGAGAGGCACTGGAGCATGTTTAAAGGGCTAATCCTACTGTAGCTTATAAATTCAATGGGAATGTTTTAGTGCCTACTGTTATTCCCTCAGCTCTTAAAACAGACATTCAACAGGCCCAATAAGACATGATGTGTTGTATTTAAAAGTATTTGACACATTTGTCTAAAGGTCAGACTTGCTCACCCCCATACGCCAACAGAAATCTGATAATGCACATAGCTGCTCAAGTGATGGAAATCAATATCTGTTTATCTCGCATGGGGAGAATAAAGCAGAGCTTATATGGAGCATATCTTAATAGTAATCTTGCGTGATATGAATTCATGATTTTATTTTTAATGGCATTTAAGGCTAAATCATGGTATGTGTCATTGTCTATATTTATTATGTTCTGCCCATTATTCAGTGCTGAGTATTGTGCTGGCATTTTATAAATCGCTTTAATCTAATTATTGATGAAACTATCTTTGTCAATTGGGACCTAATTTACTGGTCCCAAATTGACAAATTAATGTAACCAGTGCTCCAATTATGCTCTGTTACATCTAATGCCAAAACACTGTGGTTCAGGTACTCCCCAGTGGGCATTAAGGTTTGCTCAATGGTGAATCAGGCTTCTTGTGATCAAAGAGTAGGTCTGCTTGGGTTGACAAGGAACTAAATAACATATGATGGAAAGGGAAACTTTCACAAATCCAGTCCAGTGCACAGCTCTCACACAGTAGTAACAAGAACAATTATCAAGCAACATAATTAGTGATGTGAGTACTATATCTTGGCTTCACGCTGCATTTGGCTTTGGAAAATCTGCACCTCTAACCCTTAACAATTCTCTTTCAATATGCCTGTCAACTGGAAAGCATGGATGCATGGAAGGGTCATTGCAGCAACCTCATTAGACCCCAAGGGTATATTGATTTTTACTAAAAGAAATATTATAGAGACACTCCAAGAACAATAACCACTACAGTACACTAAGAGTGCCCTGGCACCCCAATATACGTAGTGAAACTGTTTAAGAGTAATTTGACAAATTACCTGTAACTGGTTTCCTCCAGCACCAGTCTCGGCTATCAGGATTGCCAGAAACCCCTGCACAGAAATATCATTAGTTCCCCTAAAGTGCAGGACCAGCTCATAGTCTGAAGTTGTTAGCTGAGCACTCTCATCCAATGATCTAAGCTCAGCACATTCGGCTTAGTGCAGAACACTTCTGGTTCTCAATAGAGGAACCTGGCAAACCATCTTAAATGGTGCTTGGAGATTTCCTTTAAACATTTAGGAGCAGTGGCAACATGAAAAAAACAACAACAAAGCAAAATATTCGAACCCTATCCTGCTAACTTAGGTAAATGCCTAATTGGCCCAGACAAAAATTAAATGTGTCATTAAGAGTTGAGGTTTAACACCCTATGAGCAGTGTATACCTGTGGAGCTGAATTAAAAGGGATCTTTTCTCATCCAAGATAACGGCATGATACTCATAAGCATGCATCCCTTCATATGGAGGTATGTAAAATGGGACTAGCGTGGGGCTAAAAGGGGTAGACCTATAACATCATTAAGAAAACTGGAGCCACTGTATTCAGGCTGCTCCTGAATTGTAGTGCATTGTATTGTGTTTCTGACATTACAGTGCATGCTTTACATTTATGGTAAGTATATAAACTCTGCAATCAGAGACTAGTCTAACCTTCTCAGTAAAGCAGAATTATATTGGAGTATGTGTTTATTACACATGAACCTATAATCTCTGTATTGTATGCTTCATTATAATGTTTCAGACCATTTGAAAGGTTTTGGTGTTTTTCTTTCATTTCACGTAAGAATCTTACCTTTGCAAGCAATATGACCTATTTCTCTACATTGAACATTGAAGTTATAGTGTAAACGTGGTTTTATGTATATTATATTAAAAGATACTGTAGAGGCTGACTTTAACTGCATCTTCCCCTATATTGTTACTGTTTACACGGTCTTCTACATTTACTATTTTTATTTATACTGAATTTTAATATTAGAGTGAATGCTCTTGCAGCAGAAACAGTTTACTCTGTGGTTTGGTCTCACATTAGAATGTCAGCTCTTTCACCAAATTGTTTCTTCATGTACAAGTTTCTAGTTGAAGGGAGGAATCTCCTTTCCCACTCTTATAATCTCTTATTAGTCAGTAATCAGTGGGAGCTACACTATCGAGAGAACTTTATAAACCAGACATTTTAATGGGAGCAGCTGAAATAGCTGTAACTCCCACTAATATCGGGCAGCAATGAGACATGTATGAATCTTTGTTGGCCTCACAATAAAGTCCACCCCTTAAATGCTGCACTACTCTAAATAGGCATTATTAAACAATAACCCCTGCATTAGCGTAACACGCTAACGCTTGGCTAAAAATATCATGTTAGTAAATGATGCATAACTCTTACAGGATGAATAAGGGGGGGGGGAGGGGGGGGAATGGGGATTTGTGGTCTTGTGGTTTATATTGATGTCTCCAAAACCTCACAGTGGCATTATCTTCCCATAATACACACCATTATGTATCATGTATGTGTACAATATGCTCATTTATTCCAATGGGTAAAACACATGTAATGTGCAAAGAATCATTAACAGTGCATAGATCAAATCCATACATTCTGTTCCTCTAATTTCAAACAGAATCAGGACGGATAGGCCCCAGTCTGAACGAGATTAGTGGGAGTTATACTCTACAGAAGCAGTTGTCGACATTTCCAAGGATTACTTCTTAACAGCCCTCTGTAGTGGTTTTGATGCCAGGAGTGCCCTGGCCTGGTTCCCCGTAATGAGGCAAAACATTTAGTTATGGTCTATCCTCTTAACTGGGTGCCTCCTTACTTTTGGCTTTCATAGAGCTGCAGAAGCGGATCCAGTCGCCATCCCTTGACTGAGAGTGTCAGATGACCACTCTCAGCCAATGAAAAAAAAATTGTACAGAATTGACATTAGCCATCCCTGAACTCTTATTTTGGGCTGGATAAAAAAGCCCCTTTGCCAGAGGTGGAGTTACATCTCTGGAAGTTAAGGGGGTTAAACTCAGTACATGCAGCGTTTCACAGCAAAACACTGAATATACAGACTCTGGTCACATGAATGAAGTGGTCGTGGTGCTTGGAGTAACCCTTTAATGACAGCAGCTGAAATAATTGCACCTCCTACTGTATGTCCTTTATAGTACAACCCTCTCGTAACCCCTACTTTATCCTATCACACTACATTACACATTGAACACTGCACTACACGTATAGTAAACTTTAACCTGTACACCACACTTACACTAGCACTAAATATTGACCCCCTACACTACACAATAGCAGTACACTTCTTTAAACGGTAACTTATAGTACATTGACATGAAATATTAACCATTATAGCACTAAAGATAACCATTAATCGCTTCAATACAGGAGTATTAACCATTGTCTTTGCATAGTGGAAACGTTTGATCTTTCAGTCTTGTGTTTTATTATGATGTCTCTATAACATCTCAATAGCATGTTCCCATAATACATGGTTCACTTTGATGTATTCTATTTATCCTATACAGGCTGAAATGAATACATAAAAAACATGCAAAAGTGAATAAAACATTGAAGACAAACAACCATAGAGTGGAAGAGAGAAAGCCAGACAGAGATAGTGAAGGGGAGCTAATGGCATGTATCTCTGTAAGGGGTGGCATGACCAGTCACCTTCCCATCAATGCAATGGAATGCTATATTAGAATAATAAAAGTCACAGCCATTCTCCAGCATCCCTATTTGCAAAGTGAGAACTACATTGACACCATGAGCCTCTCTCAATCCTTTGCAGTTTACTGATCCTCACATTGTAGAACTGGCAGCATTATATGAATGTATCACTTCCTTCGAACCAAATATAGCAGCGCTAGCCACTTCCTCCTATAAATCAGTAGTGTCCAGTGTCCACATGTTTTGCTGAGGCTGTGTTTTAGCAGTGTGGATACACTGTTTCCATCCCATCCTGCAGCTGGCTGCAGCCCTGCATATCCACTCAATAAAGCTGTATGAGGGAGAAGGCAGGGCTCCCATCCACGCGTAATAGGTAGGGGAGGAGAGGGGGAATGGGAGAGCTGTGTGATCCTGAGCTGCTTTTGCTTGTGTGAGGTGGCAGTGCAGGAGAAATCCATTTATACACAGCACATCCACACACATTGTAACCTCCCAGACACTCAGCCCTCCCCTCAGCTCCTCCTCCCCTCTCTCCCCTTCACAATCAGCTGCTAGAGAGGCCACCAATCCGTCCACTTCATAACTACTCTGCCTTACCAGTCTGGGAGGACTTGGCATGGAGACCCCTGGCATCAGGATCCTTACTATGATCAACTAATAGCTACCAAGGATCTGGGTGGCAGAGTCAAGCCTGCATTGAGCTGGGAGGAATAGGAAGCACAGAGCAGGGAAGGAGAAGAGATACAAGCTGTTCAGGCTCTCACACATACAGTAAGGTAGGATCTTGGCATTGCTTGTGCAGATATGTGTTTCCTGTATCTCTCCTCTCACATGCCCTCCTACACAGGTCTTGCCATAGCTGGTGAGTTGGTGCACCTGCAGCACAGACAGATGACCGTCAGCTTCCCCTTCAGGTGTGCTGTCATTCTGCATGCTCCAGGCCTGGTTTAATGTGGGATTATGTATCTGGGTGATGTAGGGTCACTTAGTGCTTTGCTGCAGCCGGGAGCACGATAAGGAGCAGACAGGTGTGCTGGTGCATTGCCTGTCAGGATTGCCCTGATGTGCACTGTCAGTATCCTGCCCCCCTGCTGTCTTTGGGCATGTGCTGTCTGTGCCCCTGTCACAGATCAATGTGTGTTTGTGTCTGTAATGCAGCATGTGACAACCAGAAAACTGCGGGATTCCTGAAATCCGCAGTCAATGGAAGCAGCAATTGTTTTATTGCAGAGCTGCTACTATTATTATTATTATTATTATATGACCCAGGGTTAAATTTGTTACTGTATTTTTATTATTTTTTTTTATTATTATTTATTTGCTTTTTATTGCTTTGATAGAGTGATGCATGCACTGGCAATTAGTGAATTAGACAGAACAAATTGCTTTGTTCTGCATGTTTTAAAGAACTGCGGTGTGTGTGTGGCTCTCAGAGAAACTACCTAACACGTGGATGCTGTCAGATGCATCCTTAGGGTCTGTGCTAATTGTCAATGGGCTCAAGTCAGGCATAGAGTACAGGGATGGGTGTTTTATACTTTTAATTATCACCCATTGTCAGCAGAAAAACTAATATAGTTCATTAAATGATATTGCTACTTTAATGCAGTACTGCATGTGAAATAAATTATCTTGCAGCAATAACTGGTGTTGCAATTAACGTATTTACTAGTAAGTATATAACATTTATAAACATGCTCCTGTGTATATATATATATTACAATCTCAAACAAAATAACAAAAAATGGGTGAAGCTGTTCGCCCCCTATTGTTTTGGTTCTATGCTGCCTGTGTTTTAACCCTTCCATTGTCCACCTTTATTGTTTGTGTGTGGGCATCTTGCAGTGTGCCAAGGATTGGACCAAACTGCAAAGCAGTGTTTTACTAACCATTCATGCAGTAAACGACAAAACAAAATGAGCTAAATTATGATTTGTAGAAACTGTTATATTTAGAGCCAGCACACGTGGTTTATATGTAAACTTTAGTGGACATGTGTGCTTGACATGTACATTTATTAGATTTTTTACAAATTAAAATCAGCATGCGGTTCATGATTGCAAATATAATTATTTTATTTCTCAGTTATATATGTCTAAGCTTATTTTATTGCATGGAATAATTGTTCTACATCAGGAGTATAGATGGTGCGTATTGAATTCCCAATCATTATGTGCAGATCTGCATATATATGATTATTCATCTGTATGTTTCAGTGTGCTATAATGTATTTGCAATCAAGAGGTTTTCAATAATAGAGGATCTGTTGATAGTGTGGCTGGCAATGCTTCCTGAATCAATTCCTAGAGACTACATTAGCCACATGAGTTAGTGATGTCATCAGCCATTGATCCACTATACTACAGAGATCTCATTCCTGGAGATACCAGGGCATTGAAGTGTGCTACACAGAGATGAAATGGGAGGTTTGATAAACACTGCTGCCTCCTCCTATTTACTCTGCTTGTGACATCAATGTGAAATGGCACACAAGTTATAGATGCTCAGATGAATTCTTTTATTTGACGTGCTTCACCTAAAACTGCTTCACTTCCTTCTTTTCTAGATTTATCCTAGAATTATGACATCAATCTCTTAATATTGACTTGGTCGCTCATTATTTTACATTGTGATACCTTTCCAAATATTTTAAACCATTTCGGACCAGTGATAGTCTATGTTGCCTTAACAATCTGTTCTTTTTCGGAGTCTATTCCAAAATGCAATCATCCATGAAATATATCCCTACAGGCCCATGTAGAGTCTAGATCAGGGGTGCCCAAAAGGTAGATCCCCAGGCGTTTTAAAACTACAGCTTCCACAATACTTTGCCATTCTAAAGGCATGTGAAGCATCATGGGAGTTGTTGTTCTACAACACCAGGGGATCTAGCTTTTGGGCACTCCTGGTCTAGGAGGCTTGTATTGTGGCTATGGCAAAGTGCAGATTGTAGTCGATATGGGGTTAAGGGTAGTCTAAATGTTATTATAACTGCTAGAATATTGTTTAAATAGGATTAAAAAGTTGTAGACGCTCAATGCTGTCCTTTTCCAAACAGATTGTGTCAAATAAAATATTTAGTTGTGCTATTCTTAGAAACATCAATTTATTATAAGAATTGTATAAAGAGATTTTGTTACATAACATAGAGTCAACTTTGGCTTGTGTAAGTCAGGCACTCATAACATTGCTATGGGGAGTGAATTGTTTGTTGTAAAACAGGTTGTCAAAATGAAAGATAATTGATTGGTCCGTCTGTGTGCTCATGTCTTTGTACATACATATCAGAGTCGAAGTACACTGGCTTCCAGGAAAGTGCTTGATGGTGTTTAGTGCCGGAATTCTTCTGTTTGCAAAGAGCTTGACACTCGGGGACATTAATACAGGAAGCATGGGTAGACTTTCTCCCTCTTTGCTAATTACAAACCTCTTCTTCTTGTATAAACAAAGTGCTCCTGTGTCACACAGCACAAATAGAATGGATAGTTAATGTACACTGTGCGTGTTGTAATTTAAAAAATATATGTTTTTTATGTTAGTGTTAAAATCGCAAGGCCACATTTCACTTATCCAGCTATGATTTCAGACAGCAGGAAAAAATATCATATTTTTAGTTGTTTATATGTATGAGTCATAGTGCCATAAACCAGCATTGTTATGGCTTATGACTGTGTGCAGAACAATTCAGTATTCTGAACAGCAGTGATTCCAGCTAAATTCTAAACGTACCTCTATTTCTTCTCAATAAACAGTGTTTATGATATGGATGTATTTCTGTAAAGAGAACTGCAGTGTTTTGGTTTTGTGTAACAATAAAGGCAAAGTAACATATATAAAAATGCAATTGAGTTATTAAAATTGAAAATATATTTCTGGTCTCCATATAAAGTGTTTTGTTAATCAGACAATAGCCTAATGCATAGATACTGGCCAGCAGCCCAATAAACTGCAGGTGCGTAATAAACTTTGTCGGACAATCCTTTCAAACGCTAATACTGTTCCAGGTGAAGGATAAACACTGCAAGGTGTTACTAACAAGGTTGCATTGGTCTTTATTGTTGAAATTCAATTCTGGTGTCTTGGGAGGTTAGCTGCTTTGGATGGAACATAGAAACATAGAAACACAGAATGTGACAGCAGATAAGAACCATTCGACCCATCTAGTCTGACCATTTTTTTAAACACTTTAATTAGTCCCTGGCCTTATCTTATAGCTAGGAGAGTGTTATGCCTACCCCACGTATGCTTAAACTCCTTCACTGTTTAAATCTCTACCACTTCAGCTGGAAGGCTATTCCATGCATCCACTACCCTCTCAGTACAATAATACTTCCTGATATTATTTTTAAACCTTTGTCCCTCTAATTTAAGACTATGTCCTCTTGTTGTGGTAGTTTTTCTTCTTTTAAATATTATCTCCTCCTTTACTGTGTTGATTCCCTTTATGTATTTAAATGTTTCTATCATATCCCCCTCTGTCTCGTCTTTCCTCCAAGCTATACATGTTAAGATCCTTTAAGGATCCTTTAAGATCCAGAAGGGTGTCTACAAGACACATGACTTTAGGCAGTAAGAATGGGCATATATAAATGTAAGTAACACAGTAATCTAAAGGAAAACAGAGCTGTCCCCTTATTACTGTATGTGTTCATTATATTATATTTAATAAAGGTTAACTTACAAGTTTGAAAAGGAGCAGTTAAGGTGTGATATAGCTACATGATTTAATTTAATGATATAGCTCATTTACCAATCAAAAAGTCATGACCAAACTGCAAAGAAAATCAATGAATTACCATAAACCATAACTCATGTTTCAGGGCGGCACTGCTGGTGTTGGCGTTACATGTCCGGCATCAAAAAGGGTTAAACACTGAAGTTGTTATGGTGCTTGGCGTAATCCTTCTAACCCATGAAGTAACCCTTTTAATGCTCTGAGAAGAGTCCAGGCATCTCATTTTAATAAGACTACATTTAATTAATAAACTTTACTGGTAAAGGGTGATCTTTTAACATGAAAACTGCAATAATTGATTTTAGAGCAAATTAATTAAAATCACTGTTTACTGGTTTCCATGGTGATTTAACCTTATTTAGCATTTTGCCCCCAAAGAGTTCCTTTTGCCATGATACATATGTCCTATAAGGTTATATTCCATATCTTATTCACCCACTACAGACAGCTCTATACCCTGAGTGATTGCTAACAAAGATCTTAAAGATTTTGATTGGTGTTTTGGAACTGGTGGACTGGTATGTCCATGGCACAAATTATGTCAAACAATGTGCCAGCCAGCCCTGTCATGGCATGCACGTGTGCCAGGATAATAGGCTGCCCAGCTGGGTAGACAATCAGGGATTCATATCTTTATCAACAATATCAATGTGCCACAACAATTATGTTACATAACTAAGCTGAGGAATAATTCTTTATTTAAAGGATTGCTTCAGGCACCATGACCACTTCAGTGAACTTGTAGTGGTCTTGTAAGGGACATTTTGCAATTTCAAACACAACATATTTCGAGTTTATCCTGTCTGATAACTTACTTTCACCAGAGTCATTGGGGCGTCACCAGTCAGCCTAGAACTAGTGTTCCAGACTGACTATTGCCAATTAAGTGCAAATGTCGATGCACAGAATCTGATTCACTGTCTAAGAACAGCAGTCATCCTATGCTCTTGGCCAAACAATGAGTGGCAGGATTGGGGTTCAGTTTCTGTAGCTCTGCTGAAGCCTGATGTTGTAAGTCCTGCTTCAGTGGAGACAGGGGCAGAACTATAGGTCTCAGAGGCTGCAGCTGCGACCGGGCCCGTCACTCCAGAGTGTGTGTGTGTGTGTGTGAATGGCTATGTGTGTCTGTATGTGTGTGTGTCTGTGTGTGAATGTCTGTATCTGTATAGATATGTGTGTGTGTGTGTCTGTATGCGTGTGTGTGAATGTATGTGTTTGTCTGCATGCGTGTGTGTGTCTATATATGTGTGTGTGTGAATGTCTTTACCTGTGTGTCTGTATGTGTGAAAGTCTGTATCTGTATATCTGTGTGTGTCTGTATGTGTATGTGGGTGTCTGTGTGTGAATGTATGTGTGTGTCTGCATACATGTGTGTGTGTCTGTATGTGTGTGTGTGTGTGTGAATATCTGTATATGTGTGTCTGCATGTGTTTGTGTCTGTATGTATATCTCTTTGTCTGTATGTATATCTCTTTGTCTGTATGCGTATCTTTGTCTGTGTATCTGTTTGTCTGATATATGTGTATCTGTTTGTATGGATATCTGTATGTCTGTATGTGTATGTGTTTGCATGTGTGTCAGTGTGTGCCCTTATGTATCTGTATGTGTGTCACAGTTTATATCTGTATGCATGTCATTCTGTGTATCTGAATATTTTTCATTAAGTGTGTCTGGGTGTCTGCATGCATGTCTATATGTATATCTGTCTGTATGTGTGTCTGTGTATCCATATGTGTGTCTATGTGTTCTACGTCTGTGTCTGTATGTGTATCTGTTTGTCTGTATGTGTGTCAGTGTGTGCCCCTAGGTATCTGTATGTGTGTCACTGTTAATATCTGTATGCGTATCATTCTGTGAATCTGAATGTTTATCATTAAATGTGTCTGTGTATCTGCATGTGTATCTGCATATGTGTCTGTATGCGTATCTGTTTGTCAGCATCTGTATGTCTGTATGTGTATCTGTGTCTGTATGTGTATCTATTTTTCTGCACGTTTGTCTGTATGTGTATCTGTCTGCATGTGTCAGAGTGTGCCCCTATGTATCTGTATGTGTGTCACTGTTTGTTTCTGTATGTGTGGCATTCTGTGTATGTGTATCTACATTTGTCTATATGTGTATGTCTGTGTGTGTGTCTGTGTATCTGCATGTGTGTCAGTGTGTGTCTGTGTATCTGTATGTGTGTCTGTGTTTGAATTTGTAGAAGTGTCATTCTGTGTATCTGAATGTGTGTCATTCTGAATGTCTGTGCTTTAGCATGTATGTCTGTGTATGTATCTGTATGTATTATATTATACAAATGGAGGGGCGGAGGATTGGGAGGGAAGGTAAAATGTATGGTTGGGGGCCCTAGGGATATTTTTGCACTGGGGCCCAGTCGTTTCTAGTTACGAGCACCAGGTAATGCAGGTGATGGCGTGCCTCATGAGTTTAGTTACATGACAAGTTATCAAATTGAAAGCCAGACTAATGTAACAGTGTTAATTTAAAAAAATGGCAATACCTAATTTTATAACATGACAGGAGGCGAGTATTTGCTTTAGTCTCTCTTTACTAGAACTCCACAGCAGCACAGAAAACAACCAATCAGAAAAAAAGTTAGGTACTATAAAACTCCCCTCCCCATGCATCATTCCCTCTTTCTTTGCTGCTCCGCAGACAGTACAGGTCAGGGTACCACTGCCTCCTGCTTCTAGTTGGTGGCTTTGGGTTTTATTGGTGGCTTTTGGGACTTTTTTATGATTTATATCTATTATGTTCAGTTACCATGTTATGCATATATATATATATATATATATATATATATACACTGTATTTAGTTATTTATTATATTTGATATATTATATTCATTACCGTATATATATTTAATGTTTTTTTGTATTTAGTTATATATTTATTTTTCATATATTATATGTATATACTGTAGTTATATATTTTATTTATTATGTATATACTGTATTTAATTTATATTCTTATTTATATAAGTAGATACTGTATTTAATTTATATATTTATTATTTATATATTATACAGTTTGTTTTATAGTGGCTTTGGGCTTACTGCCCGTTTTTTACTCATTGCTCCCCCTGTTATTGGGGATGTTTCTTACATCTGGTGGTTTTAGGGGGGTTTCCTGGGGATTCCTTTTGCTTCCCTTCCCTTCCTCCACCCCCCACCCCCCACTCCACTCCCTAGCGCCCTTTTATTAGCCCCTCGCGGGCTACGGGCGCTCCGCTCGGGGAGGCAGGAGACTAGCCGTTTGGCTGCCTCCTCTGACTTCCCCAGCTCCAGTGTGAGCATGCCGGCACCCGGGGTTACTCGCGGTCGGATGCGAGTACCCGGCGGCCGGGTCAGCCCACACACGTGGCCGCCTCGCCACGTGCAGCCGACCGGTGGGAGGAGGGCGCACCTGCTCGCAGCCCCTCCTCCAGACGCGGTGGTCGGACCGCAGTGTTCTCCTCGCTGGCATTCTGGCTCTGTAACATGATGCATACAGAGCCAGTCTACCAGTGAGCTCAAGGATAAGCAGAATTTAGTTTTCTGGTAACCAGTTGGTTTTTTGTTTAAAAACAAATAGGTGATAACCTTTTTATTGCACAAGTAAGCTAGTGTTATTTGGTGCATATGCTTATACATCAGTTGATATGTGCCTAATCCATCTTTGGAGTCAGAGAAGAGACTACTCTAGCATGATATGCTCTGTCCATGGCATATGTTAAAAGCTAAGCAGACCTGGCTATGGCTCAAACTGGTATGGGAGACCAGTCTATTCTGACACTGATTCAATCCCATCAGATTCTGTGACTTGTAGAATTGGAAGATATTCCCTTCCAAGCTCAATAAGAGGGTTTATTGAGTTGACTCTTGTTTTTACTCTATTCCTGAAAATATACCACGGGTACGATAACCTTCGGGCGGCATGCTGATGATGCATACTATGGATGAAGAAATCTGACTTGTCTGCATGCTCATGTGCATACCCTATTCTCAGTTAATATGTATTGCTCACTTCATCACGTTTTAATGGACGCACTTATCACTGGAACATTTTCAGTTTATACCCATTACAACTGGAATACCACTAATTGCCTGCTCGGCATTTAGGGACTACTGGTCCCAGTTCTATGTTATTAACACAGTATTATGCTGTCTAAAGGGGTTGGGGTCTGGGGGCCCTATGTCACAGGGTACCCTGGAGATTGACATATATTTAAGGGACTCTGCCCATTCACAGGGGTCCCTTATTACTTGTTTAGACGCAACCCAGGATTGGCCTGCTATGTCTGTGCCCCATTGATTGGCCTGCTATGTCTATGCCACATTGATCGGCCTGCTATGTCTGTGCCCCATTGAGTGGCCTGCTATGTCTGTGCCCCATTGATTGGCCTGCTATGTCTATGCCCGTCTGACTGGCCTGCCCTATCTGTGCCCGACCCCCATTTGGCCGCAGGCCTGGGGGAATATCACTGAGGAGAGCGCTGTACCGACTATTGTCAGTGAGATAGGTGGGTGTCCAGACAAGCACTGTTACCACACTATCAAGAGGATACGGGTGCCTAAAAATGATTGGAGGGGTGAAGGCCCTAAATCTCATGCCATGAAAGGCAAAGCTTTTGTGAAAATTCCCAGACACGCAACCACGGTTGCACCAACCCGGCGATGGCACATCTCCAAGGGGATTTTCGCACAAGCAGGGACCAGTGCTCGGACGCCAACAGGGGAGCTGTCACGTCTAAACATTTGTTATGAAGGAACACAACTGCAGATTTCTTATAGTTTGAATATTTATTATAAAAAGTAAAAGGTATTGACGTTAAGTCCAATTTACAGGTACTGTAGCTTTAATTAGTAAACGATAACTGAAGTCCACAATTACAGGCACTGTAGCTTTAAGTAGTAAACGATAACTGAAGTCCACAATTACAGGCACTGTAGCTTTAAGTAGTAAACGATAACTGAAGTCCACAATTACAGGCACTGTAGCTTTAAGTAGTAAACGATAACTGAAGCCCACAATTACAGGCACTGTAGCTTTAAGTAGTAAACGGTAGTAATTAGCAGACACTGAATCAGAAAGAGTCTTTTAGTAGTATTAATGAATTAGGTGATAAGAAGTTACAATAGCTGTTCCATAGCATTTAACTGAAGCAAGACAGATGCAGCTAACTTATATAGTGTATGAGTTGAAGTTAGCTGTAACTGGTTTGTTTTATCGAAGGACCTTGGAGACAGGAAATAACGGCTTTGAGATGTAACGCTTATCACAGAGGTTTTACTTAGCTTCCGGCACATAGAACACTGGTTCCCGAGATCTCCTCAGAGGCGGTTATCATGAGTGAAGAGAGTTCAGCTTTAGTCGTGGATGAGGAGAGGTGAAGGGAACTTGAAGTCTTCCAGTCCGGTCCGATAACAGAGGGCTTTCACAACGAAGTTGTAGCCGGTTCGTGAGTACGGAACGTAGTTCAATAATCCAGCGTCGATCAGCTGGTGCGGTCGGATTAAATAAGGAGACCGTGTCATAAAGGGGTGTGGCTAGGCTCCGTGGAACCAGGAAGTAAGAGGATACCATAGTTAAGGCATGACAGTACCCTCTCCTTAATGAGCAACCTCTGGGTGCTATTGACTTGGTTTAGAAGGGTAACGCTTGTGAAATTTGGAAATCAATTTGTCAGCATGAACGACAGAGGAGTTTTCCCATGTATCTTCATCAATTCCATATCCTTTCCATCTGATGAGGTATTGTAAAGAGCCACGATGGATCCTTGAATCCAGTATACTTTGAATTTCGTATTCTTCTTCACCCTGGACCAATATGGGATCAGGAGAAGTAGTGACATTTCTTTGGAAAGGGTCAGGATGATGAGGTTTTAGCAAGGACACATGAAAAACAGGATGTAGTTTCAAAGTAGGTGGAAGTTTCAATTTAACAACATTACGGTTGATAACCGATATTATTGGAAAAGGACCAAGAAAAAGGGAACTTAACTTCTTTGATGGACGGTTTGTAGAGATGTTCTTTGAGGAAAGCCAGACAAGATCACCGATTTCATAAGAGGGTGAAGGTTGTCTTTTTGTATCAAAAAACTTCTTTTGATTGGAGGAGGCCAATTCTAGATTTTCATGCAATTTCTTGAATAAAGAGGACATATGAGAGATTTGATTCGAATCGGAGAGGTTAGATGAAGAAACCGTCTGAGCAGGAAATGAGGAGGGATGAAATCCATAATTGGATAGAAATGGAGTCATTTTGCTGCTGGTATGAAAAGAGTTATTGTATGCGAATTCTGCCATGGGTAACCATGTTATCCAATCGTCTTGTAAGTGAGAACAATAACATCGTAGATATTGCTCTAAGCATTGGTTGACTCTTTCAGTTTGTCCATCTGTTTGAGGATGATATGCAGATGATAGTTTACGTTGGATATGAAGAGTAGCACATAATGCATTCCAGAATTTGGAGGTAAACTGAGTTCCTCGGTCTGAAATGATTTCGTCTGGCAGTCCATGAAGTTTAACTATGTTGTCAAGGAATATTTTTGAAAGTTCAGAGGATGAGGGTAACTTCTTTAAAGGAATAAAATGAGACATTTTCGTGAAGCGGTCTACTACCACTAAAATGGTGGTATGATGGTGAGAAGGAGGTAGTTCCACCAAGAAGTCCATAGAAATGGATTGCCAAGGTCGTTCAGGAATTGGTAAATTCAACAATTGACCGAATGGTTGATGATGGACATGTTTGGATCTTTGACATATAGAACAAGATTTGACATAAGATTCAATAGTTTGGTCTTGACGAGGCCACCAATAGTATCTCTTAGACAATTCAAGGGTCTTTTTTATACCTGGATGACCTGCCAGAGGAGAATCATGAATAAATTCAAGTACTTTAATTCTGAAAGAGGGAGGTACATAAATCTGGTCTTTAAAATAGTAGAGACCGTTTTTCTTGGATAATTTAATTGATTTAGGAAGTTCAAGAGCATCTTCACTGAGATCTTTAATGTCGTCAATAAGAGAAGATAAGATTCCAATGACTGTAGGCGGAGGAGGTTCAATTATAGTGTCTTTATGGATCCTGGAAAGGGCATCAGCCTTTTTGTTTCTAGACCCAGGTCTAAAGACGATTTGGAAATTGAACCGGGAAAAAAAAAAGATTCCATCTTACTTGTCGAGCAGACAGTGTTTTTTTGGAGTGAAGATATTCGAGATTTTTATGGTCAGTATATACGATTAAAGGGGTCTGAGCACCTTCAAGAAGGTGTCTCCAGGTTTCTAAAGCCACTTTGATACTTAATAATTCTTTTTCCCCTATAGGATAATTCTTTTCGGCAGGAGATAATGATCGTGAGAAGAAGGCGACTGGATGAAGAGGTTCCTGAGGAGTTTTATGTTGAGAAAGGACAGCTCCAATTGCAATTTCCGAAGCATCCGTTTCAAGGACATAAAGATATGAAGGATTTGGAAGTTGAAGAACAGGAGCTGTTATAAACTTTCTCTTTAATTCATTGAAGGCAGTTTGAGCCTTCTCGTTCCAATTGAAGGGATGTTTTTTACTGTTAAGTTGATTGAGTGGGTGAGCTATCTCAGAGTAGTTTTTAATACATTTTCTGTAGAAGTTGGCGAACCCTAAAAATCGCTGCAATTCTTTTACTGTAGAGGGAACAGGCCAGTTGATGATACAATCGACTTTTGAATTATCCATACTTATTGAATGAGGGGAAATAACATAACCTAAGAAGGTTATTTCATTGACGTGAAAAATACATTTTTCGGGTTTAGCGAATAGTTTGTGAGTTCTGAGTCTGGATAACACCCATCTGACATGTTTTCTATGTTCATCAGGAGTGTTGGAGTATATGAGAATATCATCTAAATAAATGATAACACAGACGTCCAATAGGTCTCTAAAGATATCATTTATGAAATGTTGAAATGTTGCAGGGGCGTTGCAGAGTCCAAAAGGCATCACCAGATATTCGAAGAGGCCATATCTTGTTCGGAAAGCAGTTTTCCATTCATCATTAGCCTTTATCCTGATGAGATTATATACCCCGCGAAGGTCAAGCTTAGTGTAGATGGTAGCAGTTTTTAATCGTTCAACCAGTTCATTGATGAGGGGAAGAGGATAACGATTTTTAACTGTTATTTTGTTTAAAGCTCTGTAATCAATGATAGGACGTATAGTCTGGTCTTTGTTTCTCACAAAAAACATACTTGAGGCAGCAGGTGAACTAGAGGGTCTAATGAACCCTTTCCGTAGGTTTTCATCCAGATATTCTTTGAGAATTTGCAATTCAGCCTCAGAGAGAGGGTAGATGTGCCCAAAAGGTACTGGGGCACCAGGTATGAGGTCTATAGGACAATCGTAGGAACGATGAGGTGGGAGCGTTTCAGCTTCTTTTTTACTGAATACGTCTGAAAAGTCTGAATAACAAGAGGGTATAGTTGGTTCTTTGGAGATCTGAAGAATGGGAATTTGTTGTAAACATGTTTCTTTACAATAATGGGAGTTAAAGGTGAGAGAGAAAGGAGACCAAGAAATTTGAGGGTTGTGGTTCCTTAACCGGTTGATCCCTATTATAACGGGATAGAGAGGTGATGGAATAACATCAAATACTAGAAATTCAGTATGAATATGATTGGTGGTTACCTTTAGAGGGATGGTTTCATGAAGAATCGGTCCCGAGGAGATGAGGGAGCCGTCAATCACTCTGACAGAAACAGAAGTGTTTTTTCGAACACAAGGAATTTTATTCTTTGTTACAAAGGTTGAATCGATGAATACTCCATTTGCACCAGAATCGATGATAGCTTCAGTCATAATTCTCACCTTATCCCACTGTAGTATGAGAGATATAGGAGTGAACTGAGTGGTTGGTGTAGAAGGGAGTGCACTTAAGATAGCAGAGGCATAGGCTTGCCTACCGGCCTTTGTCCGTTTCAATAAGGGACAATCAGGAACCAAATGATCTTGAGAAGCACAATACATGCATAGGTTTAATTGACGTCTTCGGTTCTTCTCTTCAGGAGTGAGAGGACTTCTTATTACCCCTATTTCCATAGGTTCGCTTGGTAAGGAAGTCTTTTCAGGAGCTTTTGAGGGAGTGAAAGGTTTTCGGTCTTTAGAATGTAAGAGGGCTTTTTCGGCCTTTCTTTCTCTTAATCTTCTGTCAATGCTGATTGATAGGTGAATTAGAGCGTTCAAAGTAGTAGGGAGTTCTGTTCTAGATAGTTCATCTTTTACAGCTTCAGATAAACCAATTCGAAATTGGTTGCGCAATGTGATGTCATTCCATTGCGTTTCTACTGCCCATCTTTTAAATTCAGCAATGTAATCTTCAACGGGTCTATGTCTTTGCTGTAGAGTTCTGATTGTTAAATCAGCTGTTGCTTGTTTGTTAGGATCTTCATAGAGAAGAGACATGGCTTCAAAAAATTCATCCAGTGAGTCTAAGATGGGGTCATCGTTTTCCAGAAAGGAATGGGCCCATGACATAGGTTCACCTCTTAAAAAGGAAATAACCGAACAAACCTTAGTTCTTTCTGTAGGATAAGATCTAGGTTTCAAAGCAATTAATAGTTTGCAAGAGTTAAGGAACTCCCTGTATTTAGAACGATCTCCAGAGAACTTTTCAGGGTTACATACAGCAGGATCACTAGCCGAGTGCAGAATAGTATGAGGAGTATGAGTTTGTAAATCTCTGACATAAGTGAGAATTCTTTCGTTAGTAACTTGCAGGTCTTGCACACCTTGGGCTAGTGTATCAACTCTTTGATTCAGCGTAGTTATCGTAGAATCGAAATCTGCTGGATCCATTACAAGGGCTGGATTATTCTGTCACGTCTAAACATTTGTTATGAAGGAACACAACTGCAGATTTCTTATAGTTTGAATATTTATTATAAAAAGTAAAAGGTATTGGCGTTAAGTCCAATTTAGAGGTACTGTAGCTTTAATTAGTAAACGATAACTGAAGTCCACAATTACAGGCACTGTAGCTTTAAGTAGTAAACGATAACTGAAGTCCACAATTACAGGCACTGTAGCTTTAAGTAGTAAACGATAACTGAAGTCCACAATTACAGGCACTGTAGCTTTAAGTAGTAAACGATAACTGAAGTCCACAATTACAGGCACTGTAGCTTTAAGTAGTAAACGGTAGTAATTAGCAGACACTGAATCAGAAAGAGTCTTTTAGTAGTATTAATGAATTAGGTGATAAGAAGTTACAATAGCTGTTCCATAGCATTTAACTGAAGCAAGACAGATGCAGCTAACTTATATAGTGTATGAGTTGAAGTTAGCTGTAACTGGTTTGTTTTATCGAAGGACCTTGGAGACAGGAAATAACGGCTTTGAGATGTAACGCTTATTACAGAGGTTTTACTTAGCTTCCGGCACATAGAACACTGGTTCCCGAGATCTCCTCAGAGGCGGTTATCATGAGTGAAGAGAGTTCAGCTTTAGTCGTGGATGAGGAGAGGTGAAGGGAACTTGAAGTCTTCCAGTCCGGTCCGATAACAGAGGGCTTTCACAACGAAGTTGTAGCCGGTTCGTGAGTACGGAACGTAGTTCAATAATCCAGCGTCGATCAGCTGGTGCGGTCGGATTAAATAAGGAGACCGTGTCATAAAGGGGTGTGGCTAGGCTCCGTGGAACCAGGAAGTAAGAGGATACCATAGTTAAGGCATGACAGGAGCATGGTTTCCTTACCTTTAGCAACTACCCTTTAGCTGCCTTTCCGGTATCCATCTTAGGTATTGGTGGTTAGGTATTCACAGGTCATGTTTAGCATCTGGCCCTTTCAGTTGGGTTTTACTTGACTGGCTCCTCCGGCCTGCTATTCACCTTCTCTCCGAGGTACGTATTTACCCTTATCTACTTTATTTGGTTTTTTTTTTTTCTTTGTTTTTGTGCCTTCCATTTTCTCTACCGCTTGGGTCGTCGAGAGGCCTGACTTGACCTCCTCCGACCTCCCGAGCTCTCGTGGATCGCGGAGAACGTCTCCTGCTTTCCTCAAACTGCCGACGGTCATCCTGGATCCCACGCGCGTGCACAGGATCCAGGCGGCCCGTTGGTAGGTTCCATCTTCGCTTCAGGAGGTTGCATTCCTTCACCATCCCTTTCTGTTATTAAGATGGACACGACCCGAGATTGTATGCTATTCCATCTACCATCGGTCTGGTTTATTACCAGTTGAGTCCACCTCTCAGGTGAGTGATTCGGAGAGAGGTCTCGTTGTCAGAGAGGGACCTCCCTCAGAATCTCAGTACTGTGCGGATGTTATTAAATGGTATCTCCGCAGTTGGTCACCCTGAGTCTGATATGGACTCTAGTTTGGATTACAAGAGGGTACGGCCCTCCATCGCTTCGACCCAAGACTGAGGTTTTTATTTACACGAGTAGAGAGCGAACCCCTCTCTTATACTGAACCGGAATCTGTTTCGTTATAGAGGGCGCTACCCTCCCTCACCCTCAACCCGATACTGGGATGATTACTGAGGACACGCTTTGAGTGTGACACATTCTCATAGAAGGAGCCGGACACAGAGGTAGACTACAAAGTTTTGGTGATTGACTGGGCGGCCCGCTCATGCTATCAGCCGGACGCTGACACTGAGTTCGGTTACTTTATTAGAGAGTGCGTCTCTCTCTCTCATACACTCAACACTCTACGATACCGTCCATATGTTCATCACACCGGATTGTACCTGTACAGGACAATGATGACTGCATAGAGGGGCATCCCTCCTGCATTCGCTGCAATATGGAAGTGCATACCACATGCCGAGTTTACCACTAATGCTTCAGCTCGGACACAGGAGGATAGTATCTCACCGGTATGCGAGGGTGACGATGCGTCATAATGCTGGGCAAGGGGAGAGAACCCCTCCAGTAGTGCTAACGACCGTGCCATCGATTTCCCTTATAGAGGACTACCTAATTGTGCAGGATATGCATGTTTAGACTGGATTCCTCTATTTCATCTCTTATAATGGATCTACTGGATCCGGGCCACTGTTCCCACGTGAGAAATATCTCAGAGGTATTATTGGGGGGTTTCCCCGCTTATTCGTGCACACCTCCGGAAACCTGGTGGGACAGTATAGGGGCTGTTTTGATCTGACCATCTTGGGTTCAGAATCCAGGATTGGCCCATTTTGATTGGTGACCCTATCCATTCCTTTGGATATGCTCCTGGAGACGGTATGGCTAACGGATGAACCTCAGTTATTACAAGAGTTCAGGTTTTGATATAATCGGCGCTATTTCAAACGTACACTCACACTCTGTTTAGGTCTCCAAGTACATCGTGCACATGGATCGCATGGAAGGACCGGTATCCTCGATTGATTTGGGTTCCCCGGTTATTAACAATCTCGGGATGAGTGGACAGGACTGTCTACTCCTCTGAGAACATATCTGGAAATTATGATTCGGTTATGGAAGGGCTCTCCTCCTAAACCCTAGAACTATCTTGGTTTGGTTTCTCGCTAACCCACCTATTCAGCTACCATCAACAAGACCTACTTGGACTCTAGGGTAGAACCTTGTCTGTCCCCGACCCCTACACGGAGGTCGCATGTCGGGACACAACCTATCGATGGAGTACTGTTCAGGATGTGTAGCAAGCTCTGAGACGGCTACCGACATTCTCAAACTGGACGGCACCTGCTTCGGACGGTTGAAACTAGACCTTTGTTTTAATTAGACCTGCTCTCTGGAGTCTCCTGTCGTAAGTGAAGGGACTTTACGTCTTGCCTGCGTATTAGAGAACGCTAGGTGTTCACGGGACTCTAGGAAAAGAAGGGAGGTATTCCTCTACAAGAAAGCCTCGACTTCGGGTCTCACTATACTATGCCCTATCTTGTAGGTGGCGTGCAGACCGGGAACTTCTGAACGTATTTTTGACAAGTCGGGCATGGAACAAGATCGTTCACACGAGTAATCGGATTATTACACTCTCACTACAGCAAGTGAGGACCCATCTTTGTTATACAGGTCCCGATTACCATTGGATACGGATATCTGGTCACTCTTACACGATGATATATCTGGATGGTAATCTCAAACACGGTTACGTTCCCCTCCTTTTGAATATTTCCGGGATTCACAATCTCCAGAATAGTCGCCCACCGCTTCACTACACAAGTTCAGTTTGGGTCCCTGTTTCAACATCCCTTGAGAGTTCCTCCTCTACCGCAGTCGCGGGTTACACAGTCCGTTTGGAATTCTGGAATCACTTAGGATACGGCTAGTTTGACCGCACTCGTGCCCGCATAATTTCGTTTTGGAGGAGACAAATCACCGGGTAGGCCATGAGGGAACGAAAAGACCTTACTTGGTTCTATGATGGAATTGGTGGTAGACTTAGACGCATTACTTGAGTTTGGAGTTTTGCCGGCAAGGCCGCATCGCCTGGTGGCCCTGGCACAACCAGAGGAGCCAACTTCCACATAAAGGGTCGAGACCTGGTGGCAGTTTCTTTTTGTGACCCTAAGTCCGCAAATGACCTTTGGTAGTTTACACCTACAGGGACATGGTTACTGGGTCAGCTTGGAAGCTCCATTTAGAATGGCTCTTATATCTCACAGAATAGGTACCAGTGAAACAAACAGCGTTGGATTTGTTAGCTGAGCGTTGAAACAGCAAATACGAAGCCTCCTGTCATGTTATAAAATTGTAGATTATGCTAGCTTTAGTGTACCTATAATCTTAATTTAATTAATGACAGGAGGCGAGTATTTCCCACCCATTCTTATCCCTCCCTTGTTAAGTTTATAGTTTGGGTTCATCAGGTACGTATGAAACTCTGCTTGTTGTCTCTGCTCCCTGTCGCTTGTTTTTCATAGTAGGGTTGGGATATCTGCATGTTAAGATGAATTTGGTTGCTACATTGGGTACCTACATGTTTGTTCAGAGGACATTTCATTGGATAATCAACCTGTTCGATTCTGTTTTTCTCTCGTTTCAGTTTACAGTCCATCCACGTTATCTGGTGTGGCAGTTCTTCTCGGACGGCGGACATTGCTGTATTCATTATATCTAGGACTTTGTTTCTCCCCATTATGTTTTCTGCCTTTTGTTCTGTTTTGTCACAGCTTGAAAGAGGAAATGATGCATGGGGAGGGGAGTTTTATAGTACCTAACTTTTTTTTGATTGGTTGTTTTCTGTGCTGCTGTGGAGTTCTAGTAAAGAGAGACTAAAGCAAATACTCGCCTCCTGTCATTAATAAAATTAAGATTATAGGTACACTAAAGCTAGCATAATCTACAATTTAAAATGTATTTTCCCATTCAAGTTCACCTATATGCTAGATAATAAAAAAGTTTATTTTAGTGATGTTTTAAGGGTTATTCACTAAATCAGGGCTAGGCAAATTTGCTTTGAATCTAAGAGCCAGTGAAAAAAGTTAGGAGTCGTTTTTTTTTAGTTTTTTTTAAACTAACAAAGCTTTATTTTCAATGACAAAAATACAGTTCTTAAAGAAACACTTTGGTGACCAGAACCACTACAGTTTAATGTAGTGGTTCTGGTATCTATAATCTGTCCCTGCAGGCTTTTCAATATAAACAATGCCTTTTCAGATAAAATTGCTGTCTAGTAGGACCTCTAGCTAGCACACGAGCATGCTGAGAAAGCACCAGGGGGGGTGCAAAACGCGTCCATGGTACTCATTCTTACCTTTTTGTGGATGAGGGTGTAAGTGTTCGTTCTCACGTCTGGCAGCAGCTGGTATCTCCACTACTTAATATTTCATTCCTTAAGTGTTCCTATTTTTTTGCAAATGTGTTGTCCTTGCCTGGATATCTGTATATTCATCTTGTGATTATCATATGCTGTTTGCATTACTCAATATTCCTGCTCTTATATTCAGCCTTTTTGGAGTGCTGCCATGGCTATTTTCTGCCATACAACACTGCAATTTTTATATCAATAAATGTGCACTTTTTTTTATTATTTCTGTGTATTTTTTTGTGGATCATAAGGGTTTACTCATCAGTGCGGACTGCATTTTGTTTTGTGTTACTTGCTCAAAATAAGCCCAGTCGAGAAACTGCGTATAGTAGTAGCAAGATAACTCTACCTGCAAGGTGTGGGGGCAGGGAACTTCACAAAGGTGTTCAGCTATCAAGACAAGGTGGAGGGATCGGCTGCTACCCCCTCTCCCATGTCAGCTAGTAGGCCGCAAAGCCGCTTCCGCAGAGAGCTGTCAAAAGTGATCAGAGCTGAATTCAAAGTACTGGATTAAGCAGTCCACATTATCGTGGAGTAGCAATAAGGAGAATTGTCATGAGAAAATCAGGCAAATCTCACTCAATTAGGTGAAAAAATTACTTTTCTCTCAGACCTCAGGCTCTGTGTGTCTGAATCACATTACAGTCACGCCATGCCCCTTTATATAGACTTTTTTTTGGTGTCAAACAGCATAACTGGCCCTGTTTGATTTATTGATGGATATATTCAGGATTATTCACTAAAGTGAGAATTCAAAGTGAATTTCAAATTTAAAGGGACACTCCAGGCACCCAGACCACTTCTGCCCATTGTAGTTGTCTGGGTGCCAACTCCCACTACCCGTAACACTGCAAGTGTAATTATTGCAGTTTTTATAAACTGCAATAATTACCTTGCAGGGTTAACTCATCCTCTAGTGGCTGTCTTCTAGACGTCGGCGGGGGAGGAGCGTGGGTGGACCTAAAACCACCACCGAGGGACATGTCCTTCGGCCGTGGTCTCAGGTAAGTCACTGAAGGGGTTTTTACCCCTTCAGCAACATGGGATGGGGGTTGGGAGGGAGAGGGGACCTGCAGTGCCAGGGAAACAATGTGTTTTCCTGGCACTGGAGTGTCCCTTTAAGATCAAAATATATAAGTGGAAAAATTGGAAAAATTATATAAGTCAACTATGCTTTCAGTTCTGCTACTCTCGCCTCACATTTGAAATTCACTTTGAATTCTTTATTTCGTAAATAACCCTGTTAATATACTATAGGACTTCCTTTTACTGTTCATACTAAGCAGTGCTTTTTGTCCTACTTTAGCTATACCCACTCACCTCAGTCCTTTTATTTAAAATGTAAACTTGATAAATTCTCTGGATTTTTTTTTACCAAAAAACAGTTTTTTTATTTTTAAAACTTTTTTAAACATTTCCACTATGCCTGTAAGTGCTGAAATGAGTTTACAGTTTTACTTTCATATTGCTTATGGTATGTTTTTGTTGCCATGGCATTGAGAAAGTGAAAGAACTTTACCTCCTGTGATCTGCAAATCAAAACACGAATACAAACACAAATATCTTTTTTCTCATAGCGCTAAAGAATGAGTGTGAGTGTGGATGAATGTATGTGAAGCTGCAGTGGTTTGCTGAAAAAATGCATGCTAACTGCATGTTCTCCTTGTCCCCATTCACAAAAGTGTTGATTTCAAGGAAAAGCTGCACTTTTTCAGAATTAACTTGGAAATTCCTTCTCTGGCAGTCAAATTGTCATCAGTAAAGCAACCTGATTAATATCTCTTGAATGACCATGTCAGCTTCCATTGGGAAGTGTTAGTCTAATGCCTTCACACCAATGGGTGCACAAAGCAAATTTTGCTGAATAGGGAAGACTATCGTCACTGATAGGTTCCAGGGTGGAGCAGAGCAGCAGGAGATCACACACCATTCGGGTATAAGATGCGGGATATATATATATATATGTTAAAAGGCCTGAACTTGTGGAGGCCTGAATTTGTGGGAGGAGTAAGTCCCCTACTTAAACTCCCAGCCCCTACTCACCTCTGCCTTTCAGCTGATTGTTTTGTCCCCATAGCAACCAGCACTTCCTGTCCAGCTTCCCTCCAGAATTTTTTCCTGTTTCCAGCAGTCAGACGTCCTGACCAGTCCTCTGTCCGTTTGAGGCCTTCCACTCGGTTCCCGGTCAAGGTACCCGGTTTCCGGTCACGAGACCGGCACGTTCACGTAAGTTAGGCGTAGGAAATAGCGCCCCGCTATTTCCCGCCGTTCGGGCCTAAAAACGTAGGGGTAGGCTCCCTCTATCATATTTGTACAAATACACGCTTTTTTAACCGATTTCAGTGTTCACGCCAAAACAGACGAACGCTCGGCACTTTATCACTGCTTTTACATATTCGTACGGAAACTACCTAATCTATTATTATTTATATACACAGTAATATTATTACGGGCATTCTCTTATTTCCGTTTGGTCACCCAGGACCAATCTATTTCGTACGATTAAAGCACAAACACCTTGCTCTAAATCCATATTCGGCTAGTTCTTATTCAAATAGGCTACAGTATGCACTAAGTTCTATTTCACGAATTCTACTTTTCTTTACGTATATTCCCTGTTCGGTCATATTGCTACTGATACCTTTTTTTGTCAGTTTGGGGATATAATTAGCTTGTTTAAAAATCTGCCTTGTGATTTTCTTTCTGTTAACCAGTTAATTTGTTTTACTACTTTTTAAAATATCCACGTCTATCATAAACGTACGGTTTCTATACACTGTGGCAGGATGGCCAGGCTCTTCACAAACTTCAAATGCAACAGTCAGGATAAAATAGTACTGCAGTTTATTGTCACTTTCCACAATATATACAAGGTTGTGCTCTCCCACAAAATAAAACAAAAAGAAAATAAATCCTACTCCAACTTGGAGACTTACTAAACAGTATTACTAACTATCCAACTGGCCAGCTAATCTAGTTCCCAGTTTTAAACAAAATGAAATACAGCACTTTAAGCAGGTTTCACACAGTACCTTTGTCTCAGGCTTAACTGCCTCCTCTCTCCCAGCTGTTAGATTCTCTGTCTTCAGAGGCTAACCTTTTAAAACCCTAGTGCTGGTTAATTACATTCACCTGGTATATAACATTCAAGGGGTGACTCCCACCAATTAACCCCATCATGCTGGGAATAGAGAGCGCTCCAATCTATTACTAACATAGAAAGACTCTCTGACCTTGACACAACAAATATTTACCTATTAAACACTTCATTTTGTCACATATACTAATAAATACTGTTTATAAACACAATATCCGGCACATAAACGTCTGTACTATTCATTTTCCATATAAACACGCTGTCACATATTTTTGGCTTTACAAACTGCATCGGTTTATCGCTTTTTCTGCGTTAAAGTTGTTTATTTCAAGGTCTTTTATTACAGGAACAGGTATTGTATTTTATCACTTTGCATTATAAAGCCATAGGCCTAAAATGTTTACATATTGGGTTTTATTACTTACCTCCACACCTGTCGTTAACTATGGAATTTTTCTTCGGTTAACCCTTAGCTCCAGTATTATTCTAGGCTTCCCCCGGTTCTACACAGTTAAACCGTTTCACATAACGTAATTTCTTTATGTCAAACCAAGGTATAGTTCACAACTCGTTTGTTACTACACCTCATATAAAACCTATCACGGTCTCAAGTTCATTACTACTTTTCCACAGGCTTACGCCCACGGTACGTTAATTCTTTACTATTATTTCTACTCAGACATACGGTCATACAGCCATCAGGCTCCGGTAAACACCAAAACCTGACCCGGTACTCAGCCATACCTTCAGGTACTTACGTCTATACCCAAATACGTCCAATCGTCACCCCAAGGCCTCATCCAGCCTTCTCACAAATATCTATTTCAGCCCAGTCACACACTTAAACCTTCCAGATCCCTCAATGCAGGATCTCACGTTGCGCCCCTAACAAACAACCTACTCCCAATTCAAATCATACGCCACCACGATACGCATAAATACGTCAACATCTGTCTTAAAGCCTCAGGACTCTTCCTCAAGGACAGCATAAGACGAGACTTACCACACTTATTACCACCAGAAGGTTCCAGATACCATTCGCAAGAAGTCAAGGTTAGTATCTACACAACATTCCAGTCCTCTCACCTTATCCTTAAATATACAATCGAACTGGCTACAGGGTCTAGGCTAATGCCTTAGCGCACCCTATCAGAAAACCCATCCCAGCGAGGCCTTCCACCCCCCCCCCCCCACCTCAACACGGAGGTACGGCCCCACGCCCAAATCATAGTTACAAGCCTCGCATGCCCTACTACAGGGCGCTAGTCAGGGCCTCACCTGTCACGGCCACACGTTTTGATTTCTCTCTACTGTCACCGAGAGGCCAACATCCCGCCACCACGTCTGTGGCAACTACGTCATAAGCCAAATCATAGGTAGAGCCTCTCACCGCCACTTGGCATTAGCAGGGCCTCACCTATCCAAACATTCAACAGTTAAGTTTTTCGCTTTGGCATCTAGCATTACAGTCCAGTTCTTCCATATACACCACCCCACATACCCCGCCTACTTACCTTATGCCCCTTCTAATATATCTTTCACATAATCATTCCTTTTAGAATGTCCCAAGAACCTATTCCAACCAAAGAATTGACAGAAGAAACTCCATTCAGGCCTACCAGACCCGGGTCCCCAGGCGAATCACTCACTCTTTCAACCCCCACGTCCTTGAGAGCATGGACTATTCCCAAAATTACGGCCGAGCTTAGGCTCAGGGGAATCCCCATTCCAGCCACAGCTAGGAAGGCTGAACTTTATAGGCTACTTACTCACCAAGCCCCCGAGCCCAGGCCAGGGACTAGCTCTCAAGGACAACCACCAAGCAACAGCACGGCCACCCAGGATACCCTGGCAGAGATCTTGGCCAATCTACAGACCCTCAATAGCAGGCTATCTAAGGTGGAAAGCGCCATCTCCTCCCCAGGTACTACCACGGTAGTCCCAGTCGCTTTCAAGGCTGTACCTACTATACCAACATGCCCTCCTATACTCCCCCCTCCAGCACCGGGCACAGCCATTACACCATTTGAGTCACCAGCACACTCCGTCCCTGACTCTATCAGGAAAGATATCCTAGACGGGAAGGATGTGTGTCTGGTGTCCTTGCTCATAGCCTCACAGGATGTACTTGAGAACAAGGCATTCAATTACGGTGATATCTCTGTGGTGCTCAAGACAAGGGATCCCAGGCTTAATCATCTGGTGGGTTATCTCACCACAGGGTTCACTAAAGGGTTTCTCACGGGTATTGTAGCCATTCCCCCAGGTACACTAGAATGCCCTAATCTCCAGTCAGCACGTTTAGACCCAGTCTCCATAGACACTCTCATTGCCTCTGAAATCACCAACGGTTTCATGATCGGCCCCTTCACCTCTTCACCATTCTCCCCCATTGGTATTGCTATTCACAAATATTCCCAAAAAAAAAAACAAAAAAAAAAACGTCTAATTATTGATTTATCGGCACCGCACTCCTCTTTTGTTCCAAGCATAAACGCACTCATTCCAGCAGACGAATTCTCACTTCAGTACGTAACCATCGACGACGCCATACAGTCCATCATATCATCTGGTAATCGACCCTGGCTTAGCAAAACGGACATCACAAACGCGTTTAAATTACTACCCATGCACCCCTCACTCTGGCACTTACACGGTGTTAAATGGCGAGGGAAATATTACTTCTCTACACGACTCACTTTCGGTTCTCGAAGCAGCCCCAAACTGTTCGACATTTTCGCAGAGTCACTATGCTGGCTGCTTCTGAACGTCACCAGGTGTCACTCCGTTATCCACTACCTCGACGACTTTTTACTAATAGAGCCAGGGTCACCTTCACCCACAGCAATCAGAAGCACTACTGCACTATTTTCCACACTTGGAGTCCCTTTGTCCACAGCCAAAACTATAGGCCCCACAACTAAATTGACCTTTCTGGGGATAGAACTGGACTCGGTTAACCTCAGAGCTAGCCTCCCCCACGACAAACTGTCACGTTTGAGAGGGGAGATGACTTGTTCCTGTGGAATGATGTTTGCACTAGAAAATAACTTCAGTCCCTTCTCGGATCCCTGAACTTTGCGATGCACATCATTCTGCAGGGAAGGTCTTTCATATCCAGACTCCTTTGCCTGCTGCACGGAGTTCCGGACTCTGGCACAGTTTCTTTGGACCCCCACGCCAAGGCTGACTTAGCTATGTGGGGGAAGTTTTTGAAGGACTGGTATGGAATCTCCATGTTTATTCCCCCTCTCTCCACCTCTTCACCCATCATCCACACAGACGCAGCAGCCAATACCGGTTTTGCAGCCATTTTTGGGAACCACTGGTTCAGGGGCCATTGGCCCACTGATTCGGATGCCTTGCCAGGATTCAGAGAGACCTCAGCACTATTTGAAATTTATCCCATTGTGGCGGCCGCACACACCTGGGGTCATCTCTGGTCTGGCAAGGCAGTCAAATGCTACTCTGATAACTCGGCAGCTTGCGAAATCGTGAACAAAGGGCGATCATCTTCCCTGACCATCATGCGGCTGATTCGCAAGCTGACCTGGTTGGCAGCATCCGGCCAGTTTCACTTAGTTTGTTTTCACATCCCGGGTATTCACAACACGGCCGCTGACGCTCTCTCGTTCTCAATTTCAGGCATTTTCTCAGGCACTTCCAACGGCTCACCTACAACCATCCAGGACACCACGGTTCCACGATCTAATCCTGGATTAAGCACACTCTTGAACCACGCTAGAGCACTCACTCACCAAGCATTATCACCAAACACGGCTATCACTTACAATAGGGCTCTTAATATATTTAATAAATTCACAGCAGAGTTCGGTTTACAAGGTGACTTCTCTATTCAAACCATGGTGGCTTTTGCCTCTTTTTTCTACCTACACCTTAAACTATCTCACAACACCATTAAACTATATCTCACGGGGGTCCAGCACCACAGCCTCACCTTTTTTTCCTAACAACACACCTTTCCTGTCTTCATACCCCGTCAAAAAGGTTTTGAAAGGAATATCAAAGGTTTCACCTCCACTCTCTGCTAAGTGACCTGAAGATAGGACCATCTATAGGTAATCTAATGGTAATCTCCTTGACACAGCCCCATTCGACATCGGCACAAATACGGTGATCAAATCTGCTTTATATCTCGCTTTCTATGGTTTTCTCAGACCTAGAGAGTTCACCGTAATTTGTCAAGGAGATACGAAGCTAAGACTTAAAATATCACACCTCACTAAAATAGAGGATCACTACCAACTTTCGATCCCTACAACTAAAACCAACCGGTCACTACACCCTACTATAATTCCTCTCTTCCCTACTGATAATGCCTGGTGTCCGGTAAAAGTACTAGACCACCTACGGTCAACTCTGCACGGTCACCTACTGGACTCTCCGCTCTTAACACTACAAGGGCACCCGTTAACCACAGCAAAATTGATGGTTCATATCAGAATTCTGTTATCTAAGCTCGGACACAACCCGATTGCATTCTCTAGGCACTCCTTCCGTATAGGAGCAGCCTCTAGCACTAACACACCGGTCCATATCATCAAGAGACTGGGGCGGTGGAAATCCTCCATATATACTGCATATATTCCACAGCCGGAGAAAGAGCTTCGCCAAGCTTTCAGCAACTTGGTTTTGTAAAAAATGCAATAAAGTGTGTATTTCTCGAATTTATCTTTTTGCCCTCTTTTATTTACAGGCCCACTCATACGTTGGTTTCGGCACACCACAACCAACTTTGCTCACAGTTACTATCCATTACGTATTTAAATTCCGAGCACAAGTTAAAAGGCCTGAACTTGTGGAGGCCTGAATTTGTGGGAGGAGTAAGTCCCCTACTTAAACTCCCAGCCCCTACTCACCTCTGCCTTTCAGCTGATTGTTCCCACCCACCTACACCCTGTTATAATTACATTCTCCTTGGTGGGCCCTCTTTTATTTACAGGCCCACTCATACGTTGGTTTCGGCACACCACAACCAACTTTGCTCACAGTTACTATCCATTACGTATTTAAATTCCGAGCACAAGTTAAAAGGCCTGAACTTGTGGAGGCCTGAATTTGTGGGAGGAGTAAGTCCCCTACTTAAACTCCCAGCCCCTACTCACCTCTGCCTTTCAGCTGATTGTTCCCACCCACCTACACCCTGTTATAATTACATTCTCCTTGGTGGGCCCTCTTTTATTTACAGGCCCACTCATACGTTGGTTTCGGCACACCACAACCAACTTTGCTCACAGTTACTATCCATTACGTATTTAAATTCCGAGCACAAGTTAAAAGGCCTGAACTTGTGGAGGCCTGAATTTGTGGGAGGAGTAAGTCCCCTACTTAAACTCCCAGCCCCTACTCACCTCTGCCTTTCAGCTGATTGTTCCCACCCACCTACACCCTGTTATAATTACATTCTCCTTGGTGGGCCCTCTTTTATTTACAGGCCCACTCATACGTTGGTTTCGGCACACCACAACCAACTTTGCTCACAGTTACTATCCATTACGTATTTAAATTCCGAGCACAAATATATATATATATATATATATATATATATATATACATATATATATATATATATATATATTATTTTTTTTGGGGGGGGGAGGCATCTAAATGTTAAAACCAAATATCGCATTTTAACATTAGAGCATTCCTTTAATTTCCTTTAAATGCTGTTCATTTGTGTACATGAATGAGTGAATGTTTTTTTTTTCAATTTATTCAAATGTTATTTACATCAAATGTCATATAACATGTGTTGTTTATGAGTAGTGTTACAATATTCTCCTGAATGTCAGAATGTTTGCCAAATATTTGACTGAACATTTGTTAAATGAATGTGGATAACATTTAGTTGTGTTTATTAATGTAACAAAGCATGTTGCCGCCCCTGTTTGTTATTAGATATATTATATCTCAGGAAGGGAATGTGGGAGAGATGTCAGATTGTCCCAGTGTTCCTATGTAGAATATGGTATAATGGTAGAGAAGAGGAGAAAATCAACCAGAGTAGGCAGCTATCTATTATTCCTCTGAGTATGTTAAATATGTGCAATGCTCAAACAATGTAAAACTGGCTGAGAGTGTGGTTTTGTTTGGGATCGTTAGAGATGCCTTTAGAAAATAATAATTTCAATTTACAATTTTTTAAACAAACTGAAATGTCACAAATTACATATACTATTACATGTATCTGAATGTCTGCCTGTCTGTCTGTCTGCCTGCCTGTTGATCAGCCTACTGACAGTCTTTCTGTCTGTCTTGCTATCTGCATTGTTAGTGTTATTGACTTTATATCAGTATTGTGTGTCATATATACATATACTAGTATTTAATCATTTGCTCTCGTAACCCACCACCTACCAATGGCCTTTTTAACTTTCTGGACTAGAGCTAATACTATAAAAAAAACACTTGAGAAACAAGTTGTTTTTTAATTGCTGTATTTTATTAAAGGTATTTTCGCCACTTTCAACTTGTGAGTCAGCCATTTTACTCCTTTATTTATTTTATTTTTATTGTTCCAATGAAAATTTTACTCCAAAGAATCCTTGGTGTGGATTATACCACTCAAACTTTATCCATTGAGCAGTCTGCCTGCTCAATAAAATAGTCCATCTACTACAAAACTTCACGTATCCCATAAGTGGGGATTGTGCCACTGTAGGCCATCCACACTAGAGCTAGTCTTATAGCTCTGTAAAACGTGAGTAGGACCATATAGACCTCTTACAAAATAGTACTTAGTACCTGTTGGGATATACTGCACCATTAATTGCTGTCTTTTTATTTTTTCATAAGGATTTCACGAATACCCCATGCCCATACCTAACTTAGGAATACTTCCCCTGACAAGATGGTGATTGACTTCTTATACAAGGTTTTATTTTGACTTTTTGCTGTATTTATCAGGCATAGACTCTTTTGGACTTACTTTTTGACTCTTGCATATTATTCATTATCCATATTTTGAACTATTTTTGGTTTTTTGTCTTGTATGTATTTTCTCTTATATAGTGTCTTTCAAATGTAGCGGTGTGTCTGTATATAGTGCTTGTGTTCTAATGCAGGGGTGTATTTGTTTGTACTTTTAGCACTTGGAAGCTGAAATAAATGTGTATTGATACATATACAATGCTCACACACACTGGTACACATACACACATATACACACATTGACCCACATGCAGATACAGATACACACTGACACACATCTAGATACACAGTCACACAGATACAGACACATTAACGTGCATGCAGATACACAGGTACATACACTGATAAATGTGCAGATACACAAATACACTAAACAGATATGCAGATACACAGACACACAGGTGCACACACCAACACACATGCAGATACACATACAGACATACAGACACATTAACGTGCATGCAGATACACAGGTACATACACTGATAAATGTGCAGATACACAAATACACTAAACAGATATGCAGATACACAGACACACAGGTGCACACACCAACACACATGCAGATACACATACAGACATACAGATACATAAATGCACAGATATAGACACACTGATACACATGCAGATACATAGACACACAACGAACACACATACAGACACACACACAAATATACACACTGACCCATGCTGATACCCAAACACACAGATACACACATTGACAAATGCAGATACACAGTAACACACAACGACATACATGAAGATACACGGACATAAACAATGACAGTCATACAGATACAAACACAATGGCACGCATGCAAGTTAAAATGTACATATATTTTAGCCACTCTCCCCTAACTTTTGGGTGCAAGAGAGTGGCTTCTGCTGGCTGTTGAAAGTTAGGGGCTGGCTCTCCACTCATCTCGGTCTTCACTCACTCCCGCATGGCTCTGTGTTATATGTGCCCTTTAATGCTGTTGGGGGTTATATACTAAAGTGTGATCTGTCCTGAATTAAGTTAAAAATAAATTTAAACGCTAAGATATAAGAGCCGTGATGATTTTTTATTCGGGTTGGCTATTTTGGTCTCACATTTAAAATTTACTTAGAATTTCTGATAATTTAGTGAAAAAAGACCGTGTACTTTATTAACTGAACATCAGGTTGTGGTTATTTTAGAACTGACAATAAACAGAGAAGGATATTTGTTCAATCTGTGCTATTTTTGCCAGAGTTCTTCTCCAAGTCAGTTCTCATCTGACTAGCACTGCTTTGTGGTGAATACACTTCTTTGTTCCTCATTAAAAGTCAGATACGAGTTAAACCTTGATCAGATACTGAGAATCAAGGAGCAGTTGAAAACCAACCCCTAATTGTCTTTCAGATTATTGGACAAGTAAATATTTGTTTTAAATGTATTAGGTGTAGCCTGGTTACAGTGACAGTAAACTCATATGGAATTATGAGTCAAATCGTATGTGAACTTGGTTTATCTTAATTTGTATCATACCTCCTAACATTTTAAATGACCAAAGATTTGTTTTGAGGGCATGGCTGGGACGGGACTTGTGAGTGTGCATTACATGTACATTTTAGTAAACTTTAGGACCTGTTGATAGCTAATAATTCATCATCTTTGACATAAATTATTTTATAATCCAATGAATCTTTTTAAACGTACTATATTGATATTACTAATAAAATAATATGCTCTAATTTTGGCCTGGATGTAATATTATTGCTTATGCTTTTGAAATGATTTAATATTTATAGATACACTTTTAAAATGATTCAGTAGTTCGACAAATATTTGAATATTTAGTGTCTTTTATAAATTGATATATTCTTATATAAAAACTTTTGTTGATATTTAAATATTTTGATTTTCTTTATATATTGTTATATTTGTATGTACAATTTTTTTTCGATATTTTAAAATGTATAAAAAAATGTTTTAGTCATTTATTAAAAAATGTTAAATAATTTGAAAAGCGTATTCAGAAATGTTAAATCAAGGCCTATGTATACATATACTGCTGTTTAAATGAACACTCGAAGCACCATAGCCACTATCAGTAGAGCCCTCTGCAGTTATTATAATGCCACAAGGGACCTGGTGTAAGGGACCCTCCCATTGTAATTTGTTAAACTGTTTTACAACAGTTTGACAACTTACCTGGGTCCACCAGGTGCCAAACCTGTGGAGAAGCCATATGTCTCTGCTCAGTTTAAGCATGGTTGATAAAGTAAATCCTTTCACAATAACAATTTGTACAAGGATTTATTTATTTATTTATTTATTTAATTCTTTATTTTTCATGCCATAGAAATACAACATTGTATATTAGTTATATCAGTTATGTCAATAATGGAAGTAGTAGTTTTGTATTTTAGATTGTCATGTGACACGAGAAATTGGCATATAATTTTTTACATTAAACAAGGTTGAACAACGTATATTAGGAGGAGGTTTAGTCGAGACCTGCAAGGTGTTTACTAAGAGTGGTACATTGTGGAGTGTTACCGGAAGGTCGGTGTATAATCGAGAGGTAAGGCTCAGTGTTGGTAAGAAGTTGTTGTGTTTGGATGGTGAGACTCACTGGTGGAGGTGGTTGTTACGTGCCAGTTATACTGGTTGGTTACCAACCAGGGAGTTTGCTTGTTGTAGGCTTATGCCTGAGGGGAAGAGGGGCCGGGTGTTTAGGGGGCATATCAGGCCCTGTTAATCTAGGGGGTGAATTCCCTGACGGATCTGTGTGTTCCGACTTGTGTAAACACTTGGTTCGTTTGGTACCCCTAACCTAAGGGGGTTAGCGGGGGGAGAGGTGTCTCGCCTGTTAGTATGGTTGCTAAGAGTAAAGGAGCTTGTGTAGTTGGCTCCTGGTCTGGTTTATAAGAGGTCAATTGGAGGTGTTAGAAATAAGACATTAACAACATAAGTAACAGTAACTGGGGCAATAACTGCCACGGTGGGCTTCAGGTTTCTCTCAGTCAGTATCAATATGGCCCTCCCGACTGTCCGGTGTTGTCAGGTCGTGGATTGATTTTCAGTTGCCGCTCTTGGGGTGAATGGCCTGGTCGTGGCAGGGTCCCTGATCTTTGTAGATGTGGGCCTCGATGGAGCGGATGACGGTGTTGGTAGTCCCAGGGCTGTGAGAAGTGATGGTGCCTCGGAGAGAGAGGTGAGGGTGTGAGTTTGTCCTTGGTTGGTCACCATGAGGGTTCCCGGTGCTCCCCAGCGGTACTTTACATCAGCTGCTCTCAGTTGTGTGGTTTTGAGTTGTGGTTTTGAGTTGTGAGTTTTGCGCCATTGAAGGGTTGATCGTGTCAGATCTTGGTAAAAGGTCAATTGTGATTTTTCGAATGGCAGTGGCGTTTTGCCCTTCAATGCTGCCATGACGCGTCCCCTATCCTGGGATGTAGTGCAGCGCAGTATGACGTCTCGGTCTGTATTTTGTGAGGCCCTGGACGGGGCTAAGATTCTGTATAGTCCATCCATTGCTAATTTCTTTGCAACTGCCTGGGGTAGGATGCTTGCCAACAGTAGTCTCACATAATGAGGCAGTTCCTCGGGTGAGATAGTGGCCGGTATGCCACGGATTTTGACGTTGTTGCGTCTGTATTTGTCCTCTAGTTCGGTAAGCTGCAGGGCCAGTGCTTGGTGTGACTTGGTAAGCTGTTGCACCTCTTTATGTACCTGGGAGAGGTCAGCATGGATGTCCCCTTTGTCCTCTTCAGTGGCCCTCACTCTGTCAGCTGTGTTTTGCATGTCTGCTCTCAGTACTTCGAGTTCGGCTGCTAGTACCTTGTGAAAATCTTGTAGTAGGATTTTCAGGTCGTGTTTAGTTGTGGGACTGGAGTCCTCTGTGGTTTCTGTAGATATTTGAGGTGTGGGGAGCATTTTACCCCTCTCCTGTGAGTCCCGTTGTACGAGTGTAGTGGCCGGTGTGTCAGCAGGGGTACTCTTCGTGGGCGCCATCTTTGGCGGCGCTTGTTTCTGGAGCAGGGCTCCTATGTTTTGGTGAACGGCCGGAGGGTGTTGTTTCTGTGATCGCCGTCCCATGGCGGGCATCTGGGACACCGGTTCGGGTTCTGGTGGTGAGCCGGGCAGGTAAGCTGTTTCCCAGTGGTCGTGCACGCTGCCGAGGAGGGTCCCCCAGTCTGGGGTCTCTCGTGTGGTGTAGGCCCTGTGCCCGCCTGGGTGCGTTTTTTGGGAGAAAGAAGGGCATCAATCGGTGCGGGTGTGGGACACTTTATTTATAACCAAATATAACATAGGGTGCAAACCTAGGTAGACACTCTCCTAAATGGCAAAACAAAATCACATATAAATGACCCAGCATACACACCAAAGCTACTGGAAAAAAAACAGTTAATACTTTATTAACACAATAGTGTAACAAGAAGCATGCACAAAAGACCAACGTTTCAGCACTACAAGTGATGGCTTTCTCAAGGGAACCCTTGACAAAGGAATCACTTTTAGTGCCGCAACTTTGAGGGTTTGATGTCTTGTGTCTAGTTCTTGTAGGCGATTGGTGGTATATTGTTTGTTACAGTCTAGCCTCTTTCACTGTTAACCTTTTTGTGTTACTTTTGTGCATGCTTATTATTATACTATTGTGTTAATAAAGTATTAACTGTTTTTCAGTAGTTTTGATGTGTTTTCTGATTCTCCATGTCCTCCATGACCCTCTGTCAGCACTCCACTTCTGCCTCAGCTCCCTGGCGCCTGGGCGCAGTGAATTAATATAAAAATTATTAATTAGAATTGTTTTTATTTTGCTTTAACATTTTATCTGTTTCTCATTATGTATGCGGTTATCCACAAAGATACGAGTGCAACACAATATTTTCATAACGTACATAAGAATTCAGCACATACTTAGCAAATAAGCTCATGCATGATAAAGAATACGGCTGAAACTTTTGTATGATTTTACGTTCTTTTTGGCTCAATAAACGAATTTAACTGCACTTCCTCTTGTTGCCCTCTTATCTCCCTGGATACTTTCTGTCATGGGTGATTAGCAGTTCCCCCTTCTAGCTGCGTTGTACACCGGGACATGAATGCTGAGGCTGTGGGACGCTGGTGAGCCTATTACCGAGTAAACGCTCAACTCTCACGTAATTTATATTGTCACATTTCTTATACATTTTGCAATTACAGAAAAAAAGTAAAAAAAAAAAGACGAAAAAAACCAAAACTCAGGCTTCTCTAATGTGTAATTGCAGATTTTTAACTTCATGCTTGTGTATACTTGCATACCTCCCCACAATCCTGAATTGAGACGGATGGGAGCTTTAATATCATATATAGAGAGAAATTAACTAATAGCTGCAGGTGACGTCCTAATCTTGCAGAGTTACTCACTAAATTCAAATTATATCCAAATGTCAAAACTAAGGCAACAATAGACAAATTGTGACTGTGGTTGAGTTGGAGAATTGCGCAAAGGTCATTTATTTATTTTAAAATATTGAATTATTTCAGAGATACATTATTGTATATATTGGAATTGGGGGGGGGGGGGGGGGGGAGGAGAAGGGGGAGGTAGCTGTAAGATACAGATTCCATCTGTGAATACAGTATTCCCCAGTGTCTGGTTGTTTAAATATTCATATCAGTAGCTCTAGGAAACAAAGTAGACAGCAGATTGTCTTTCTCAGAGATGGCATTTCTTGATTTTGGAATTCTAATGGGTTTGCGCCAAATTCCTGAACATCTTACAATGTATCAGGTTTTCATTTTAATTGATGGTAAGCATATGGCATGTTAAATTTAATAGCTAAGCACGTTTTTTTGTCACCATAGCTAGATGTTTTTAAATGTGTGTCTTTCCATTTACTAGACTTATTAAAAAATGTATATTGGCCGAGCCACTTCATCTGCAAATAAAACATTTTTAGGGTCAGACGAATTTTGGCCCTATGACAATTCGACTCTCACAAATTTAAATAAAGAAATATAATTCTGGCAAGCCAAAGGAGACCAAAAATCAATCAATGTCCTGCTAAATATATACATAATGTATAACTTATAAATATATTTAGTAGTACACTGATAGGAGCGCCGGCCCTGCACTCCATGACGGGCCAGTGGGGAGATCAAAGATCTCCCTCACCGACCCACAGACAGTAAAGTCTTGCAATGCCCAGTACGCTGCAATGGCCATTGGCCGAGGCCTGCAGGGGAGGGCACAGGATCTCCCCAGCCGGTCCATGCAGGGGCTGGGCTATCTGAGCACTGTCCCTGCTGCATTCCATGACGGGCCGGTGGGGAGATCAAAGATCTCCCTCACCGGCCCACAGACAGTAAAATCTTGCAGCCCCTCTGGGTTCCTCTTGCGAGGACAGAGCATCAGGTTCACTCACCATGAGGACCACAAGGGATTACAGCACGCCCCCACCCCCCTCCCAGACTAAAGGTAAGAAGGGAGGGCAGATAAAATGTTTGTTTGTTTTTTAATTAAAAAAAATAATAATACATACATCTGCCAAATATATCCCTCACACACAGCACCCTCACACACACACAGCACCCTCACACACAGCACCCTCAAACACACACTGCACCCTCATACACACAACACCCTCACACACAGAACCCTTGCACACACACACACACACACACACACACACACAGCACCCTCATACACAGCACTCTCAAACACATACAGCACCCTCAAACACACAGAGCACCCTCACACACTCAGACACACACACACACACACAGCACCCTCACACACAGCACCCTCACATACACACAGCACCCTCACACAGAGCACACACACACAGCACCCGCACGCACAGCCACAGCACCCTCACACACACACAGAGTATCCTCACACACACTGCACTCCTCACTCACACACACACAGCACCCTCACACACAGCACCCGCACACACACAGCACTCTCTCACACACACAGCACCCTCAAACACACTGCACCCCTCACTCACACACATGCACCCTCACACACACTGCACCCCTCACTCACACACATACTGCACCCCTCACACACAGCACCCTTGCACACACATGGCACCCCTCTTCCAAACATATATGTATATATACTACAGAACCCCTCACACACTCACTGCACCCTCACACACATACTGCACCCTTAAACACATTACATTCCAGACACACACTAGATCCCTTACCCAACTCTGGATCATCACACCCTAGCTCCCTATATACACTCTGAATCCTCTACACACACACACACTCACTAGATCTCCTATACACTCTCTGGGTCCTTCAAACACACATTAGAATCCCTATGCATACACACTGCACTACCTACACACACTACATTTAAGACGTTTGATGTAGTGGTTATGGTTCTTGGTGTGTTCCTTTAATGAATAAATCCCTAACTATATTAGACTCTAAAGTGAGAATTCAAGGTGGATTAAAAATGTAAGTTCAAAACAGGCAAGAGTAAAAAAAATAAAACATTCTAAGTCAGCTATGATTTCATTTCTACCACTCAACCCTAAACTTGAAATTCACTTTGAATTCACATTGTATTCTAACTGTAGTTAGCATCCCTATTTGCAAGTGTAATGTACTAAAACACAGAGAGTGGTTACTTGAAATCAGCTTTGATCTCTTATCTAATTACACTCCAATGTCTCTTTTTCTAAACTTTCACCACCTATTTGTTTACATTGTTAAAGGATCACTTAAGCTCAATAAAGTGGTCTGGGTGCCAGAGAAACTGCTATGTTTACACTGAGGGTTAATCCAGCCTCTAGTGGCTGTCTCACTGACTGCCGCTAGAGGCGCTACCTCGATTCTCACTGTGAAAATCACAGTGAGAAGAAGCTGGACGTCCATAGGAAAACATTGAGTAATGCTTTCCTATGGGTGGTTTGAATGTGCGCGCGGCTCTTGCCACGCATGCGCATCTGGATCTGACGTCAGCAGGGGAGGAGAGGTCACCAGCGCCGAGGGAGCCCAGCGCTGGAGAAAGGTAAGTGGCTGAAGGGGTTTTAACCCCTTCAGCCCAGCCGGAGGGCGGGGCCCTGAGGGTGGGGGGAACCTAATGACCTAAACGAGTTTGTTTTCCTGGCACTATAGTGGTCCTTTAATTTCATCACGTTGTTATATAAGAGGCATCTGGCCAAGAAATGAAATACATCTTTTTGTTTCCTTCTTTGGGACTTTAGATTCAGAACAGTATTATTAATTAACCCCTTAAGGACACATGACATGTGTGACATGTCATGATTCCCTTTTATTACAGAAGTTTGGTCCTTAAGGGGTTAAATAATCTTGCTAATTGTGATTGGCATATGCTGTACCCTTAAATGTGCCTAAAAAGTCTATTTTTTCCTTTTGTGAGGAAAAGGCCATATTACATATTAGTATGTTTTTATCGAGACATCATGACCACTTGAAATTACTTAAGTGATCATGGTGCTTGGAATCACTCTTTGAAGAAGCACTCTAAATACCATAACTGCTACAGCCTTTGGTAATACGTTTAGGACATCTCTACAATGTGTGTCTCCTTAGTAAATATTTTTCCCCTGAACGGACTTTCTAGTAGAATTGTGGCTCATTGCTTTTTGTGTTAATTGGAATCATCATATGTTTTGTAATCCTTACTCATCCAAACATAAATATGTTGGTGCTTAGCAAAAAAAGTATTTTTTCCCTTTAACAAACAGTAGTAATTACGACTCACTTTTGGCCATTTTGTTAAAAGCGATGTAGTAGAATTTTTATGAAAGATTTTGAATGGCTACTGAAATCACGTTTGAAAAATAACTTATTGAATAATTGTGTTCGTATAAAAAGCTAAATGAAAAATGGGGATATTTACAATTCCGTGTGATTGAAAAGAACTGGATGAAAACGTTTGAATGCGATCACACTTTACCCAGGATTTTGTGATCCAATGCTTCAGCAGAAAACATCCTCATAGATTTTAATTAATTAAAAAGAATTCTTCACAGAGCTGCACGTGTTTCACAGGATGAACAAGCAAGTCATTTTTTTTGTGTGTAATGGGAATCATAAAGGATTTGATTAAAGAAATGTACAGTGGCTCTTAAACGATCCATGCCTTCTTAGACAGCGCGATGAAATATTACAATACTGGAGAA
Source organism: Pelobates fuscus (assembly GCF_036172605.1). Taxonomy (NCBI): domain Eukaryota; kingdom Metazoa; phylum Chordata; class Amphibia; order Anura; family Pelobatidae; genus Pelobates; species Pelobates fuscus. The sequence goes on along the minus strand of NC_086322.1, from coordinate 198,519,897 downwards.
AGTGCCAGTAGGCTCTGTCTAACATGTGGGAAAATTGCCAAAGGGAAAATGTTCAGTTAGCATATTTTAAAGGACAGATTCTACAAGGGGTTAGAGTCCTACAGTATAATCCCGTTTTATTGGATTTTGTTAGTAATTTTCTGCTGCTATAGTGAAATTTGCTTGATTATAAAGTTTATTAATCCTTTTTTTTTTTAATATAGGTAGACTCAGCTGTTTTCCTATTTTTCAAACGCTTTAAAAAATTTCCAGAAGGCGTGAAAAACCGTCTCTGGCAATGAATTTTTCGTACATCAATGATGTAGAATAATAAATCTGTATAAAAAGACACCTTGACACGAAAATGTGTTTTCCTGGTTACTGATAAATGTTAAGTCAGGACATTTTTAGCTATTTAAAGAAATTTCCATTTAAAGATGCAGTACAGCGTGTTTTCGTTAATAAATAATACTTGTAATATTATTTGTAAAATTTAGAGAAGAAAAACTCAGGCATAGTGGCATTGTGTAGATATCATGGTTGCATTGTTCTAGTCTAATAGCTCGCAGGTGTGTATATATAGTTTGATTCAAATTTGGCGAGCCAAATAAGGCTACTCTACACATTGTAAACCTTTCTATTCATTCTGTCTCTCTGTGCTTTCTGGGGACATTTCTTTTTGTTGTCTCACCCATGCAAGGTGTAAACAAATATATGGCACCCCACAGATTTACATAAATTAAAATAATACTGTTGTGCTTTATCTGAGCATCTCAAACAGGATATTCGGAAAGTGCACCGTGGACACAGTAATGCAATAAATCTAAATTGCACAATTATCCCATAATTCTCAGTTTGACATGCAGATGATCTCAGACAGGCATCATATGTCAGACTGCAATGGAGCCTGGTTTCAAAATCATTTTATTTAAAGAAACACTTCAAGCACCATAACCACTATAACTCACTGTAGTGGTTATGGTGACAGGAATGTTCTGACAGCTCCCCAATATAAGCAGTCAAATTGCTTCAAAACGGTTTGACTTTTTACTTTGGGTACGCCTGGTGCTACTCCCCGCTTTCACTACAGCCAACAGAGAGTTAGAAGCTTTGGCAGTGCAGGGCTTAGCTCATTGGCCGGGAGTGATAATCTGACACTCTCAGCCAGTGAGCTATCCCTGCATTCCATGGTTTAGTTCAGGAAAGCTAACAGAAGTAGATGCTAGTGGAGTTGGAGTGCGGCACCCAGCAAGCTAAAAAGTAAAACAGTTCAAAATTGGCTCCTTGCTATTGGGGAAAACCAGGACATTCTTGGTTCCCCCTTGTAAATGTACCTGTAGTTTTAATGATCATTTGCATATTGAGCTGGAAATTTTGGAAAAATTGTGTACACCTAATTTCTTGGAATTATAATGCCCAATGTAGACCTTTCCCAATGTCCTACTCGAGATAAGAAGATTGACAATAGTAATATTTGCATAATTTGCCTAAATAGGGTGGCAGTTTGATATTTTGTGCTCTCACCACAAGTTTTTTAGAATTTAGTTATATGGTGATAGATAAACTACAACTAGTAAGTTAGTGTCGTACTACCTAAACTCAAAAGGTAAAAACAGTAAAGTGCGTCTTACTTCTGGTCACTGTAATATTTGACTTAAATGCTTTTTTGTTGCTATAATGCTCTATTGCTAAGTGTGCTTGTATAGATGGTTGAAATATGAAAACACAATGGCTTTCTGTGCTCATTTACATGTCAAGATGGGAAGTCTGGGATAATTGTTGAAACACGGTTTCTTGGAATTACTGAAATTAAGTTAAGTGTGAACTTTTCATAAGTTCCTGTTTAAGATAAGTAGATAATGCATAGTAATGTTTGAAAACAGAAAAAATTAAAACTGTGTGTATATATATAACTATATACCTAGCTGTACATTATTAGAGAGATCCTGCACCATTCTGATGATACCCAAAAAGTCAAAACTGTGCATGGCACCAGTCCAAACCAATGCTTTGGTTTAGGAAAGCTGTTTTCAAACCAGCATCCATTGCTAAAAGTAAATGCAAAAATACAGTGTGAGGTGTGAAACAATCTCAACCCCTCTGTTTCTGTGCTCCAACTTGTCTGGGTACAATTTCGTGACAATTAACGTGTCTGTTAGTCCACCCATTGTACAGCGCTACGGAATCTGCTGACGCTATATAAATGATAAAATAATAGTAATACTATACCTGTCTGTGCTGATTTGCAGATAAAGCTGGGAATGTTGGGATAGTTGTGTCAACATGATTTCTTGTAGTTTCTGTGCCCAAGGGCGACTTCGCAAAGTCCAGCTTGTGATATGGCTTTTTTACATTTTATCTGCATTTTTGGAATAAGCATTCTCCAAAACATAATTTTCAACATTCTTTTCAGATTCAGACCTACATTTTGATAGAAAATTGCTCTTTTTTGTAACATGGGATGTATGATTTTTAATACGAATTATAGTTTTTAATTTATTTTAACCTTTAGATTGTAAGCTCACATTCTATCTAACTAAGCACTTTGCACAAAAGAGCTTCAATGGGTAGATCTCAGCTTACAGGCAGGGTCCTTGTTACCTTTTGTATCGGTCTGTGTATATTGTATGTTTTCTTCCCCTAATGATACAGCGCTGTGGAAAATGTTGGTGCTTTATAAATGCCAGTAAATAATAATATCACAAAAAATGGGAATGTACATTATTACATTTATATAGGTATCTCTGAACAACTATCAATATACAAAATTGCTGTTTTTTTTTTTTTGTTTTTTTTTTACAAATTTGAGATACTGATTCTATACATCCCATGTTCCAAATAAATGTTCCGTTTATTCATTTTTTTCCCCCTTTTTTAAGAACCACTCATTAGCGAAGAGGTTAAGCTGCCCATGGTTTATAATAATTGGGGAAATGACTATAACTGCACAGAAAAAAAACATGAAAAGGAGTATATACATGAACAGTGCTATATAATGATATGTTTCATGTACGGAAACAGAGTTTTGAAGAAGAGAAAGTCATAGAACAAGCAGAATATAATTGTAGCCGGCTCCTCTTGTTATCCTCCTGCCCCCTGTTGAATTTCGGTGTTGCAGAGTCAAGTGTTTTTACTCCATAGGTGGTACAGATCCTATTATCATAACTGGATCATAACATCACTGTCTGGCATTCAAGTCTGGGCCTCACAGATCAAATGTGTTTTTCATGCTAAAATTGGCCATTAGTTTTTTTTTTAACACTATTATTTTTTTATATATATAATCATTTTTTGCCAATTACTGCTATTATTTTCAACTAATCATAAGTTTACTGTTTATATTTATTATATAACTATGTCATTCATTTTTAAACTACCATTGTGTTGTATTATTTTATTTCCTTTCTTTTAAATTCACTTTGTATGTATATTTTCTATTCCGTATTTTCTATTCCATATCAAAGCTTTATAGCACTGTTAACCCCTTCAGGACGGAGTCAATAGTGCACGTTCTGATCAAAACAAAACGTAAACAAAAACTTGAATTTGCACTATATGTCTGTTCACCCGTAGTTCCCCTCTTTCATATTATATGCACCCACACTTATTATATATCATTTTGTTGTGGAGAAACAGGGCTTTAATTTATCATTAACTATTCATATATGGAACATAATTCATTATGAATAACATTTAAAAAAAATGTGAGAAAATAAGATTTTTTTTTTAAATTTGTATTTCCGGCTGACATTTTAGCTGTGAATGTCATAATACTGTTAGGTTTTACTGCACAAAAATGCACATATTTGTAATCAGCGATGTCTCACGAGTACAACAGTACCCCCCATTAACAGGTTTTATGGTGTTTTGGAAAGTTACAGGGTCAAATATAGAACGTTCCATTTTCAAATAGAAATTTGCCAGATTGGTAATGTTACCTTTGAGACGGTGTGGTAGCCCAGGAATGAGAATTACCCCCATAATGGCATACAATTTGAAAAAGTAGACAGCCAAAGGTATTGAAAGTGTGGTATGTTTAGTCTTTTTTAGTAGCCACTTAGTCACAAACACTGGCCAAAGTTAGCGTTCATATTTGTTTTTGTGATAAAAAAGCAAAAAACAAATATTTGGCCAGTGTTTGTGACTAAGTGGCTACTAAGAAAGACTGGACATACCCCACTTGCAATACCTTGGGTTGTCTACTTTTGCAAATGGTATGCCATCATGGGGGTAATTCTCATTCCTGGGCTACCATACGCTCTCAAAGGCAACATAACCAACCTGGCAAATTTCAATGTCAAAAAAATGAAATGCAAGCCTTATATGTGACTCTCTAACTTTCCAAAACACCATGAAACCTGTACATGGGGGGTACTGTTATTCTCGGGAGACTTCGCTAAACACAAATATTAGTGTTTTAAAACAGTAAAACATATTACAACAATAATATAGTCCATAAAAGTGCCGTTCGTTTGTAAAAAATGCAAAAAACGTCACTTTTACTTAAAATATCATCATTGTAATACAATATACCAGTATGAAACACTAATATTTGAGTTCAGCGAAGTATCCCGAGTAAAACAGTACCCCCCATGTACAGGTTTTATGGTGTCTTGGAGAGTTACAGGGTCAAATATAGTGCTTGCGAATTAAATTCTCTGCACTTTCTCCCTGTGTTATCAGGTATGTCAATCAAATTTTAATTAATCAAATCACCTAATTATGTTAAAAGATTACTTAAATATACACGTAGAATTTTAATGTATATGCATTTATAGGTATTTAAATTCTACGTGTATACTAATGTAATCTTTTATGTAATTATATGTATTTATCTATATATTTATATTTGCGGTTATTTGCATTTTATATATAGATAGATATATATAGAATGTCATTTTAAGTGTATTTTGTTACATATATATATATATATATTAATAACAAAATACAGTTAGAATGAAATTACATATGTATATATAATTTATATTACATTTTGTTTCAATATTTTATTTATTAATTTTATTATTTTATTTATTTATTATTGTAATTATACGTATTTATATATATATATAATATATGTGTATACATCTATTATATATATAATATATGTATATTATATATATGTAACGTCATTCTAAGTGTATTTTAATACTAATATATGTACTTATATTAGTATTAAAATACACTATGTATGACGTTAAATATATATATGTATATATATTATATATATAATATATATACATATATTATATATATATAAATATATTTATTTTAATTTTACACATGTCTAATATTTTTTTACCGATCCCACCAGCAGGGGGACTGTCTGATATTTCAGACAGTACCCCTGCTGGCAGATACACAGCCAGCTATAGGGGGCCATGTGATCGCTCTTTGAGAGCGATCACATGGCCCCCGGGGGCTTCTTTTGCCGTGGGGGGGCTGCCTGGGCTGTGAGGCAGTCCTCCCGAAGCGGAGCGCCGGGTAGGTAAGTATCCCGGGCGCTCCAGGGCTCAAAGCCATTATGACGTTCTATGCCGTCGCAACGGCTTTAAAGCCCACTTAAAGCGGGACGGCATAGAACGCCGTAACTGCGTTAACGGGTTAAAGGGACACTATAGTCACCTGAACAACTTTAGCTTAATGAGGCAGTTTTGGTGTATAGAACATGCCCCTGCAGCCTCACTGCTCAATCCTCTGCCATTTAGGAGTTAAATCCCTTTGTTTATGAACCCTAGTCACACCTCCCAGCATGTGACTTGCACAGCCTTCCATAAACACTTCCTGTAAAGAGAGCCCTATTTAGGCTTTCTTTATTGCAAGTTCTGTTTAATTAAGATTTTCTTATCCCTTGCTATGTTAATAGCTTGCTAGACCCTGCAAGAGCCTCCTGTATGTGATTAAAGTTCAGTTTAGAGATTGAGATACAATTATTTAAGGTAAATTACATCTGTTTGAAAGTGAAACCAGTTTTTTTTTTCATGCAGGCTCTGTCAATCATAGCCAGGGGAGGTGTGGCTTGGGCTGCATAAACAGAAACAAAGTGATTTAACTCCTAAATGACAGTGAATTGAGCAGTGAAATTGCAGGGGAATGATCTATACACTAAAACTGCTTTATTTAGATAAAGTCATTTAGGTGACTATAGTGTTCCTTTAAGTTACTCACAAACACGAGACTTGAAAACCTGTTCTAGATTGTAGAAGCCAAGGCAAATTTATAGATGGTAGGCAAAATGTTAATTATTTAATTCTTAAAGGACCACTATAGGCACCCAGACCACTTCAGCTTAATGAAGTGGTCTGTGTGCCAGGTCCAGCTAGGATTAACCCTTTTTTCTATAAACATGTTTAGAATGGGGTTAATCCAGCCTCTAGTGGCTGTCTCATTGACAGCCGCTAGAGGTCTTCCGCGCTTCTCACTAGGATTTTCACAGTGAGAAGACGCCAGCGTCCATAGGAAAGCATTGTGAATGCTTTCCTGGCATTAAGTGGTCCTTTAAGTAAAATGCAAGTAGACTTTAAGCCCCCACCACACACACAAAAAGAGTATTTCATAAAGATAAAAACTTTACGAAATACTCACATTGACTGTGATAACATTTCAGTGACGTTCCAATGCAGTCAAAAGATATCAAAGTTTTTGTCTTTCACTTGAAAAAAAGCAGGGCTCTGCCGTCAAATTTTGTTTGTTCCCCCAGTCATCATTAGTGTCACAGGATTCTCCCTAGATATCAGTGTTTTACTCTCACTCATTCATGCCAGAATGAGTGAGAGTAAAACAAAGAGAGGTAACAAAGAGAAAACCACTCTGGAAGTCAAACAGAAATCTATGAAACAAAAATAGAGAAAGACTACAATAAATATAAGTAGCTCATTAATGCAATTGTCCCTGAGGCGAACCCTAAAGAACCATAAAAATTGATTGACACTGCAGTTTGCTAATTGTTGCACATGCTAGCAAAGTAAATCAGAATAGTTGTAACTGTGCCATTATTCATTGCATTACTTAGTATCATTACTGAGCTTAGCAGAACATCAATAGGAATTGTGAAGAGAGGAGCTCAGCTGAGTGTAACAGTTCCAGAATGTTGTGCACACACTAGGATTGTCCATGATGTAAATAATTAGGAAAACTCTGCTGCTAAAGTGGTCTCTATGAGAATTCAGATTGAACATGAATACACCCAATGGCATTTTCTTTTATACATGTAGCAACGTGATTAGCATTGGAATTGTAGTTGCAATTGTAATTTTATCAACTCTGCCTATATGACACACATTTTTTAATGGGAGGCACTATATCTGATTAATCTCCTTGAAGTAGTAATGGCTTCTGGAGTGACCGTATAACTGTTTTTCATGTTGTAATTCTAAACATGAGTCCCCAGCAATCCATCCTCTTTGTGCTGCTTGTAGAGCCGATCCTGAGTAGGTGCAGACTGCCCAGGTGTCCTGCAGATAAGCTCTGTAGGCCTAGCCTACACCTTCACTGCAGTTTCCAACCCATCTCATTAGGCCCTACCCCTTTGTGAGCGACACCGGGTTGGGGTTGCGGTATGGACTATTGAGAGGCGGGAAGAACCTAAGGACCTACCTGAGGGGCAGAGCCTGTGTGCAGATTACCTGAAAGGTCTGCATCCACCCACGATCAGCTCTGGCTGCTTGGGCTAATGAGTAAGTGTAAGCCTGGGCAGAAATGACGAGCCATGATTGACTGAGAGTGTTAGATGACCACATTTTACCTATCACAGGGCATTGCACGTATGAATCTTTATTTGCTACAAGGAGGCGGGCACATGGGAAGCCAGGGACCCTCATTCTGTGTGAAAAATGCTGGGAATTTTGTTACGCTGAATGGAGGAACAGTGCCAGGCACTGGAGGCAATTCAATGAGTGGTTATAGTGCCTACAGTGATTCACAATTCACAAATATAGGTGATAACAGCAATAGTGTAATACTACCAAGAAACAATTTTCTCTTGTATTGCTTACTAAGTTGAGCGATTTTCATTGTAATGTATAGATGTCTTTGATAAATTGCTGACTTGGAAATTATTCCCAAAATGATGATTTCACCTGGAAATGCTTGACCTTTCTTGAGTAGATCTGTCAGTAAGCCGACAGTCGAGCATCCGTGTGCCAGGAAAATTGGCATTGAACAGGTTAAGCTGTCTGTCGCCTTGCTTAAAATGGAATAGTTATCAGGGTAATAGGATTATACAGCACACTGTCTCATACAGAAAAGCAATGTCAAGGGACATGCAGTCAGGACTCAAGGTAATAAAGTAGTTATCTTAAAGAGACACTCCAGGATGGCGAACACCCTAATTTAAATGCATTGTAAATGTAAAGCATATAAAAGCATTCCATACTGTGTGTGAAAACTAAAATTCAATGATATTCCTGTGTTAGCTGAAAATAGGCCTTTTCTGTGTGAAGGAGGAAGTGACTTAGTCTTAGTCATACCTGTTGTACCCATTGTTGTAATTGAAAGCCCATTTCATATCCAGTAATTGTTTGCCTACCAGTGGTTAGTGAATATGTAGTTCAGCAATTAAAAGCATTTATTTATAAAAATTAAAAAAAACAAACAAACAGTGATTAACTACTCACCGAGCTGTTATTAAATATCACAATCTCATAAAAAGATACATGCATCACTTTGGACACGTTTCCCAGAATTTTTTGTGCCATAACCTATAGGGAATCCGTAAGTGGCTGTGTTGCTTACAGCGTTTCTTTAATTTATGGTGTGAGAGTATAATTTGTATGAATGAAAACTAGCATCACATTTGAAATAGGAATCATCATCTGAGTTCAAAATAACTACATTTACTGCATTATTTTAACACGTGGAGCAGAAATCATGTAAAAATCTATTAATTCTAACATTGGCTTGTTTAATTTCCATACATGAAAATTATATATCAGTGTGAATGAGGGGGTATAAAATCTTAAATTACAGCAAGCAGCGTGATTGTAGTTCCCTGTGCTGTCAATAGGTTCACACTAAGGGGTTTATTCAATAAACAGTAAGTTGATGGGGATTCATGCGTCAGTGTTGCCATACGTCTTCTATGGCATGTTAGCTGGATACTGTCCACGTACCAAGCTAGAATGTCAAAGGACTAGTCTAGCAATCCATCATACACTGCAATGATTAGGAAGGCTAGGCGACCACTGACATAAATATAACTATCGACTGGAGCCTTCATGTTCACAGATAACAGAGATTTATTATAATCACGTCCAGATATACCTATAAAGGCACCATTAGTCCTTGTCACCATCTTTGTCACCCTTTCCCCGATTTCTTGTTTATATCTTTGTCACCTTTTCCCCGATTTCTTGTTTACTTTCTCCCCTACTGTCTACATCTGTTCTTATTTATCTCTTGTCTTTATTTCCATTGAATACACATTTAGGTATATTCGCCAAACAACACTTTTTAGAGTATTAAATTCAAATGGCTAACTAGCCAATCAAAGAAAAATTCCCCAACTTGGCCACACTCACAGCTCGGCTATTTTAGCCTCCATTTTGTTATTTGAATTTAATTAATAAAAATATGTTACTTGCTCAGTAACCCAGTTACACTATTTCCATGTAAAATACGTACAGTGTTATTTACTATAGTTAGAATTCAAAGTGAATGGCACATTTAAGGCCAAAGTCGCCGAACTGAAAGCGTAGCTGGAATAGAGACTTTCTACAGTTTGGCTATTTTGACCTTAAATGTAAAATTCATCATGAATTCTCACTTTGGTGAATAACCATGTAATACCTATTGCAGTGGACATTGGAATGCTTTACATTTTAGGATTTTCATATTGAAAATTGCAAAAATAAGGCTAAAATAGTCATGTGTGTGATAGCTGAGGTGGAGAATGTTTCAGTTGCAACCAAAATTTAGAAATGTGTTTTTCAATTCTGTTTAAAAATAAATAAATAAAAAAGGCTTATGTGCTTTACTGATAGTTCTACATTATTTTCAACTTGTTATGTTTATTTGGGAAAGTTGTCGGTCATTATTAGCAAATTACTGTTTGCTAGAAACCTGTATGCATATTTTGTATTTATATCCACACTTGTAATGCTGTTTTGTATTCACACTTGTAATGTTGTAACAAAGTCTTCAAACACGCAGAAGTATTTAAACAAATTGGCAAGTAAGTGAAATGGCGAGCATTTTTATGCAATTAACTTACTTATATTTATTTCAACGTAAAATGTGTACTGAACATGAGAATAGTGAGATTAATTATTATGCATATATTATATAAACTAGGATTGTATCACTAGAACAGTGATGTCAGCTTGTCATAAAGGCCATTGGGATAGCATCACTAAAATAGTGATGCTACTCTGTCATAAAGCACTCTAGAATGTTGCTGGAAATTGTCATAAACCACACTATGATATCATAACTAGACTATTGATGTTTATTTGTAATAAAGCACGTGATTACAATTACCTCTGTTTATCCAAAATACATAAACTGGGATCAAAGCATACACAACAGTCCCCAGTCTTTTTATATTGACTATAATCTCAAAGTGGAACTGTAGCCCCCATGCATTTCACTGCATTTCCAACTCAGTCAATGGATATGCTGAGACAAAGCAGTGACTACTTTATCTCTGTATTTTTCCTATGCCTGACACTTTTAGACATAAGGCAGAACTACTGTGTCAATCCCCCCAAGAATTGGCTTTATCCTCCATAGAACTCAATGTTGTACTCTCGCAGGAAAGCATTGATTGAATGTTTTCCTATTGGGAAGGCCTAATGTGTGTGTGTTGCGGTCACCGCAAATGTGCATTATGTCTCCCTATCTGCTGATGTCAGAGGAGGCAGAGCACGACCCGACACCTAGGAACATCGGTGCTGGGCTCGGGTAAGTGAATAAAGGAATATTTAACCCTTTTCAGAGAGACTGCAATGATTAAACTGCAGGATTAAGACTGCCTCTAGTGGCTGTCTACAAGACAGTCTTTAGAGATGGTTCCTGCCGTTTCACAGAGTTTGACTCTATGAAATGATACTGGACATCATTACGCTTTGCGTGAGGATATCCATCATTTTCAAATTCACCATTTGAAAGCACTTAATCAGTGCTTTCCTATAGGGAAGGCATAATGTGGGCACACCACTTGCTGCATACGTGCATTATGTTTTCCCCATTGCCGATGTTAGAGGAGGCAGAGACTGAGCCAAAAGTCTTCGAAGGGGTTTTAACCCTTTAACCCCTTAACCCCTTAAGGACACATGACATGTCACACATGTCATGATTCCCTTTTATTCCAGAAGTTTGGTCCTTAAGGGGTTAAGGACCAAACTTCTGGAATAAAAGGGAATCATGACATGTCACACATGTCATGTGCCCTTAAGGGGTTAATCGCCCAGGGGAAGGCCAGACAATAACTTTTGGGCAGAAGGACACTATTGCGTTACGAATACAGTTTTGTATTCCAAACGTTGTAGTTGCTTTAACCCCTTAACGACGCTAGACGGTTCAGGACCGTCATCGGCATTTTTCCCTTGCCGACCGACGACGGTCCTGAACCGTCCTAAATTTAAGAGGTACTTACCCGATCGCCGTTGTTCCCTCGGCGGTGCTCCCGGTGTGGGGAGACTGCCTGCAGCCCAGACAGTCTCCCCATGGCGGATTAGGACCCCTGTGGCCATGTGATCGCCCAACAGGGCGACCACATGGTCACAATAGGTGTCCATGTGTCTGCCTGCAGGGGGACTGTCTGTGCTGACAGGCAGTCTCCCTGCAACTGTAAAATCAAAAAAAATTAAAGTTATAGTTAATAAAAAAAAATGATTATTATATATGTGTGTATATATATATGATATATATACATATATTATACCTATATAATATATGTCTATATATCATATATATAATGTCATACTAAGTGTATTTTTATATTAATATGTACATATATTAATATAAAAATACACTTATAATTAAATTACACACGTATATATATATAATATATATAATAACTATATATATTGTATATATATATATATATATATATATTATTATAAAATACGAATAATAAGTAATTTAAATTAAATTAAAAAATTAAAAATAATACAAATTTAAAAAAAAATTATATATCTATACGAAATTTTATTCTAACTGTATTTTGATATTAATATATATATATATTTATATCAAAATACACTTAGAATGAAATTGTATATATATCTATGCATATATAAATAAATAAAAAAGAATACGAACTATTCATATGTCCATATACAAAATTACATAAATAATTATATAAATATACACGTAGACTTCAAATATATAAATATGCATATATATTTAAATTCTACGTGCGTATTTATGTAATATTTTTACCTAATTAAGTTATTTTATTGATTGCAATTTAAGGGACCTGCCTGCCAACCCAAGCCGAAAGTCCAGAGAATTTAATTTGCTGTCACTGTATTTTACCCTGTAACGTTCTACGACACCCTAAAACCTGTACATGGGGGGTACTTTTTTACTCGGGAGACTTTGCTGAACACAAATATTAGTGATTCAAAACAGTAAAACATATCATAGCGATGATATTGTCAGTGAAAGTGACTTTTTTTGCATTTTTCACACACAAACAGCACTTTTACTGATGATATAATTGTTGTGATACATTTTCCAGTTTTGAAACACTAATATTTGTGTTCAGCAAAGTCTCCTGAGTATAAAAGTACCCCCCATGTACAGGTTTTATAGCGTTTTTGAAAGTTACAGGGTCAAATATATGGGTCAAATATTTTTACATTGAAAATGGCCAGGTTGCTTACGTTGCCTTTGAGAGCGTATGGTAGCCCAGGAATGAGAATTACCCCCATGATGGCATACCATTTGCAAAAGAAGACAACCCAAGGTATTGCAAATGGGGTGTGTCCAGTCTTTTTTAGTAACCACTTGTCACAAACACTGGCCTAAATTAGCGTTCAATTTAGTTTTTTACTTTTTTCACACACAAACAAATATGAACGCTAACTTTGGCCAGTGTTTGCGACTAAGTGGCTACTAAAAAAGTCTGGACATACCCCATATTGAATACCCTGGGTTGTCTACTTTAAAAAAAATATGTACATGTGGGGTGTTATTCAGCGATTTATGACAGATAATAGTGCTACAATGTCACTATTGATACATTTTAAAAATGTATGTTTTGAAACCGCAATATACTACTTGTACTTATAGCCCTATAACATGCAAAAAAGTAGCAAAAAGCATGTAAACACTGGGTATTTTTAAACTCAGGACAAAATTTTGAATCTATTTAGCAGTTTTTTTCATTCGCTTTTGTAGATGAGTAAAAGATTTTTCACATAAAAGTCAAAAAACATGTATTTTTTTCAATTTTTCATCATATTTTTTCATTTTTTAAAAATTAAATTACATGAGATTATATAAATAATGGTATGTAAAGAAAGCCCCTTTTGTCCTGAAAAAAACAATATATAATTTGTATGGGAACAGTAAATGAGAGAGCGGAAAATTACAGCTAAACACAAACACCACAAAAGTGTAAAAAGATGCCTGGTCGCAAATGTACAACATCGCAAAAACAGTCAGGTCCTTAAGGGGTTAATACTGGATATATTTAAACACGCTATTATTTACTGCTTATTTGCCTCCAAGAACCTTTGCTCAAATTTATTTGACACATATTTTTCATGATAATTTTTGTCTTTGTCTTTCTCAAAACATGAATATAAAAATGTCAGACTATGATATTTTAAATAAATCCGCCTTGAATTATCAAAAAGATACTTAGAGTTTATCACCCCTTCTTTCCCACTGTGCTAACAGCATACATGTCATTCAAAACATAGCTAAATGTAAGCCTGTGTTTAGAAATTCAACTTGCTGTTACTTTGTAATGCAGTCAGCTTTGGTAATGTGGTTTGAGATAAGATTAACAAGATTTTACACTGCTGTATAATATCACTGCTCTGCTGGGCTTACATAGAGGTTAAATTCTATTTCACCTTTGGATATGTGATATGTGACATCAAAAGTCATTGTAGCTGTAACATACAGGATTGGAAGCTAAAATGCAAGCTGGCACATAATTCAGCTGTTTTAATAGTTATCTATATTTATGTGCTAGCTTAGCGTTGGTCATTTAATTAGATCAGCAAATACCACTCCGTTTCTTTTCTTGGATAAAAAACAGATCCAATTCCACCGATAACATGTGGCAATTTGTAGTAATGTTTAGCAAGTTCTTTCCTCTGTTGCAATTGTAACTATTAGTCCTCGTCGGTGCACGTGAAGAGAGAAAGAGAATCTAATACGGTGAGATATTATTTACCTCAGCACACAATAGCATACTAAAAGACAGCCTCTTACATTAAAAAGATGTGAGCCTTAGATAAAAGGCTAAATAGATAAAAGAGCACAATGAAAATGCATATCTAATGGATTCAGGGTACTGTTCAGTTTTCTCCAGCCTCCCAGCTCTCCTGCTGTTGAAGCCGGTGTTAAAGGAACACTATAGCATTAGGAATTGAGATCTATAGTGCCCCTGTCCCTAGTTAGATCCACTGCCCCGTTTCTGAGTTAAAAAACATGTGAAACAAAAGCTTATTGCTTACCTTTTTCCAGCGCCAGGACTCTCTCAGCCCTGCTCACCACTCTGGTTCCATGTCTACTGGTCCAATCCAATGCTCCTCATTGTGGGACCTGATGCGTATGTGCAGTGAGCATTTTCTGATATCCTTGAATGAGGAACACCAACCCATAAATGTTGTTTTCTAATTTTAGATATTTTAGGGGAGGGATATGTTTTTGTGATTTAACTGCTAACCTTTTCTAATATATATATATTAACCCCTTAAGGACACATGACATGTGTGACATGTCATGATTCCATTTTATTCCAGAAGTTTGGTCCTTAAGGGGTTAAAAAAGGTTATATATATATATATATATATATATAAACAAATTGCGAAGATATAGCACTCCCAGGACTCCAAAGGTGTAAAAATAAAATGTAACTTTTATTTTCCAAATTTAAAAGATCAACGTTTTAGTTTGTCACCCAAACGTTCATCAGTAGGATGTTGGGTGACAAACTGAAACATTGATCTTTTAAATTTGGAAAATAAAAGTTACATTTTATTTTTACATCTTTGGAGTCCTGGTAGTGCTATCTCTACGCAATTTGTTATACTATGCCGATAAGCACCGGACAGAGACACCAGTAAGTGGAGTGCAAGACTATTTTTCGCTTTATATATATATATATATATATATACATACACACACACATATTGTTTATAATTGTAAGTTTTTTCTCAATAGTTATGTGAAAGCAGCATAGAAACTTTTGGCAGTGTCAGGTTTGAACAGTTTCTGCATGACTGTTTAATTCCAATGCACTCGAATGTGACTTACAAAGAAGAAAACAGGATTTATTCACTTAACACTTAATATCTTTATGTCATCAAAATATAATGTCACATTACAAAAGTAATGGGATGTCAAAGGGATGTCAAAGTATGTTATATCAATGGAGGATGGGGTGATGTATCATGATGTAATATATTGCATTTTTATATTGTGCTTTGCTACTGTTATCATCTTATGCCATCTTACACATAATATGGAGCTGTATCTTGATATGACATCATATGATGTAATTTCACAATATAATGCACTATAATGAAATGAGAAACAAAATATTTTATCTTTCTTTCTTCTGTATATCTTTCAAAGACGTGTATATTTCTATCTTTATGTTGTTGGTATGAATAAAAGTGTCACAGAAACAAAATGTTATGAAAATAATAAATGTGTTCAGAAGTTAAGATAAGTTGCCCTCTTAATTACATTTTCTGTTGTACTTATGGATATTTGTAAGTCATGTAGTCACCAGCCAATAGCCCTTAATAGGAAGATGTCCCTCTCTGGTCATTATTTTAGGCCACTATTTTGCTGGTTTAACATGTCAATAACAGATACAAGGTTAATGTAGGATACTCCGAAAAATGATTTACATATTTATTTACTATAGTGAGAATTTACATTGAATTAAAAATTAATTTTCAAATTTAAGGCCAAAGTAGCTGAATTGAGAGGATTTGATCAATTGATAGGTTTGTCTTTTTTTATTTGAATTCATTTTGAAATCACTTTGAATTCTCACTTTATTAAATAAACCCTTAAATAATAATACAACTAAATATTACATGGTAAAAGCATTTAATCAGTAAATAATCTTACAATGAAATCTTAAAACAACAAAGATTTTAAATCAACCACTGGTTGTGCTCAAAGAACCACTGAAGTCACCCAGAGCACTTTATCTCAGTACTCATGAAGTGCACTTGATCTCAATGAAGTGGTCTGGGTACAGTACCCCTGTTATTTTTACCCTGCAATTTAAAACATTGCATTTTTGTAGAAATTGTAATTATTATATGGCAGCGTAAAACACACTTCTAGTGGCTGTCTGGTAGACAGCCACTAGAAGTGTGTTTAACTCTGCCATATAATAATTAAAATTTCTGCAAAACTGAAAGGCGCTTCCATGGAACGGACCGAATAAAACTCAGTCATGTGACCTTGCAGCTCACAGGAAAGCTTAATGCTTTCCTATGAGAAGCATTTGTGTGCACATGCTCTTGTTTAAATGAGCATTGTATTGGCCATATGAAAAGATAAGGAATAAGTGGAGCGCTAACATAAATAGCTAATAGTAAACCTTAGTATGCACCCAAAAGTGTAAATAATCAAATATACTTATAGTATTAACAGACTCTCAAAAGATAGATCGTTTCCATACATGGAAAAAAGAGAAAACACAAATATCCGATAATGGTACATTATGTCTATATAAATTTGTCATTTTACAAATGTATTACCTCATTACCTCATGGTTTCCAATGTATGCTGATGACACTCAGATATACCTCTCCTCCCCCGACCTCTCCCATACTGTCCTGCAACGTGTCACTGCTGGCCTTTCTTTCATCTCTGATTGGATGCCCTCCCGCTTTTTGAAACTCAGTCTCTCTAAAACTGAACTCTTTGTCTTTCCTCCTCCTAATAATGATCCCCTCTTTTGCTCTCCTTTCAAGTGAGTGGTACCCAGATTAGTCCATTTTTTCAAGCACGCTGTCTTGGCGTTATACTTGATTCTGGCCTCACATTTGAGCCTCACATCTAGTCTGTTACCAAATCCTGTTGATTCCACCTTAAAAACATAGCCTGCATATGCCTCTTTCTTACACAAGATGCTACTAAGGAGCTTGTCCATGCTCTAGTAATCTCTCGCATGGATTATTGTAACTTTCTCCTTATAGGTCTTCCCACAAGTCGTATTGCCCTACTGCAGTCTGTAATGAATGCTGCAGCTATACTGATTTTCCTCTCCTGTCGCTCCTCTCACACCTCTACCCTCTGTCAGTCCTTATATTGGCTTCCTGTATCCAATAGGAGTCAATTCAAGGTACTAATACACACCTATAAAGCACTGACCAATTCTAGCCCCTCCTATATTTCTTCACTGATCCGCAAGTGTGCCCCTTCTCGATCTCTCTGCTCTGCCCATGACCTTATCTTGTCTGCTGCTCGCACCAGTACAGCCAACTTACACTTGCAGGACTTCTCGTGGGACTTCTCAAGCTCTCCTCTAGTCTTCAATCATTTAAAAAGTGCCTCAAAACCCATCTCTTTAGGAAAGGTTATGGCCTTCCAGAGTAACCTCTACCTCACATACCTGTCCCTTGCTCTCTCCTAAAGAGCACTCTATTCTCTCCTCCATCTCTGCTACACTCCACCTTGTTTGATTGCTACCTCCTGTCCTGTTGGGTTTTACGCCCCACCTCCTATAGACTGTAAGCTTGTTTGAGCAGGGCCCTCTTCAACCTATTGTTCCTGTAAGTTTTTGTAATTGTCTCATTTATTGTTAAATCTCCCCCTTTAATAATATTGTAAAGTGTTACGGTATATTCTGGCGCTGTATAAAGGCCAGTAATAATAATAATAGTACATAAAACTGAAAGATGTATAGTTGATATATCAAAATGTAACAATTTATTATAACATGATAACATTTTAAATTTTAACTGCTTACAAGATCACAGTGAGTGAGTTTGTGTGGACAAAAATACTCACAAGCGCTTGGTTATATAGGATTCTGTGAAGGTCAACACTGGTAAGATACGCAGGTACAAGTCTCTAGTCCCTTCACTTGGTTTCCTCACTCGTTCACCAATCTCTGTATCAGCTCGCCAAACACAGTTGGTTTAGAGTTCGCGGGATTAAAGGTGCCGCCCACCTGATGACATCATTCCATAATTACGTCAACGCGTTTCACCTTACGGCTTCCTCAGGACATGTGGTGTGTATTGGCCATCTTTTGAAAGGGGAGAATTTAAGGGCAACCATAAGTCCGCCCACAGCTGTCCCAATTGGCTGCAAGTTCCAAGTCCTTCATTTGCATATATTTTGGCCAAAATCACACTATATAACATACTCATCAACTATACATCGGAAACTAAACTGTCTGGCTGTCAAGCAGTCATTACTACCTATCTACATATAAATTAAACAATAATATTGACATGCAAGAAACAAATATAATATTAAAACAAATTGAATTCCATAAAATCACTATAAAAACACTAGTGGTACCTCAAAGGCAGAAAATACAAATTAGTTAAGGAGACAGTCATACAATGTAAAAAACAATCCAACTTGTGAAGTCTCATATGTATGGAGAGGTGGAGATGATATAGACACATAAAGCCCCACACATAAACATACAGTTTAAAATATATAACCGAAAACAAGTTAGTACAAGAAAAAAATTAAATAAAAATGAGTCTAAAAAAATGACATAACTCAAAATCTTTATTTAATCTGTACGGAATTAATGTGTTAAATTCATGGATTTTTCTCATCTCCATTTTACCCAATTTCTGGGTAAAATCACCATCTCTCCAATCATGGTGTACCTTTTGAATGCCTTTAAAACGTAACAGGGAAGGATCTCCATTATGGTAGTTCCTAATATGAAGAGAAACCTGGTGTTGTTCAAATTGACTCTTAATGTTATAAATATGCTCCCCTATCCTTGTCCGCAGAGGTTGTGTGGTTCTGCATATATAATTTAAATCACAAGGACAGGTGAGCATATATATAACATCTTTTGTATTGCACGTAATGCATTGTCTAATTTTATGTGTTTTGCCATTCACCACAAATTCAAGAACATGGCATCTCTTTGAGTGTGTAAGTTGGCAGGCCCGACATCTTCCACACCCAGAAAAAGGAGGGGTATTAGAAAAAGAAATTAGCTGTAGCCAACCTGGTAATATCCCTTCTGTTATAATGGCATTCACTTGCTATAACTTTAGATCTTCATAACCATTTAAGGACTCCATGATGGTCGATGCCAGTCATTCCCAAACCAGACCTCAAGACCCACCAACAGTCCAGGATTTATGTATTTCCTTGTTTTATTCCAATGGAGATACTGACAAAACCTGGACTGTTGGTGGGTCGTGAGGACTGGTTTGGGAAACAATGGTCTATGTCAGGGGTGCCCAAAAGGTAGATCCCTAGATGTTGTAGAACTACAACTCCTATGATGCTTTGCAAGTCTTTAGAATGCCTTTAGAATGACAAAGTATCATGGAAGTTGTAGTTTTAAAACATCTGGGGATCTACCCTTTGGGCAGCCCTGGTCTATGCCATTATGCAGTGCAAGCCTGTATTGCCCAGTGACTGCATAGACCATTGTGCAGTAAAAGTACCAGCAGAGTTAAATCCCTGCTGATACCAAGAAACCCTGGGTATCGTTTGATATCTTGGGGTCCCCTCTGTCAGCTGGGACCACTGTTAGTGACCCCAGACTGATAGATGAGCAGTACATACCTAGGTTTGTGATAAAAGAGTTAAGTAAAGTGTCAAAATGCTTTTAGTTACATAGAGTGGGGAAAGTACTTTCTACAAATATATAGATTTATGTATAAGTTTTTGATTATGTGAATTCTATTAAAATTGTAATCTCAGCATGCCAGATTTTACTAAATTTTAGCTTTAAAACATTAATTCTCTCCTTGCGACATTTGTTTCATAGCTTCTAAAAAATGTATTGAAATTCTAGACACACAGGACATATTAACAATCAGGACTAATTGGCGAATCTATTGAGTTAGTTTTCTTTATTTTGCACTTGGTGTTTAGAAATTAAATGTAAAACTAAGAAGTTTTATTTCTTTTTTATTCGATTTTTTTCAATATGTTAATTATTTAATATTGCACTTTGTACACATATAGAGTATCAAAAGAAAGCCCTATTTCTCCTTTGAAACATGATATATAATATGTATGAATGGGAGACATTGTGGTAGGATGAATGCACGGCAAAAGTGCCAAAAAGTCCTTGGTCACAATTGCATTACATCTCAAATAATCCTTGTTCCTGAAGGAGTTAAGTACTCGGGTTTGGTTTCAAATGAACAAAAAAAAAATGACTTGTGTTGCTGGCATGAGCTGCTAAGTTCAAGTTGATTTATTTAGCCAAAAATAGATAAGCTGGGGAAGAAAATCGCCAATTTAGTTGAGTTGTTTCCATTTCATCGGCAATAGCATAAATATTTCATTTTATTCAAATCAGCATACTGTTTATTGAATGACCCTATGTGTTTTAGTTCTTTAAACAATGCTACTAAGGAAGCTTTAGTTTCTTTGGCATTTTTCGTGCAACACGCATCAGTAGGTTTCTAGCACAATGAGAGTTTATTTTGCCCCCTGGACTGCGCTGCGTACACGAGGCTTAGAATACTATCAGGCAAGTATTGTATTTGCGTGATAAATGAGCCTTCTTTCAGCTACTGGACAAGCTTATTTAGTAAAAGTACATTTTACAAGCAGTAGCTATATTTAACTGTCTATCTCCCTCTTACCTGTGCATTTTACTTAGCACTTAGGAATTTGATTACACACTTAATACGTCATATACCCACTATATGGTCCCTTTAAAATAATATTCCACATGCCCCATTCAAAACAGACTTTTTACATTTACAGGGTTATTCACTTAAGTGATTTTCAGGAATTCAATGGGAATTTTTAGGTCAAAGTAGGTCAAAGCCAGCTATTTCTTAGTAAATAACTCTATAAATGCTATTTCCTAAATCTTGGTTGCTAGGTGCTCTGTAACCCCAGAGAGCCTAGTTAGTCCCTCTACATTGCATAGAGATACAGGGTTGCTCATTAAAATGCGAATTCCAAGCGAATTTGAAATTTAAAGTGAAAATAGCCCAACATTTTCTGTCAGCTATGCTCTCAGTTCAGTTATTCTGGCCCTAAATGTGAAATTTACTATAAATAGGCCTGTCACTGTTCATTCTTGTTCTCCTCTAAAATTAGAACTATGTAGAGAAGAGAGAGAGAGAAGTGACTCGTTAGCATACAAATGATTGCTATGATCTATTCTGTGCAATTTAAAAAAAAAAAATGATTTCTCTTTTTAGAGGTTCAAGGATTACAGGAGAAGATTAAGCATCATAATCAGTGCATCCCGTTGTAGAAGTTATCGTGTAGTCTTTAGTACTTGGTCAAACTTGACCAAAATTGGAAATCATCTCAGTCTACCAGTCCAAATATTGTCAAAACTCAAATTACTAATGTTGAAACGAAACCTCTCCCTAGGCCATCCAGCAAGCTGGAGTGTTTGACTTGGGAACCACTTATTTTGGTCAAGCTCAAAAACTGTTTGATCTAGAACCGGAGGATGTCACATCAGCCTACTAGAACCATAACCAATACAATTACATGCAGTGGTTTGTATACTCGGCCGTACGCTTTTATAGTAAGAGAGTAAGCTGTATATTGTCATGAAAGTACTTTAACAATTTACAATTAACAATTTATCCATTTCATGATAACTCCCTACAGAAAGATAACATAATTAATGATTTTAAAATAATCATTGTTTCAACTGAGAAACAAATCTATCATTTTTTTTTAATTTGGCAGCGGCAAGCCACCTGCAATATAGATCTCCAATTAAAACTATTAATCAATATTGACTGAGCTGAGAAATGACTTCCTAGAGAGACTATAAAATAAAATGATTCCGCGTGTGTATAATCTGCTATAAATGTGGAACCAACACAGTGTCAGATGTTATATTAACACTCAGTACCCCTCTTAAATCGATACATCTTCTGACATGTCACTATGACATTCAGGATCAATAGTAACAGACGCTTAGCTTGAACTCCCGTTTGATAGGAGTTCAAAAAATCCAATTCTAATAGCGTTGCTCACTTAACTAAGAATTTAAAGTGAATTTTGAATTAAAGATCAAAATAGTGAAAGTATTGCTATTCAATATGAATTGCAATGCAAGCTTGTAAGCCATTTTGCTACAGCCATGTCAACATAACTGAATCTCTATAGACCATTTTGGCATAGTTGAATTGACACAAGTTTCCTGTGTTGAATCGGCTGCTTCGAAAAGATCAACAGTGATTTGGCCATGCAAAAATATCCAGAGTAGTTTGGAGTGCCCAGTTCCTTTTCTTCCTTACTTATGGCCTCTCATTGCACAGTATTAGCACACAGTGCACTACATGTATATAAACATATATGTTAATGTGCAAATAAGAGTATTTTAAAAAAAAAAATAATGCTTAAAGGAACACTCCAGACTCCAAAAGCACTTTAGCTTGATGAAATACCTTATGTGTGAATAATGTGTCCTATTTTTTCATTTTGCAAAAAGGGCAGATTTCATGTATACATTAACCTGGTTACACCCCCTGGCTTTCAAGCAGACAACTGGTCCTGTTACTTCCTGGTTTGGTTAGCTCAGTGGAGCTAAACTCAAGAGGAAGGTAATTGCTCAGAGCATCTGCCTTCAAAAGACTTCTCATTGAGCTGCATTGGGAAGTCTGATTGGATAGCCACAGAACATATGGGTGGAGTTAGAAGAAGAGGGGTTGCAAAAGCAGCAGACCAGAAAACTGCAGGTGTTTTTACGTATGCCCCCAAAGTAAAAATACATAATTAAATGCATGGAAGTTTTCATTTGGTGTATATCTACTAAACAGTGATTTTTATTTCTTTTGGATTTGGGCAGTGAAGTGTTCCTTTAATAATGTTTGGTTAGCATGAGTCATTGGTGGTTTAGAGATCAGTATTAATGGTAGAAGTATAACTCCTATTTTGCTTTGCTAGCCTTTAAATTGACATAGCATCATAGCTAGTAGCTAGTAATGTAAATGTTAACCTCCCCTGCCATGTAATATGCGTTGTGGCACATCATCAGTTTATATGACGTCTGCAACATTGTATTATGAAGTCTACTTTTCATGCATATATAGGTCGACATTTGACACTCTTATTTCTTCTTTACTCCTAACACATCCTTTTTTTGAGTAACATGAAAGTTTTACTAGCTGGGGACATATAAAAATGACATCTTACAAAGAGAGCATCATTTTAATACAGCCATAGGGTGCTTATTACCCATAACTGTCCACAGGTACAGGTAAGGTCGGGTTACTATCTTCTATTTTAGAGTAATTTTATGTCACTCGTAAACAAGTCGCTGAAAGTGTAAATGGACTGGGCTGTCTATCAATCAACACAAACTGTGGACTTGGACACTATTATATAAATTATGGAATATAGAAGGACAATAGCAGTTCATAGGTAGACTGAGAATTGGATGATATAATATGTTCCATCCAGCCTGTAGAAAATCTGTGTTCCACATACATAGCTACCATAAATAACCCACAACTGTAGCAGAGACAGGGACTTTAGCCTAAATTTGGGACTTTAATAGAGAACAGACGTTTACTTATAGAGGAAAATGATTAGAAATAAGCCAATTACATGCAGAAATTTCAGGTTAAAATAATATAATTGAATAGATATGGCAGATATATATTTGATGCAACCATAAGTGGAATAGAACAAAACACAAGTTGTGGTTTGGTTTTTAAATATATATATAACAATTAACAAGTAATTATTATGAATTATTATTATATCATTAATTATAATTAATAATTATTAACATTGTTAGTATTATAACAATTTAACTAGTCATAAATAAAATGTTGTATGTATTTAATTAATCATAAAGAAATAGATCACAATACCACCATTTATGTATATTACTCTATTTATTGTTTTTCCATTTAACCAATTAGACAGTGATGGGGTTAGTTTGTCGATTGTAATATGGGTTGACTGAAATTATTTGATGCCACTGAAAAAAAATGTTGTTTAAATACTGCGGGAACTAATTTGCATTTCTTATGAAAAGCATCTTCGTGATCATAAACTGTGCTTGACATTAGCTCCCGAGACATGGTGACACTGCTGTGCAGGGATTGGCGTAATCACAGAGACACATTAAACAATGCAGTGGGCTGTGCAGCAAACAGTGAGTTGCGCCTCTGTTATCCGAGGGAAGCTGGGTTAATCTTGCCTAAATCCTAAAGTAATTTAGGCTCTTACTGATCTTTCAGACATATCCCTGGAAAGCATGACAAATGATAAGGATTTACAAATACAATACTGGCTTTTACCTCCTTCAAAAAGCTGTTACTGCTAGTTGTCTGGATTTATTTTTTTGTTTTTATTAAATATCACTATAAACCGCATGCTGCCTAAGGGATTGTCGAAGGTACATAGAAGTGATTGAGTGTCATTTGTAAAGGCAGAACAAATACAATGTATTTCAAGCCTGTTCCTATCCATCGTGTATATTGCTAATTTCTCGTTTTGTTTTAATTGTCAGGCAAAGCTGAAATAGCTTCATTGTGGTAGAAGCTATTATTTTTAGTAATCTCTTTGTTCAGGGTTCACCAGCTTTAGGACCATGAGCTGTAAGTGACCGAGCTGTAAGTTGACTCAAATTTGTGCAACAACTGGGAGTATTGCAGTGTATTGAAACCGTATCTATTGGGCTAACATTATTTTGTAAGGATGAGATTTGTAGAGTTGTTTCTTAAATCCAGACTTATGTTCCAGAACATGAACAGGGTGATCTAAACTGGAAATTAACAAGAAATTTGCAACTTTGGTCCAAGAAAAAGTGAATAATTTTCCAATTGCTATTTTTCTATCCAAGGAATATTTCCACCTAGCAATGATATTTACTAAACTCAAAATTTTCACAAATTAAATCCAAGTAAAGAGCACCAGAAGTGGCTTATATTTTTTTCTTTTTAAATACTAAAATGTATTGGATTTTATATCTTCAGTAATACACCTGGTGGGGTGTTGCGTCTTCTCTGGTTAATCCCATATTATTCGTGCTGCCCATATAATTATTCACGCACCGTCTGTGATACTTTGTATAAAATATCAATGAGTTATTTTGTGGCTGATACAGAATATTCTTTATAGTCCCCCTACATTTTAGAGCAAAGTAGACAACCTAATGTTGCCTGACTGGGCATGTGCACCAAACGTTCCCTGGTGTATGCAGCAAAATAACATTTACCTTTTTAATGACACCATGGTGATGAAAGGATAGAGTGAATGATAATAATAATAATAAAAGAATGTGCAAGGTACTTGAGACCTCAGCGTTTACCATCACAGGCAAGAAGAGGTGGGCCTGGGTGCAGAATATTTTACTGCCCTATATGGATGTATGTGAATGGCCCTTTGTTTTCCTCATCTCATTCCCCTCCTTTTATATGACCGCTGTTTTAATTTGGTCCACTCCTTTCACAATAAAGGCTGGCTGAACATAGAAAACGGTCATAAAAATCTAGGGATGGTGTGCACCCAAAAGAAAATTACAATCAAAACGTTAAATATTACGTTTAAAAGATGGTTCAATATACTGTTTGTTTCTCTAGTGATAAACAGGTATATACAAGGACCGATATTTTTTTCTTCTAAGACATAACAAGATTAAGGTGTGTGTGAACACGCGCAGTGCACCCCTTGTGCATGCCTGTAAAGGTCACTACCGATTTCCGCCACATCAAATCTAAGCACTATCTGTACTAAAATAAATATATTATAAGCTTAGCCAAACACAAATAAATGTTAAAAGCACCAACAACTTTAGCTTAATGAACCCGTTTTAGTTTGTATAAATCATGCCCCTGCACTCTCACTGCTAAAATGTATGCCATTTAGGAGTTAAATGACTTTTGTCTCTGTTTATGCAGCCGCAGTCACATCTCCCCTGGCTGTGACTCACACAGCCTCCATGAAAATTGTTTAATTTTTAATCAGATCTTCCAGCACAGTGTGTTTGCTTTAGAAGTTATTATCTCCTGCTCTGTTAATTGACCATAAGAAATTCTACATTAAAAGATTTTGCTGTAAAGGAAGTGTGAAAAGATATATCTACATTTGCAGGGAGTATGCAGAGAGGCTGTGTTGGTCATAGGGAAGGGGGTGTGGCTAGGACTGCATAAACAAAGTGATTTAACTCCTAAATGGTAAAGAATTGAGCAGTGTGACTGCAGAGCATGATCTATATAGTACAACTGCTTCATTAAGCTACTGCTTTTTAGTCGTTTAAAGTGTCAATGAGACTTATCTCTTCCAGTTACTAGAGTTTGTGGGATGGGTTGATTTTTATTGAGTGTATGGAGTGAGCAGTACCCAGCCATCATATAATGTTGTAAAATGGTCTGGTGATAGGTGCTCTTGTCACAGACAACCTCTATTGTAACCTAATTTGATCTATTTACCTCCCACATCCTCTCGCATTTGAGACTATTCACTAAACTATGAATTGTTAAGAATTAATAACTAATGCCAACATTTAGCCAAAACTGCTGACTGTATATTTCTTCAGTTCTGTAATGTTTGCATGCAGCATGTAAAAGCCTTATGTCACAATAACTTACCTTGCCTCCTCGGACCCGCGCAGCAAGGCATCCTCTTCCGGTGAGCAGCACAGCCCTTCTGACGCCGGCCGCTCACACCGCTTGTTTTTTTATAATATGGCGCATGCGTGCCGTAGCTGGCAAGTAACTGCCGACGTAACTCATACGCGGCCACGCACCCGGACCTTTTGGGGGCGTGGTTTTAAAGCAATATACCCCACACTATAAAAGGGCGTCCCTGACAGTTGTAAGGCGCCCTAGTGTGGTTCTTGTTGGTTCCCCTAGTGCTCTCTAGCTAAACTATTGATTCTTTCCTGGTAATTGACTTTTGGCTTTCCTTATTGACTACTCTACTCTCTGGTTCCCCGTACTTTGGCTTGGTTAACGTTTCTCCGTCTTCCGTACTCCCTTGATCTCTGGCTATTCCTTTTGACTACTCAACGTTAGTCCGGCCATTCTAAGGTCCGGTATACGTTCTATTTAAGGTTACACTCTGTGAGAAGGGGTCACTATCGTGACACCTTAGTTACTTGTATTTATTTTATGTATTTATTATTGCCATTTAAAAAAGCGCCAACATATTCCGCAGTGCTGTACAATTAGGGTAGAACATACAATATGCACAGACCAATAAAAAAGGTAAAGAAGGCCTTGCCGTGAGCTAAGATCTAGCCATTGAAGCTCTTTTATACACAGAATGGTGTGTAATCTTAATTATAAATTGTAATTTGATATTCAATACCATTTTTTTTATATTACACTAATGTAATATGTAAAGTTCTAATTTTAGCACTTTAGAAACAAAATGTGCATGCGTATGATAGATATCTGGTAAGTGATGGTATTATAACAGTATAATGGATTGTTTTACTTTTGCCTAAAGTAGCGTGGTCTTTGTAAAACAATCTATTATACTGTTATAATACCATCACTTACCAGATATCTATCACACGCATGTAGCACTATTGTACAATACATAGTTTTATTCACAATTTTGGTTCATCCAATTCAGCTTGTCCAAAATGAAAAACTGATTTGGATGAACTGAGTTTCTTTTTATATCAGTTTAGTTCGTCCAAATTTCATTAAATGATTTAGTTAATTAAAAGAACACTGAATGCACCTAACTATTACAGAGCGCTACAGTGGTTATTGTGCCAGGAGTGTCCTGGTAACTGCAAAAAGTAAGTAATCACTTGTTTGCTAATGGTTTGACAACTTACCTACCAGAAGCACCTACAATACACCCCTAGACTTAGCTCAATACAGGCAGATTTCGGTTTTCATGGAGGAGGTGAATGAGGCCCAGTGGACTCCAGGTAAGTTGTCAAACTATTAGCAAACCATTACAATTACCGTATATACTCGAGTATAAGCCGAGTTTTTCAGCACATTTTTTGTGCTGAAAAACCCCAACTCGGCTTATACTCGAGTCAGAGTCTGTATTATGGCAATTTGCATTGCCATAATACAGACTGGGGGGAGAGGGGTGCTGGCAGAGCTGTACTTACCTTTCCTGCAGCTCCTGTCAGCTCTCTCCTCCTCCGCGCCGTCCGTTCAGCACCTCGGTCAGCTCCCAGTGTAAGTCTCGCGAGAGCCGCGGCTTACACTGGGACTTACACTGGGAGCTGACAGAGGGAGCTGCACAGACCGCGCGGAGGAGGAGAGAGCTGACAGGAGCTGCAGGACAGGTAAGTACAGCTCTGCCAGCACCCCTCTCCCCCCACTGAACTACCAATGACACTGGACCACCAGGGAAGGAGCCCCCCTCCCTGGCCAGCTAGCAAGCAGGGAGGGGGGACGAAAAAAAAAAAGATAATTAAAAAAAAAAAATAATAATAATAATTAAATAATAAATAATAATAAAAAAAAATAATAATATAAAAAAAAATATAATAATAATAATAAATAATATATCAAATGCCCACCCCCACCAACACATACACAAACACACACTGCATCACACACTGCATCACACACTCACACTTCATTCATATACACACACTGCACTCATACACACACTGCACTCATACACACACTGCACTCACACACACACTGCACTCACACACACACTGCACTCATACACACTGCACTCATACACACTGCACTCATACACACACACTGCATTCATTATATACACACACTGGAAATAAATATTCAATTAATATATACGCACACACACTGCACTCATACACACACACACTGCACTCACACTGCACTCATACACACACACACACTCTGCACTCATACACACACACTGCACTCACGCACTGCACTCATACACACTGCACTCATACGCACACTGCACTCATACGCACACTGCACTCATACACGCACTACACTCATACACACTGCACTCATACACACACACTGCATTCATTATATACACACACTGAAAATAAATATTCAATTAATATATACGCACACACACTGCACTCATACACACACACACTGCACTCATACACACACACTGCACTCACGCAATGCACTCATACTCGCACTGCACTCATACACGCACTGCACTCACGCACTGCACTCACACACGCACTGCACTCATACACGCACTGCACTCATCCGCACACTGCACTCATACGCACACTGCATTCATACGCACACACTGCATTCATTATATACACACACTGTAAATAAATATTCAATTAATATAATTTTTTTAGGATCTAATTTTATTTAGAAATTTACCAGTAGCTGCTGCATTTCCCACCCTAGTCTTATACTCGAGTCAATAAGTTTTCCCAGTTTTTCGGGTCGGCTTATACTCGAGTATATACGGTACCTTGGTTAAAGTGTTCCTATAATACAATTTAGAATTTTAACCCATTATCCATTGCCAGTGAGTAAGGGATTTAAAAAAATAAATTGTGTGGAGGAGGGCTGCATGCTGTCTCACTCACTCCGGCCCCATCCCCTGGCTGCGGGATGGGACGGGACATGTAAATTTTAAAAGCGGCAGAGAGCAGCACTGCTCGCTGTCACTCTTTCCACCATAACCTGTGTTGTGGGGTTAACATATGTAGGACCTGGTGCAGAAGAGGAGCTAAACATAGAACGTTTCATGCTCCTTAACCATTGCCAGTAGGTGAGAAGTTAAACATAAAACGTAAGCCAGAGCTTTTAACATTTATATACCTTGCCTTGCAGTCATGGGATAGGACAGGAGCAATGCTCCCTCACTCCTTATGTTGGGTGAGGGGACTATTTGGCATGGCCCCCACTTTCCATTTTTAACCCCTTGCCAGTGTGTACTGGCAATGGTTGTGTACTGTGGAGGACCATGCACCAGGTCGCCCTTTTTATATCACTAGGACGACCTGGTGCATAGTCCCCCCACACTACACAACCAGCACATGGGTTGGGGGTGTAAAGTGATAAAAAATTAGTTTAGAGTTCCTTGCTTGTTTTAAAATAACAAATATACAAATTGTAAGTGTTGTCCATGAATTAATTCATATTTTGTTTTTGCATAATTAAAGTGGTTTATGTATTTGCCTTTTGAACGAATGTATGAATCACCCAAACTTGAGAGGAAAGTGAACAAATCTAAAAAAAAAAAAATGCACGTAAATATATTTTTGCTAAATTCTAGAGTAACATCAAAAAGTAAAATGGTAATAAAGAATCTCAGCATGTGCAATTACAGCCCTTTGACTGCTAGACAATTAAACAACATGTTGCTGGCACTCAAAAGGATTTGTAAAGATCGAATGATTGTGCTTAGTAGCTATTTGACTTTTTTGTAATTAAAATAAATCTCCTTTCTGGTTCTAGCTACGGCCTTGTAACGTCGGCAACTTTTTTTTTTTTTGATTCCTAACACAAAGTATGACATTTTATACGGTATGTTGTGACTGTTCATTATTTGGTACATATCTCATTGTGCTTGTGGAACATTTTACAATTCTGGTGGTGGTGAATTCACAAACACGCACAAGAATATATCCTGCTGCACATGAATACATATGAAACATTTCCCATGATGCTCAGCCAGCTGAAGGTGAAATACCAGTATCCTCATATGTCATATGCTTAGTACAGGCTTGACATTTTTTCCAATTCCCTATTTCCACTACACTCCCAATATTACTATGATGTCATATTACTTCTTTCCGGAATTCTTGTTTATATTGACATGTGGGAGTGCATGGGTAGATGTCTGTGCTATCACATCGCGCCAAGAAATCCTGTTTCCTCATTCCTTTTTATAATGCTGTCATTGCAACCTTTTTCCTTTCTTCCTCACCGACAGCAAGGTGAGCAGCAAAGGGGCGGAGATAAAGAATAATAAAACTGGCATGACATGGTGACCAATAGTTGTCTCCCTTGTAGTCAGGATGGATAAAAATGTATCCTTGTATCAGGGAGCTAGTGAGTGGGGACATTTTGATTTTTCTTGATTGACAGGCAGACAAATTTTGTTCACCATATCCCAATTTTTGGGTCACTATGACTGCATGGCTACATTTAATATCATTATTAATTGGTCGGCGGTGAGCGGAAAAGTATTAATAAAGTACATTAAATATTTTCTGAGCAACCATTAATTTGTCAACAGTATATGGACATATTTATTATGCCTATTTAATTGACATTTATTTAACATAACACAATTTAATAAGAAAATAATATACAAATATCTCAAAACTCAACACTGATAGTAGCTCAATGTTTACCTCCTCATAGCACAGTTACACTCCACCTCTAGCCCAGGGACTGAGCAGTGTGTCTGCTTGTATCTGTGTGAGTGAGACTTACATCATCTCTTATTTGCAAAGGTTAATTGTTCGGTGAGTTATAGTGTACTGTAGCAGAATGTGACTCATAATGCACTGTGCTATAATGAACTATGTCACACTCTGAAAAAAACAATAGAGCAGCTGGCAGCATCACAGCTTCCTGACTTCAATGGGAGAAAACCTTTTATTGCTTCATTTGTGGTAGAAGCCTGATTTGGAATTTTGTTAAAGCAAGACTTGTGCATGAAAGTATCTGTGTGTCCATGCACAAACACTTAACACCTTATGAATGTAACTATTTTATAGCACTTAGTCCTCCTAGGTTAAGGTAAACCTGTCATAACAAGTTCACTTCTGATATCTAACATCTCATTATAGGGTTATTCCAAACACCATGGCCAATTCAGTGATATAAAGTGGTCATGGTATCTGGAAACTGTATGTGCAGTGCCTCACTATGAAACGCTGCACAGATTGAGTTTAACCCCTATACTGCTGGACCTATTACTCCACCTGCAGCAGCATCATCGGGGTATTATAAGCCAGCCTGGAACAAGATCCTGGCTGGTTAATATCAGTTCTGTGCATATTTGTCTTAGCTAATGAATGGCAAAAGATCAGCATCCAGCCTCTGTTGATCTTCAGAAGCTGGATGTACTTTACCAGACCTGGAATGACCCACGGTGTCCCTTCGGGGACCCAGGTAAGAGAGCAAACTTTTGCTAAACTAGGCCAGGATACTCCTAGCAGGCTGTTTTGGTTATGATGATTAGAGTAATCATTTAAGGAGTAAATGTATAATTTACTGCAAATACAAATTATATATATGCAACTGATTTAGAAAATATGAACGAAATATGTAACTTCTCCTAACACTGTAGGTGTCATCATCACCTTAACATAAACCTTTATTGCCAGATCATTTGTCACTCTGTTCTGGATTTCTCTACATAGTACAGGCTATGCTCATCAAAGGCATAATCACAGCAACTACAGGTTATGCTCTACAGAAGAGCAGAAAAACATATATACCTTGCTCTTCTCATTATCTAATGACGTGAATAACAGGTGAGGGAGGAGACAAAACTCATTTAGCTTTTAATAATATCTGCTAACACAATGTACAGATACAATTAAATTCTCTTTCACTTACATTCAAATTGTCGGTACCATGACGGGCACGCTTTAAACTTATAAGTGTGTGTACTAACCCCCCCAAGACAGCAGTGTATCTCTCAGCCAACCTGCTGTCAGTAAATATACCTTATCTTGGAAGCCTGTGGTGGAATCACATCTTCAGAGAAAGCCCCAAGACCAAGGAGCTACTCTTAGGTATCCACTGAGTTCATTTTATTTTGAGACACTTTGTTCTCCCAGAATATGATCACTTTTGTGGAAATGCTTATATTGAACCGTGCCAGTTCATTAAGCACGTAACTATCCTCGGCTATTGCTGCTTTAGTTATCTATTTGAGCAATTCCAAATTTAATGTGTTATGCCCCTTGCCTATCGTGCCAAGCTGTCCCAGCCTGGCCTAGTTCACCCACTTTACTGTATTGTATCATATTGTTTGTGACAGCAGTCCTAATATTCCTAAAACAATCCTTCTTGACTATAATTATACCTGGCTGAGATTCAGTAGTTTATTGTAACATCATATGTTACTACAGAATGCAGACTGTGCTCTGTAATATGTATTGCTCAAGGTCAAGTGGTTAATTGAGACCAATAAGCTACACATGTCTATATTTGTTGCATACAGTACAAATCTAATGGAAATTACATTTTCCTCTGTTTCTTACAAAGGCCCAAAGTGCCTTTAGACACGCGCTGGCAAGGCCATGCCTCTGTCTAGCAATTCACACTGTGAGACTGGCTTCCTGCTTGTACACTTCTCTCTTAGCCTTTTGTTTCTGAAGACCTTGGCAGGGAAACCTTAATTTTCGACTCAGACACCTCATATTTCCTGTTTTTGTGCTGAGCAATAGCTGTCTGTGGAATCACAGCTGTACTGTGCATGGGATTCCTGTTAAGGATACTCTGTAACTCCTCTACATTTTACTTTGTGTATATAAGTAATAGACAAAACACTTCAATTATCACTTCTGCTTTTGCATTGCAAAAAGCAGCTGCTATTCTGTTCTGGAGGTTGTCCCTGCAATGTCCCTGCAATTATTCTGTGTGGTGTTTTGTAGAGGTATGATGTAAAAATGGATGTTGTTGTTGAGCAACACATCTGGAACAAGATAGTTGCCTGAGGCAATAGAGCACATGATGAGAGCAATGTAAATGTAGGAGAATTGAAACATAAGGTCTAATTTCTGCATGTTTTAATCACGTTTCCCTTTCCGTACTGTTAAATGGTCTCCCTAGGGCAGGGATAGGCAACCTTCGGCTCTCCAGATGTTGTGGACTACATCCCCCATAATGCTCTTACACACATAATGCTGGCAAAGCATCATGGGAGGTGTAGTCCAAAACATCTGGAGAGCCGAAGGTTGCCTATCCCTGCCCTAGGGTGATTTTGCCACCTATTTTTAACATAGAGGGATGTACTTTTTCCTGTAATAATTCCTTAACACATACCTCCCAAGTGTCCCTATTTAGGAAGGACTGTCTCTAATTTGGACCAAATCCCCCTGTCCCTCTTTTCTATCCTAATGTCCCTCTTTTCTAGGAGCTCCATATTGTTGGTGTATCTGAATGTATAACAGCGCTCACAGTATTAATACTCAGTAATTTGCTTTTAAACTACAGAAAGAGGGGTTTAGAATTCAGTCTGTGTAAATAAGATGCATTGTTCTTGTTCTAAATTACATTACAGTTTCATGCACTGCAATTAGTGAGTAAGCTAAAATTTCTCAAAATAGCCCCTCCCCTGGCCAATCACACCCCTAAAATGAATGTCTCCCTCTGTGTCCATTTGAAATGTTGGGAGATATGCTATCATGTGATGACAAGAAAATCGAGCATGTCTCACAGCCATCACAGCCACAAGTCAATGTGATGGGATAAAATGTATATTTTAACACCTCATCTTTCACACGAGGAGGTGGACAGTCCTATGTCACTACCTTTTATAGGGGATTCTGGGGATCCCTGAGGTTGCTTATTTATTTACATTTAATGCTTCATCAGCTATCTGCACCCCACATTCTTTTATGAGCATTTTGCATGGAAGGAGGAGGTGAACATATATATCCAAATCTGCCTCTAAATTGCCAATTCCAAGTACAATGTTTGATGGATGTAAAAATGCCAAACTCTATATTCTGATGGGTTTAGACATTTTAATTCATATTTTATCCGCAGAAACCAATGTAGTCAGATTCGTTTTTGCATATTAAGAACTCTTGATTGAATTTGTCACTGAATTGATTTTTCTAAACTATGAAAAAAAACACTCCTAAATATTGCTGTTGTTTCTATAAACCGTGACAGAGCATACATCTATGCTCAGCACATGTAGTCATTTTCAAAGACAAAAAAGGAACACTAAATGATTGAGAAGCCTGAGGATATGGATGGTGTCCGGAGAAAGTACGAGTCAGTCATTCTCATACAGTATAGCCTGTTTGAAAGACAGAAAAATATGAATGGGGACACAAACACGGAGGATGTATCATTGCTGTGCAACAGGATCCTTATTTTTTTAAATAGATATTTAATTATCTAAACAGTGAATTGTAATGTGATATTGGTCAAAATAAATGATACTTTATTATGTATATATTATGTTACAGATATGTTGTGCTTAATAACCATAAATATATGACTTTCCTCCTGCTAAATCCAACTTCTCTTTAAAGAGACAGTAAGGCTTGTATTTACTTTTGGACGTTGGGGAAGTAAGCCTCTCTGGCTGCAGAAAGTGAGGTAGATTGTATTAAATACTTTTGAACCTCACAGGCTTCCTATACGTCTCCTCAAAGGAGTTTCAGTGGAACTTTGCCCTCTTTTTAGGACTAGGCTTATTTTTTATTAAACATGAGCAAATATGCTTTTAGAATAGCCCCAATTAAACATTATAAAGAGTTTACTGTCTCTTTAGGTTCTTGGCCTTTTCTGAATTTATTGCTGTTGGAATCTACAACCTGCTTATGTAATATGACAAGTGGAAATTTTGATTCTTTTGAGGTTAATCTGTTTTGTGTTTGTGCTGCGGAGAGCATGTTATAATGTTACGAATATAAATATGCTTAGCTATAGCTTGGTCTCTGTGGAAAGGAAGCTCCTTCTTCCCTATCCACCTTGCGTCCTAAGGCTCTTTGTACTGTAATCAGTGGTTTTGGTGCTTAGGACATCTTTTTAGTAGAAGTCTATAAACGTGTCTATTCATGCCACATGGAACAGAAGGAAAAGTTATCAGAACAGCAAGCCACATCCCAGTAGTTATCACTAAAATACAGCACATGTTGAGAGGGTGAGAGTGTCCGTTTGTGCTCCTTTTACATTTTACTGCCCCCACCAGTCCACCTGGAACTTGGCCCATCCTTCATTGGATGACCAGCTTTGTTTATTTTTTATTTCAAGGAAGATTTCAATAGTAACTGAGTAAACTGAGACTAGACTGACCTTCAGACTAGAGTGGCCCACAAAGAAATGTTCAGGTCGGCCAGTCCAGCCTTAAATGCAACTAACAGAGGATAATAGTACACAAAAAAATATTTCATGGTCTCATGGCTTCTGATGCATTTGGAATTTCTTTGGTTTGGTGGTACA
This sequence comes from Pelobates fuscus, assembly GCF_036172605.1. Classification (NCBI taxonomy): domain Eukaryota; kingdom Metazoa; phylum Chordata; class Amphibia; order Anura; family Pelobatidae; genus Pelobates; species Pelobates fuscus. Next base: position 198,483,568 of record NC_086322.1, on the reverse strand, counting down.
TTTAATATTATACCTCTTCCATCTCTATCGAATTGTCAGATTTGTACAAGCTTTGTGTGCAGTTTTCATTATGTTCATTCATTTTTATGAGTTCTGTAATTGTCTCTTATATTAAAGGGACACATTTGATTAACATGTCTCTCAATTTCTGTGTCCCAACTAGCACACTGTATGCACTTTCTGTCTACTATGAGTTTCTATTGTGATTTGTATCTAGAGTCATTTATTTCATGCTGGTGGGCCCTGTCCCGATACTTAATGAGTGTCTGGCTGGTTGTAGGTCAAATATCCAGAACTTGAACTGTAAATGGGATCTGATTATATACCTCCCAACACCAGACTGACCCCCCCCCCCCCCCCCCAGTAATATTACATCCTGAACAGGTCTCACACAGGTCCCATTCATGACTGATGCAGTCATGATATGGGTTTTATAGACTGTTCTTTTATGTTCCCACAAGCAACATACCAAAGAAAATCCTGGGTTATTACACAGGACTGTTCCTCTAGATCCTGGACTCTTGTGAGGTACGATGATTATGTTGACTGTATCCCATCTGTCTTGAAGTTTCATTCATTTATTCTGCATGGTTGATTTTATTTAAATTTGCTTGTTTAGTTCAATAATCATTTGAATATATTTGTTTAACATCTGTAATGGAATCACTGACCTCGCATTAGACCATTGACATGTTGCATGGCATGGATAGATACCTTATTGATTCTACATGAACTGTTCTTGCCCTTTGACCTCTCTGGATTGCAGAATAACAAATTGACTTTCTTGATCCAGCAATGAATTTTAAAGGATCACTATAGGGTCAGGAATACAAACATGTATGACCCTATAGTGCTTAACCCACCACTTTAGGTGGCTTGCCTCCCCTTAGCTCCCCTATAAAAGTTTAAAACTCACCTTATTTCCAGCGGGTCTGCTGGCGCCGCTCACTTTGTGAAAGCATCAATATGGCCGATTTTTTGCCAATTTCCCATAGGTAAAGCATTGGATTGGCTAAAATTGGCGCGGGGCCAAATGCCGCTTTGGCCAATCAGCGTCTCCATGCCTACTGTGCAGCCCTGAGCCAGTAAGCCCCTCCAGTGGCCATCTAAGGAGTGGCCACCTGGCGGTGTCCCTAGAGGCAATGTAAACACTGCCTTTCTCTGAAAAGGCAGTGTTTACATGAAAATGCCTGAAGGGAGCTATTATACTCATAGAACAACTACATTAAGCTGTAGTTTTTCTGGTGACTCTAGTGTCCCTTTAAGCTTAATTTAATGTTTAACATTTCATCTTAAATATAACAATTCAACATTCTCTTATTTCTGTGTGATCATTTTTCCTCAACAAATTGCATAAAACTTGTAAATACAAATGATTATGGAAATAAGAACCTCTTTCCAATTCAAGACTGCTTTAGTGTTTTTTAGCTGTTGTGTTTTATGTATTGTGTTATATACATGATTTATCATTTGTGTTTGAATTTATTGTTGTTTGTGTTTTGTATCTCTGTGGTTAAGGTAAATAGTTATGGAAAGTACTTTATTATTCTCTCTGTCAGCTTTTTCAATAACAGTTTGCCTGCTCATAATGTTGGTTTAAGCAAGAGTAAAGTCCATTGCATTCTTGATAACAAGTTGTATGCAGCCCGTAGTATTTTGGAATGTCGTTAAAGAATTAAACAGAAACTAATTTGAGTTTCCATAAACCTATTATAAACACAACCTTAACTCAATCAATATACTAAGGCTTTTCTTAGTGAAGCATTGAATCCAGTGCTTCTCATGTACATCATGATGATGCCAAATTGAACTGTAATCTGTATTCCTTAAGATATTGTGTCCCTTTCCCTAGACGTATGTGTCACACCCTCAAACCCCGTTTACCATTAAAAGTAAATCGAATATATGGGTTTTACTTTTTTCCAGCAGTGTGCCTCACTCCACACTGCTTATCTCTCCTACTCCTACAATGTTATGGAGGAAGTATGGCCTCCTCCACGATAGCCCAATCCAATGTTCTTTATAGAGGAGCACTGGGTACCTAATGCGCATGTGCGGTGAGTGCATTGAAGCTTGCCCATAGAAAAGAATTGAATCAATGCTTTCCTATGGGGGTCTTCAACATCACTTGAACGAGTTTTACTCAGTCAGGGCACCAGAAGCACCTCAAGTGGCAGTCAGAAAGCCACAAATGGTGGACTTAACCCTGCAATTTAAACACTGTAGTTTGTAAAACACTGCAATGTTTTACAATGCATACCTAAAAGAATAGGGCCATTGCACAGTCCTTATGACCCAACAGTCCAGATTTTATTCTCTATTGGAACAAAAAAGGGAAATACATAAATCCTGGATTGTTGTTGGGCCATGAGGACTGGTTTGGAAACCACTGCTCTAGTTACTTTCAGTCATATAGCCACTTGACGTGTATTCTTGGACAAATGCAAACATTGTTTTATATTGTCAGTAAAGTAAATTACAGTAAAGGAACAGGATCTATGGTGTAGTGATGTTGGTGCTTTTAGAGATTCCATTTAGGTAAGAATCTATATTTTGTAGTTACATTATAGAAACAGTGATGAATTGAGTTGTATAGTTCTAAAAACTAATTTCTAGAATTTACTTCTCCACTGACTTTTTTTTACTGTAAGATTTGAAATAAAAAGAAAATGCTACTTTTAGTTTCACTAAGTATGTTTTTTTAGGCCTGCCTACAGTTGCAGACAGATCCCTCCCACACTAGGCAGGCATGTCACACTCTTATCTCATAAATCCAACATCTCCGGGACAAAATTACATAGGCAGTCTGCACCTCTAGTTGCAATATCACTGGTTGACAGGTCTGAGAAGCAGGCTTAGAACTGCAGTGATTTGTAGATCTAAGACACTCTCAGAGCTGAGAGGGGCTGAAGGGTGGTCTTAGGCCTTCGGCCATTAGATGCCCTGTGAAAAAAATCTTCACAGCGCCTTCCCCCCTCCCCATCCTCCCCAGTCAAACATCTTCATCCATGTATGTGTGTTTGCATAGGGGATTTATTACATTAATAATAAGTTAAAAACAAATATTAATTTTCCCTTCCCGGTTGTTACCTTGCAGTGAGAGGAGGAATACTAATTTCTCTGGTGTTCCAGTGTGCTGGAAATCTGGTCTGCCCCTTCAACGGGTGCAGACTATGTGTAACTGCCTTGTTAGCTCAGGCATTTGCAGTGTCAGAGCTTTCCTCTGATAATCTGCAGCAATGCATTGATTGTCCAGAGCTCAGAAGACAGCTACTTATGGTCTGCAGCCACACACACAGGCAGACAGTCACACACACAGGTAGACAGTTACACACACACACAGACACACACACAGACACTGACACACACACAGGCAAACAGTAACACACACACACACACACAGCTACCTATGATCTGCAGCCAGCAAAAGTGCAGGCAAGAGGTGCCAGACTGCCTCCCCTGCATTACAGAGGGGCACACTAAGTATGTCACACAGAGGCAGACAGTCACACACACTCAATTACAGGCAGACAGTCACACATACACAGTTACAGCAGACAGTCACACACGCTCAGTTACAAGCAGACAGTCGCACATGCACAGTTACAGGCAAACAGTCACACACACAGGTACAGGTAGACAGTCACACATGCTCAGTTACAGGCAAACAGTCAGACACACGCTCAGTTAATAGTCACATACATACACAGCGGTACAGGCAGTCACACACACAGATACAGGCAGACAGACACACACATTCACACATACACTTACAGGCAGACAGTCGCACAAGCTCAGTTACAGGCAGACAGTCACACACACAGATACAGGCAGACAGACACACATGCTTAGTTACAGGCAGAAAGTCACACACGCTCAGTTACACACACACACACATACACACACACACACACAGGAAGTCAGTCACACACACACACAGGCAGACAGTTACACAGGCAGTCACACACACACACCCACACCCACACAGGCAGACAGACAGGCACACACACAGGCAGACAGTGACACACACACAGGCAGACAGACAGGCACACACACAGGCAGACAGTGACACACACATTGGCAGACAGTCACACATATACACACACACAGGCAGACAGTCACACACACACCTGTTTGTGGATGCAGGTTGTGGGGGGTAGTGTCTTAACTTTGGGGGGGAGTATGTGGAGGTGCAGGATATGAGGGGGAAGTATGTGATAGGTTGTGGGGGTGCAGGCTTTTGTTGGGGCAGGTTGCTGGGGAGCAAGGGGCTGGTTGTGAGGGTGCAGGCTGTGATGAGACTGTGACAAGCCTCCCCACATTGACATACCTTTACCCAGGTGGTTCAGTGGGATCTCTATCATGTCAGCAGCTTCGCCGGGTGTGAGCTTCAGACCAGAGTTTTTGCGAACTCCGGCAATGCTTTGTGAGCTCACGAAACGTCAATCATATGGTCTGCAGCCCACATCCGGCAGAGCTGCAGACTGCAGGCGCTCCTCAGGCAGACTGAGCGGAGGAACCACACACCCAACGGCATACAGGACAGGCCCCCTCCTGATGTCGGACCCTCGGTCAGTGAGCGAGGACCCGACAAGTCAGCTTGCCCTGAGGCAATTTACGCGGCCGTCTAAATCACCTAGAGAGCTGCCTCTGTTAATGTGTTGCTTGCTGTAAAACCATTTCCTTGCTTTAGACTAAATCTCCTTCCTTTCAGTCTAAATGAATAACTTGGGTCCTATGTATAGTCCTCTTTATGAATAAAGCTTCAAAATATGGTTTGTATTGGCCCCGAATATATTTGCACAATGCTATCATATTCCACTTTTGTCCAGCTTTAAAACTGACTATTAATAACATCTCTCTGAAATCTGTCTTTAAGCCCTGTTCTACACAAGAAAAAATATTTTCATCTAGACAAATTCCTTTTAGCTTGAACACTAACCTATTGTGAACTTTATCAAGTGACTTGGTAAAATCCAAGTAGATCATATGCACCCCACCACCCTGATCTATACTTGTACTTACTTCTTTGTAGAATGCACTTATGTTAGTTTGACATGACCTATGACATATGATTTTTGCTTAAAACAATGTTCTTCTTAGTGAACTCCTAAATATTATCCCTTAAAAACCCTTCAAATCCATTTGCAGCCACAAATGTTAAGCTCACAGGTCAATAATTTCAAGACAAAACTTTTTAACCATTTTTGAATATAGAAACCACATCTGCTTTCCTCCAAACCTCCGGGACAATTCCTGAAAGTTTAAAAAAAAACTGAGGTTCACTTATTTCCACAGTTAGCATCTTAAAGGAATACTATAGTCACCTAAATGACTTTAGCTAAATAAAGCAGTTTTAGTGTATAGATCATTCCCCTGCAATTTCACTGCTCAATTCACTGTCATTGAGGACTTAAATCACTTTGTTTCTGTTTATGCAGCCCTAGCCACACCTCCCCTGGCTATGATTGACAGAGCCTGCATGAAAAAAAAACTGTTTTCACTTTCAAACAGATGTAATTTACCTTAAATAATTGTATCTCAATCTCTAAATTGAACTTTAATCACATACAGGAGGCTCTTGCAGAGTCTAGCAAGCTATTAAAATAACAGGGGATAAGAAAGTCGAAATTAAACAGAACTTGCAATAAAGAAAGCCTAAATAGGGCTCTCTTTACAGGAAGTGTTTATGGAAGGCTGTGCAAGTCACATGCAGGGAGGTGTGACTAGGGTTCATAAACAAAGGGATTTAACTCCTAAATGGCAGATGATTGAGCAGTGAGGCTGCAGGGGCATGTTCTATACACCAAAACTGCTTCATTAAGCTAAAGTTGTTCAGGTGACTATAGTGTCCCTTTAAATATCTGCGGGTGAATACCCTCAGGCCCTGTGACTTTGTTTAAATTAACTTTGCAGTGTTAAGTTTTTTACAGCAATTATTTGCATATCTCATGCCACAGGATCCTCCTAAATATATACTGAGTCAAAATAGTCGATGATGTACAATTATACAATTAATTTTATTTAATATAGAACAGTAAAAAATAAAATAATATAAGGGCGGTGTTGGAAGAAGAAATAAATTAGGAGTATTACAACTGTTTTATTTTATTTAAATAAACTATGATTAAATACATTATCAGATGAAAGATGAAGAAGTTCCTCCATAAGCATCATCGAAGGAAAGTTTGCTAAAATGTTAATATATTTCTCAGCTTGAATTGTTAAAGGTGCCCACAAGCTACAATTTTACACCAGCAGCACAACAGTAGTTGAAGAATGCGCACATGTGGAGCGATTTTTGTACAGTGCTTTGAGAGTGAAAAGTACAATACCTACTAGTTATACTAGTTTTTATAAAGAGCTGTCTACATAGTAGATTAAAGTCTTAGTTGAAATTTTAAGACAAATGCCGGGGCTGCAGGATTCCAGACAGGGAGTCATAATTAAACCTGACCCTGGATATTTGCTTTGACAATTAACGTTCAGCATGTGTAACCAGGTATTGAAATAAAACCTTTTCGGCAAGAACACAGAGCAGTGAGAATTTCCCTATTGAGCTATTGATTCCCCTGCAGCAGGCTCCTTCTTGATGGAGGATTGGCTTCTAACGACAATGTGCAGTATTGATGAGCGTAGTGACAGGGAAGAAAATGTGATTATTATTGCCCTTGCGCTCTGTGTCTGCTCACAAGTGAAGACGAATACATAGTCACACAGTCCTTTGTTTGCTGTAATACCTGCTCCTCTGTATCAGAGTAGAGGCACTCGTAACAATGCACTGAGAGAGGAGTATTATTTTTCCTCTTCGCTTATACATTTAAATATTTTGTTACGTCCCAGGAGATTTGAAAGGAAGGGCTAGTTCCCTAAATCAAGTGTTCTAGCACAGTGGGCCTCCACTTCCTTTTTTTTGAGAAATAGAAAACAGAAATAGATTAACCCTTTTATTGCTGATTATTTGCCATGTACCAACTGTGTTTGTCTAAGTGACATTGTGTAGTTATGTGGTTTTACAGCATTGTAATGTAAACAGTGTCTGCTGCCAGCACTGAACCATCAGTTGCTAATAGTTAAACAAAAAAATTAAAATGAATGGCCTGTACACCATATGCAGGGATGTGGGGCAAGTATGGGTTAAAGAACAGAAACAAGTGGGAGATCATTGTGCACACCACCTGCTTACTCATCCAATGGACAGTGGGATGAAGGATTATATAGTATTGATTGTAGGATATATAGACAGACAGACAAATCTGTATTCCTAAAGCTTTAGAGTCCCTGCCCCTATGTATATTTACCACCCCCCTTGTGTGGATTTAAAATTAAGAAACTTAAAGTTGTGCTTACCTTTTTCCATCCCCAAGTGACATTGCTCAGTTATCCTTCTACCATCACTTCATGGAGAAAGTCTGTTTTACTCGGTCAGTGCCGCTCAATTTGACAAAAACTAAAGGTGGATTTAACCCTGCAATGTAAACAGCTTTAGACTGCAGGGTTAAAAGGACGGGGACACTACACCCAGAACACTTCATTGAAATAAAGTGGTGGCCTGGGGGACTTTAGTGGTCCCTTAAGGGTACATTGTTTACTGTAATGCCAATGTACATAAATAAATTAATTAGTTTCTATGGAGAGAAATGTGGCATATAATTGCTTAGTAAATACTAATCAATATTGTGCTCCATTGCCTTAGGTAAAGCTCCATATTCATTTGCTGTGATGTCTATTCTTAGCTGCCTGTGCCACTTACCATCCTCACGGAGTTCTCCACTCAATACGGATATAAGGAATAATTTAATAGCAAACACTCTATCAGACCACTCGCAATTAATCAATATGTTTTAAATTAGAAGAATTTCAGAATGTGCCCTGTAAAATGCAATGGCTAGCCATGTACCTCGAATTGTGTCTCCAGGCACAGACATTTCATTGTGAAGTATAATGTCTATTTTCTATAAAGCCAGCTTATTTTTATTCTATGTTTGCTATGAAATAGGATTTGTTTATAAAAAACATTTACATATTTCTTTGAAGGGAACACAAGTGAACACAAGGTATAACAGTGCATAGAAAGCATGCAGTATATTACCATAAAAGCACTAAACGGGAACTGTCACTTCTCTGGAATCTACACCATTAAATGAAAATTTAAAATAACTTGTTAACCTTTTTTTTTTTTTAAATTAAATTATCTGTTTTCTTTCAAATGTATATTAAAGATGTCTTACATCACATTTCATAAACAAGAAACAAACCTAGGACATACACAGTAGATGAGAAAGAGAAACAGAAACGTTGTTTCATTTCTCCTCTACTCAGTATTTTCTTTCTCTTTGCAGACTGCCAGTGCCAGGTGTAAAGGTAACAATGCATAACAATAATTGACAGGGAACTATGGTGGATCCAGTTACAGGATAAAGAGGTGTATAGTGATACAAATAATTTCATTTTAACCACCTCACAAATACATGTGGGTTAACTTTGTGAAAAGCAAACGTAACATTAAAAATGATGGCAAGTGACAGTTCCCCTTTAAGAGGAAAAAAATACACATGCAAGTTACTTTATAGTCAGGGTGACCAGATTTTGAAAATAAAAAACTGGGGCACCTAGTAGCGATACAAAAATCACTAAAATCAAAGCAAAATAGAGAAATGCATACACACTCAAAGTCTTTAATCCCTTAAGGACTGGACTGTTTTTACGATGTTGTACATTTGCGACCAGGCCTCTTTTTACACTTTTGTGGTGTTTGTGTTTAGCTGTAATTTTCCGCTCTCTCATTTACTGTTCCCATACAAATTATATATTGTTTTTTTCAGGACAAAGGGGGCTTTCTTTACATACCATTATTTATTTAATCTCATGTAATTTAATTTAAAAAAAAAATAAAGAAATGTGATGAAAATTGAAAAAAATACATGTTTTTGACTTTTACTTGAAAAATCTTTTTCTCATCTACAAAAGCGAATGAAAAAAACTGCTAAATAGATTCAAAATTTTGCCCTGAGTTTAAAAATACCCAGTGTTTACATGCTTTTTTGCATTTTTTTTTTGCAAGTTATAGGGCTATAGGTACAAGTAGGATATTTCGGTTTCAAAACATACATTTTAAAAATGTATCAATAGTGACATTGTAACACTTTTATCTGTCATAAATCTCTGAATAACACCCCACATGTACATATATTTTTTTTTAAAGTAGACAACCCAGGGTATTCAATATGGGGTATGTCCAGTCTTTTTTAGTAGACACTTAGTCGAAAACACTGGCCAAAGTTAGCATTCATATTTGTGTGTGAAAAAAGTAAAAAACTAAATTGAACGCTAATTTTGGCCAGTGTTTGTGACTAAGTGGCTACTAAAAAAGACTGGACATACCCCATTTGCAATACTTTGGGTTGTCTTCTTTAGCAAATGGTATGCCATCATGGGGGTAATTCTCATTCCTGGGCTACCATACGCTCTCAAAGGCAACATAACCAACCTGGCCTTTTTCAATGTAAAAATATTTGACCCATATATTTGACCCTGTAACTTTCAAAAACGCTATAAAATCTGTACATGGGGATACTGTTAAACTCGGGAGACTTTGCTGAACACAAATATTAGTGTTTCAAAACAGGAAAACGTATCACAACAATTATATCATCAGTAAAAGTGCTGTTTGTGTGTGAAAAATGCAAAACAAAGTCACTTTCACTGACAATATCATCGATGTGATATGTTTTACTGTTTTGAATCACTAATATTTGTGTTCAGCGAAGTCTCCCGAGTAAAACAGTACCCCCATGTACAGGTTTTAGGGTGTCATAGAAAGTTACAGGGTAAAATATAGTGCAAATTAAATTCTCTGGACTTTCGGCCTGGGTTGGCAGGCAGGCCCCTCAAATTGCAATCAATAAAATTACTTAATTATGTAAAAATATTACATAAATACGCACGTAGAATTTAAATATATATGCATATTTATATATTTGAAGTCTACGTGTATATTTATATAATTATTTATGTAATTTTGTATATGGACATATGTATATTTCGTATTATTTTTATTTATTTATATATACATAGATATATATACAATTTCATTCTAAGTGTATTTTGATATAAATATATATATATTACTATCAAAATACAGGTAGAATACAATTTCATATAGATATATATATATATATTTAATTTTTATTATTATTTTTACATGTTTTTATTTCATTTAAATTACTTATTATTTGTATTTTATAATAATATTATATATATATATATATATATATATATATATATATATATATACACACGTGTGTAATTTAATTCTAAGTGTATTTTTATATTAATATATGTACATATTAATATAAAAATACACTATGACATTATATATATATATATATATATATATATATGATATATAGACATATATATATATGTCTATATAATATATATATATATATATATATATATATATATATATACACACATATATAATTATTATTTTTTTTATTAACATTAACTTTAAATTTTTTTTTTGTGCATTATGGGTTACAAACATGCCTGTTATGCCATGACAGCAGTCACAGGTATATCAACGTAAACATTGTCATGACAGGTTTAAGCTGCACATTTTTTATAAGTAGGTATGCGTACTAATGTATGCGATCAATGTTAAAAGTATGCGAGTTGTTGAAAGTTATGCTTATTAACATGTGGTTGTTGTTCTATGCCTGGCACACTTTAGCAATTATTTGACTTAAACAATTATTAAACTTAAGGGAAACAAGCTTAGTCTAGTAGTGTTACTCAGATATCAGAAATACAGTTTTGTTCATGCTTAGATTATTAGGTCTATTTCCTGTCTTTTTGCTTGTTAGATATTATATTATCGAGTTAGTGTGTGTCAGCACATAAGCAATAGGCAGGTATCATTGTATGGCATAGCAACCGTTCGATGATCTATAATAGCTTAAAAGAAAAGGAAAATAAAACATATTTTAACAAAAGTTTATCGGGCATTATGCCCTGCGGGGACCTCACAAGATCAGCCAGGCTGCCACAAAGTTCAGTGTCCACTCATCAGGTGCCCAGAGGTAGTGAGACATTGCCTCCATCTCATTCAGCCATCGCGGGGAGATCATTCCGCATGGACCGCGCTGCTCTGTGTACCTGTATTGTGCGAGTGCAGTCCATGGGTAGCACAGTTCAAAGGGATGGGAGGGTGGTAGCAGGTGAGTGCCGTAGGCCGCTTGTTTCGACTGTAGCGCAGCAGGGCGAGGGATACTTCCAGCCCTCGGCATGCAAGAGGGTGTATAGCTCTGGGCCGCCTCCTCTGGAACTGCTGGTCGGGTCTGTGGGTCTCTTGTTGGGCCGAAGCTTGGTGGTGTGTTTGAGTGCGGATGACTTGTTCGTGCTTGAGGAGGTGGCGGTCTGTGGCTGGGGCCGCTTGGGTCTGCGCCCTTGCTGTGGTTTTCGCTTTCGGAGGTGCCATTTTTGTGCTCTCTTCTGTCTGCGAGGTGTGCCTCGTGGCCGTGGGCGTGAGGAGGGTGCCGTTGGTAGGTGCTCTTCCAGAGTGTGTGCCGCTCTGCCAATTTTTTCCAGAAGGCTGCGAATGTGGCCTCCAGCCACGTGAGGATGTCGGGCTAATGTGCTTTCAGGCCAATGTTTGCCGCCATTTCGGGTTTTGGTAAGCGCTGCTTCTATGTGCTTCCCCCGGGGCTGTTGGGGTATGACAGGGACCGGGATGACCCCCGCCGGTCCATAGGGGGGGACTGAGGTCCAATCGACAGCTTTTTGCCTTTGAGGGCAACCGGGGAGCGGCCGTCTCCCCAGTGCCATGCAGGTTTGCAGGCCGCAGTTGTCTCTCCGATGACTTTTGCAGGGAGGGCATCATGTTTGGTGTGATTATGAGCCCTGCTAGTTCACCTCTCGATTGGTGACCCTTTTGGGTCGTTTGCCGGCCATTTGAGGCCTGTATGTAGCGATTTGTGCCTCGAAAAGCAGGAGCCATGCTGTTCTGCATCCTCTCTGTTCAGCGGCTAGGCCCCACCCCCAACTTTTTTTTTATGATTTTACACTAGCAGGGAGACTGCCTGTCAGCACAGACAGTCCCCCTGCAGGCAGACACATGGACACCTATGCAATCACATGGCCCCAGGGGTCCTAATCCGCCGCGGGGTGACTGTCTGGGCCGCAGGCAGTCTCCTCACAACAGGAGCAACACCGATCGCCGCCGGGGGAGCGACGGCGATCGGGTAAGTACATTGGACCGTTAGGACGGTTCAAGACCGTCACCGGTCGGCAATGCAAAAACCGTCCTCGGTCCTGAAGGGGTTAACCCAGTGGTTCCCAAACAGGGCCGGACTGGGAACAGAAAGCAGCCCTGGAAAAAAAATATTCCAGCCTTATAATTCATCGGGCCACAGAGTGTTTGTGTTTTTTATCTCGATGTGCTTTGGGGCTGTTATATTGTTTATTACCCGAAGCCCCTCACTCCGTATGATCCATGGGTATTACAGTGCTGTAATACCCACCCTCCAGGCTGACACACACAATCTCACAACAGACAAGCTCAACAACACACACAAGTTCTCTTACTCATACACAAGCTCACTACAGACAAGCTTACTGATACACACAACCTCACTACAGACAAGCTCGCTGACACACACAAGCTAACTCAAGTCAAGATCACTGATACACACAAGCTCACTAAAGACAAGCTCAATGACACACATACAAGCTCACTACAGACAAGCACGCTACAGACATGCTCACTGACACAAATACAGACAAGCTCATCTGACACACACAAGCTCACTACAGACATGCTCACTGACATACACAATGTCCCTATAATCTCACTGACACACACTCAAGCACAGCACACACACATAAGCTCACTACAACCTCACTGACACACACATAAGCTCACTACAAACGCATGGAAACACACAAGCTCACTACAGACATGCTCACTACAAGCTCACTGACACACACAGAGGCTCACAGACACACATAAGCTCACTACAAGCTCACTGACACACACACAGGCTCACACACATAAGCTCACTACAGACATGCTCACTGACACACACAGGCTCACTAAAAACTCACTGACACACAAAAGCTCACTGACACACTGGCTCACTATAAACTCACTACATGCTCACTGACACAAACAAGCTCACTATAGACAAGCTCTCTAAACACACAAAAGCATAATACAGACAAGCTCACCGATACAAACAAGCTCAGTGACACACACTCAAGCACTGTACAGACATGCTCACACACATAAGCTAACTATAAACTTACTGAAACACAAGCTCACTACAGACATGCTTACTGACACACAGGAGCTCACTACCAACTCACTGACACACACAAGCTCACTACAGACATGCTCACTAAAGCACACACAGGCTCACACACAAACTCACTACAGACTCACTGACACACACATAAGCTCACTACAAGCTCACTGATACACACACACACATAAGCTCACTACAAGCTCTCTGACACACAACCTCACTACAGACAAAAAAAATGTGACAATAAATTTAAGGACGATAACTATCCCAGAAAATCTTGAACTACATCTGAACCTTTTATTCTAATATTAAAAAGGGACTATTCACTAAGGTGTTTATTGGTGATTTGAGAACCACCTTTAAGACCACAATAGCAAAGTTGGGGAAAAAATTCCAATTCTACTAAAAAATAAAGATTTTTTTTACAACTTGGATATTTGTCCTAAATATTGAAAGAAATTCATCAGCACAAGTCACTTTTTATTTAATAAGTCCCTTAATATTTATATCAAAGGTAACATACGTCCAACAGGTGATTAGAAAATAATTATTAACTTTTTAGGTTTTTCTACATCTATTAGTGTCTTAAAAGAACACTCCAACATCCTAACCACTACAGCCCGCTGGGACTATTGCTAAATTGGATAATTTGTCTACATCATCTAATATCATAAACAAATGCTTTTTAACCACTACAGACCTCTGTAGTGGTTATGGTGCCATGAGAACCCTGCTGCCATTCATCACTAAGGTGTCAAACTTTTTTAGCATGGATTGACATTTATCTAGGATTTACTGGGCGCCTATCCCGCAACTGTTACATCTGGTATTCTACAGCAGGAGAAGCCATATTTCACTGCTTAGCACAAACTTGGACTGGAGTCATAAGCTGAGAGTTTCAGTGCTGTCCTCAATCTGCATGGTAGCATGCTGTAGTAGTTGTGGTATTTGAATTGTTTCATCAATTTAGAATTTCAGTTTACGGTTTATTATAAACTGGTGCTTAGTGTATATACTCCACAAAGTTTAATTATTTAAACCAGGGCTGCCCAATAGGTAGCACCCCAGACATTGTAGAACTACAACTCCCATGATGCCTTTTCATTCTAAAGGCATGAAATACATCATGGAAGTTGTAGTTCTTCAATATCTGGGGATTTACATTTTAGGCAGCCCTGATTTAAAAAGTGCATTGTCTGAAACTCACAAGTGTCCCTTTAAATTTAAAGTCTGTGGTAAATTCCTGTCAATTTTTAGTGTAATGAATACATCTGCCAGTGTTTTCCCTAGGGATTAATTCACACACAGAAGCTCACTACTAGCTCTATACATACATACATACATACATACACACACTGACACACACTACAAACTCACTAACACACACTAGATCACTACAAGCTCTATACATATACACACACATACTACAAACTCACTAACACACACTAGATCACTACAAGCTCTATACACACTCTCACTCTCACTCTCTCACTCTATCAATCCTGTGCTGCTTAGTGGCTATATAATTACCTGTACCTTCCCTGTACCTGGACTGTGAGTGCAGTGTGAGTATTTTCCATGCAGCTCTTCCACTTCCTGTGTGAAAGGTCACCGGGGAGAGGCTGGGGGCGAAGCTCTAGTGTGGGGGCTGGATCTGCAGACTGTCCATGCAGAGCTGGAGGGAAGCTGCTTTTGTGAGAGAGTGAGAGAGACTTTCCGTGTTCTCTCACTGCTCTCTGCTGCAAACCAGCTGTCACCTTTTTTTCTTAACCCTCTGGCAGCCATCCAGCAAACTTTCTGCCCCAGGCTCCAGCCCCAAACAAAGATGTCAGAGGAGGAAGAAAAGAGTAATGTGCTGCACTGCCGGCCCCAGGAGCACCGGCCCACCGGGGAATTTCCCGGTATCCCGGTGGGCCAGTCCGGCCCTGTTCCCAAACGTTTTAGGTTCAAGGCGCCCCTAATATTTCAAGGCGCCCCAAGTCAAAAAAAGTTCTAGGCTGTATACATGTACAGTGCTGCAGCATATACTGGGCCCCTGTTCAGCAGAAATATTTCCCTGTCAGGGGTGGATCCAGAACCTAATCTTGGTAGATCACTGGTAGAATATTTAAAGAAACAATCCAGGTGTTGGTATGGGGGGCAGTGTGTGTGAGGGGTACAGTGTGTGTGTATGGGGAGGCAGTGTGTGTGTATGGGGAGCAGTGTGTGTGTATGGGGGGCATTGTGTGTATAGGAGGGCCGTGTGTGTGTATTGGGGGCATTGTGTGTATGGGGAGCAGTGTGTGTGTGTGTGTATGGGGAGCAGTGTGGGCGGTTAGTGTGTGTATAGGAGGGCCGTGTGTGTGTATTGGGGGGCAGTGTGTGTGTATGGGGAGCAGTGCATGTGTATGGGGGGCATTGTGTGTATAGGAGGGCCGTGTGTGTGCTGATAAAACAAATCAGTTCATACTTTTTCTTTTGATTTTAATAGTAAAATTATTAAAAAAACTAATTGTAGATGCATGTTATGCCTATATTGCTAAGGTTACATTTCCCAGCCTCCGTTCATATGATATTGTCCTCAGATAGTGAAGTGGTTCTTACATAACTTTTTGATCAGGAGCCAAAATTACATATCTATACAGTTTAACCAGGTCCTCAGTGGCTGGGACAGGCACATCATATTCATCAGACCCAATATAACTGCTCAGAATAAATTGTTTTAGCAATAATATTTTCCCAATTGTAGAAGAGAACTATTAGACACTGGGAAGAGTCTAAATAAGGTTTGTTTGCAGAATATATATTTTTAATGTTCTATCAATATCAAGTAATGGATTATTGTTCTAATTTTCCATTTGAAAAAGGGTTGCAAAGCTAATCCTATGAATGTAATCTGCAGGCCTGACATACCTCTAACATAACTCCGACATAACACTTAAAGCATCATATGATGCCAGGGAACTGCCCCTAGTTTAAGTAGTCAACAGGTAGACCACACGTAATAAGTAAAAATGTTAGCAAATGGTTTGTCTATTTACACTGGGGGGAAGGTGCAAGGGCAACTCCTGACACCATAACCACTACAGTGCACCGTAGTGGTTATGATACATGCAGTGTTCCTTGAAAATCTGATGAACTAGTGTGTGTCACAACTGATTTAGTTACTAGGTGATGTTGTGGATGCAAAGTGCAGTGGTCATTGTGCTTGTAAATTCAAAAAGAACATGTTGACATAGCCCTTAATAGTAGTGAATTATAATTGAAACTGCAATATGACAATGTTGTTGTTTTTTTAACTTTAGTTTTACAATTTTGAACTTTCTTTAAAGGGGACACTGCAGACACCCAATGCTTGCTGAAGTGTTTTCTGTGTAAAGTGTGTCGTCTTATTTTTAGCTCAGTTGTTTAGCTCACTCAAGTGGCAGGAAATTGCCCAGAACACCTGTCTTGCAAAGCCTTCACATTGAGCTGCTTTGGGAAGTCTGTGATTGGACAGCCACAGACAGTCTGGGCAGGGTTAGAAGCGGAGGCCTTGCAAAGGCAGCAGACATATAACTTTAAAGGAACACTATAGTCACCTAAATGACTTTAGCTAAATAAAGCAGTTTTAGTGTATAGATCATTCCCCTGCAATTTCACTGCTCAATTCACTGTCATTTAGGAGTTAAATCACTTTGTTTCTGTTTATGCAGCCCTAGCCACACCTCCCCTGGCTATGATTGACAGAGCCTGCATGAAAAAAACTGGTTTCACTTTCAAACAGATGTAATTTACCTTAAATAATTGTATCTCAATCTCTAAATTGAACTTTTTTTTTTTTAATTCTTTATTTTTGTTGTGCAGGTGAGTACACTTCAGTTTCAACACGCCACAATAGCGTACATATTGATAAACAATCAGTACATTGGCAGGGAGAAGAGTGCACATTTTTAAATTATAAACATAGTCAGTCATTCTAACGTGTGTCAGCGTTAAAGTAGTGGTATATCATATTCAAAGAGTCATGCAATCATTTAGTTATATGTAGTTAAGCGTACGTCATACTTGGTGAACTCTATAGTAGTTTTCGAAGTGTATGGTAAGAATTCGCTTAGTGTTTGCAACTTAAGTAACCAAGGTGGGATGCCTAGCAGTATGTGATTGGATCTCCAGAGTCATACAAAGATACCATGAAATACAAGATATAAGTTGTAGGTTACCTGTCACATTTAACTTGAGTGCTATTCGTTACTATTTTAGTAATGAGCATATTGCGTAATATGGCAAGACTTGGTTTATGATAGAGGGTATGTAGGGAGGTAACATTGAACGATAACATATATACACTGGGGACCCTTCTTAATAGTCGTTAGCCCTGAGATAGGGTTAATGGGCAGAATTTTTTATATAAAGGCTTGAACATTGCCTATGCATTCCGTTAACGTAAACTAGCGAAGTTAGTGAGATCGATGTAGATCTTGAATAGCCTGTAGGCTTTTTCCAATGCAATACGGGGAGATACGTAGTGGCACCTAAGGCTTGGAAACTATCCTGTTGGTGCTCCGTAAACTTAGAGGGGGTGGTGTGCCGCCCTATGAGCTAAGGGGTGTGCCGCAGGTATAGTGGCAAGTCCTGGCTGAGGGTGGCCTAGTGGTGATAATACCTATAACATAAATTAGAGTAAAACAGTGAAATAAAGATAAAAGTTAAAGGTTAATGATAAAGGTTAAACTGCATTTTGTTGTGAGTCAGTCTTATCATGGCGGGAGGTTGTCTTGAGGTTTCCCATAAAGTCCGGCATCTGGAGGTCGTTTTGTGGCGTCCTTGTAGGCGTTTGCCGCGGATCCTCGCGGTACAAATGGGATTGTGCCGGCCGGGTCCCAGACATGTGTTGCGGTCGCTGTCTTTTGCTCTCCTCCGATCAGGGAGTCTCGTGGGAGTCCCAGAGTCTCTAAGATGGCCGCTGCCTCTTCAAGGTCTTGGACTGGGCGGGAGACGTTGCCGTGTAGGACAGCTAAGGTACGTGCTCCTTTCCACCTGTAGGTGATGCCTCGTTCCCTAAGGAGCAATGTGAATGGTTGTAGTGTTTTGCGCCATGCCAAAGTGCTCCCTGATAAGTCCATGAAAAAAGTTAGTAGTAGGTTCTCGAAGTTGTAGGGTTTTTTTCCCTTTAGAGCTCCCAGGACCGCGGCCTTGTCTTGTCCTGACTGGAATCGGACGATCAGGTCTCGCGGGGCTGTGGCAGGTGCCTTTGCTGGTTTCGGAATCCGATACAGGTCAACTGGTGTCACCGCTTTCGCCTGTTTAGTGGGCAGAATTGCAGTTATTAGCCTTCTTAGGAAATGTGGCAGCTCCACGTCGGGGATCGATTCTGCTACACCCCTGATTTTCAGGTTATTGTTGCGTCTGGAGTCCTCCAGCGCTGCAAACCGGTGCTCTGTTGCGGTTTGTTGTCTCTGCAGCTTGTGTACCTCTTGTTGTAGTTGGCTGAGGTGTGCTTTAGCATTGTGTGAGTCATGTTCCACAGTGCTTATTCGGCCAGTTAGCCCCTGTAAGTCTTTGCGGAGTGTCGCCATATCCATTTGGATATCTTTCCGCAGGCCCGCCAGCAGTTCCTGCATGTCTGCCTTGGTAACCGGTGTTGAGTCCGGTTTTGGGGTTGCCGATGTCGGGTTCCGGTTCGGTTCACGTGGAGCAAGTGGATGGTGATCCCCAAGCTCCAAACTTTGGTCATCCGAGAGGTCGGAACTCTCCCCCATATAGGCGGCCATCTTAGGCATCACGGCGCCATGTGCCTGCCGCCATAGGTCCCCGATGCTGGTACCTGGTTTCGGCTTGTCTGGCCTCTGTTTTTTTATTTTTTGACCCATGGCTATGTGTGTCGCCGGGGGGTCCGGGTAGAGCCGATTTTTGGAGGCTGAAGTCAGTAAAAGCTTGGTTAATAGGCCTCTGGTCACGGAGCACAGCAAGTTTGCGACCGTTCAGTTCAGTTTCGTAGCTCCGCCTCTAAATTGAACTTTAATCACATACAGGAGGCTCTTGCAGAGTCTAGCAAGCTATTAAAATAACAGGGGATAAGAACATCTTAATTAAACAGAACTTGCAATAAAGAGAGCCTAAATAGGGCTCTCTTTACAGGAAGTGTTTATGGAAGGCTGTGCAAGTCACATGCAGGGAGGTGTGACTAGGGTTCATAAACAAAGGGATTTAACTCCTAAATGGCAGAGGATTGAGCAGTGAGGCTGCAGGGGCATGTTCTATACACCAAAACTGCTTCATTAAGCTAAAGTTGTTCAGGTTACTATAGTGTCCCTTTAATTTTAAAAAGTGCATAATTAAATGTATGCATGTTTTCATTGGGCGCATATCTACTAAACTGTGCTTTTTATTTATTTATTTTTGCAGTGCAATATCCCTTTAAACATATTTTTTTGACAGCTGTGTAGGCATTAAAATGTGTATTTCTTCAGTTCCAAATGTTTGCCAAAGGCTGTAAAAGCCTAAGCCATTGGAACCTCATATATTGTTAACAATCTCATGTGAACTGGGCAATGGGAAAAAACAAGCGTTTTATGCTTCATTTTCTGCTCACTGACTGCCGAATTATCCCTTATTCCTGTTAAGAAATAATTGGTTGGTGACCACTTAGCATCTATTCTACAGTAATCTCCTTCCCTGAAATACATTGGAAATGTTTCCCTTAACGATGAACCTAATTAAAGAAGGCATTGAACAGTAGTTGGCAAATTACTTAAAAGAAAAAAAAAAGTAGAAAAAAAAATATCAATCTCTTGAGTTTTTTTGGCTGATGCTTGCTCTTGTCAGCTCATTCCATCCAAATTTAAACTACCCCTATGGGGCCATTTAAATTAGTTGTAGCCCCAAGGTGTTGTATGGTGGCAGTAAAGTCAAATGCATTTTTGTGTTAATGTAGAAAAATACAGCAGCAATATTTATTTTAGGCTAAATGACAGGAGCTTACAACTTGGAATTTTATGAGCTAATATAGAGAGGAGTTTTAATGAAACTTCTCCTGGCAGATATGAATGTACCCCAGTGATTAAGTTTAAAGAAAAATGATAATGATAAGTTCTTAATATTGTTTTGGTGATTAGCAATGTGCGTGTGTGTTATCTGTAGGCATACCCATAACTTGCTATGTGTCCTTCTACTCTAAAAATAAATAAATAAATAAGTATATTTTTATATTTGTTTACTTGTTGTTGATGAAAGGAGCCTATAGCAATAGGAATACAAATTTCTGGGCCCTACTAAATGAACTTAAAAAAAGTGTTTTACTTATCTGTTTTCTGCACTGGGATTTACTCTATTCCGCCTCCCTTGTCATCTACCTGCAGGCCTTTCCTCATCATCTTCTCATCCACATTAATGCTTCTCATAGAAAAGACCTGGGGACAAGAATTGCATCCGTAGCAAGTGCCACAGCCCTCCAATCAAATGCTTCTCATAGAGAAGCATTGCATCCAAAACTTCCCTATGATAGGCATCAGAGGACCTTTAACGTCCACATGCAATGTGTGAGGATATCAAACACATGAGCAGAATCAGCCACTTGATGTGTGTAGAGCCCTGAACTATAAACATTGTCATATCTGCAAATCTGCATTGTTTTACATTGTAGAACGGAAACGATAGATCCACTGCACCCATTTCAATGAGATGAAGTTGTCTGCGTGCCATCATGATCCTTTCAAGTACTAGCTGTATAAACTCTTTAAACCTCATGGTCACAAATTCTATTAAAGGATCACTATAGGGTCAGGACACAAACATGTAGTCCTGACCCTATAGTGAAAACCCACCCCTTAGCCCCCTCAGAATGGGTTAAAACTCACCTTATTTACAGCTCTCCACGGGTCTGCTGGCACTGGCCCCACCCCCTTGGTGACATCATCAAAATTAACGAAGTAACGATGGCAAGGGGTGGGGCCAAACACAGTTTTGGCCAATCAACACCTCCTCATAGAGATGCATTGAATTGAGTCCCCGCTGAATGGCAGGGTTGCTTACTGTGCAGCCCTGAGCCAGAAAGCACCTCCAGTGGCCATCTGAGGAGTGGCCACTTGGAGGTGTCCCTAAAGGCAATGTAAACACTGCCTTTTATCTGACAATGCCTGCATATAATGATTATACTCACCAGAACAACTACATTAAGCTGTAGTTGTTCTGGTGACTATAGTGTCCTTTTAATGTATAGTAAGATTTGTGCCATTGATTTGGATGATGGTACTTATTTTTCAGCTCTCGGTTTTGTTTAGTTTGAAAGCTTGAGCTAAGTGGTATGAATGATTTTAGGAAGAAGTGTGTTATAATTGTTTGTTATTTTTGTATTGCCATTCACATAAAATAAAATAATATAGATATATATTTATAGTTTAAACTGTTGAATCTATTTTGCTGTTTTTATTCCTTAAAACTTTAGTTTCAGCAATGTAGAAATGGGAATTGTAAATATCAAAAGAAAAAAGAAATCTGCTCTTACTAAAGGACAATTTGGATGCAGATTTGTGTAATTAGTATGCAGGTGCATGTGCCTTAGACATACCAGAATAATGTTGCTTTAACCACATCTTTCCAGCTTGTACTGTGCAGTAACTCCTAAAAGGGTTACTAAACCCTTTTTTTTTACTATTTTTCTTGTATTGTTAAATATATACTGCCCTATCAGGGCGCTACTCACCATGACCCTTCCCACCCCCCTGGTTTTGTAACCCCCAAAACTGTAAAAGAATAAAAACGCATCTGAAATACAGCGCCGGGGGAGGCTCTTAGCACCCTGTCTTAATGTCACTCCTTTCTTCTCCATGGTCCAATCGAGTACTTGATTGGTCTGTTCTCACCAGGAAGGGAGGAAGCAGTTGGTGGGTAGACAATGAAGAGAGGACTTTACATAGGACACGAGGTCATGCGTTTAGACTAGAAGAAAGAAGATTTCGTCTAAAGCAAAGGAAAGGTTTCTTTACTGTAAGAACAATCAGGATGTGGAATTCTCTGCCTGAAGAAGTGGTTTTATCAGAGTCCTGTCAGGGTACCTGTGGTCTCTACCTCCGAAAGAGGTAGAGACTTAGCTGTTCCTCCATCCAGACGGTCTGATGGCTCCCTTCCCCGCGGTCTATCCGGTCATGCTAGGCCGGCCGCGGGGGAGTGACTGCCTTTTACAGCATCTAGGCAGGAAGTAGTCATCAGGACACTCCCCCGGAACGACCTGTCAGTCAATTGCTGCAGGACCAATCAGGACGCCTCGGAGGCGTGGTTACTGCTCCGAACAGGGTATTTAACAGAGCTTCTTTCATTAGCTCATTGCCCTGTCGTGGTTCTAGCTTGTTCTAGTCACTCAGTGCTTGTGTATTCTATTATCCCTTTTGGTTTTGACCCGGCTTGTTTACCTTACTCTGCTTATCTCTGTTACCCTTGATTCGGCTTGTCTCTCGCTTACCTGTCTTCTGTTACCCTCGACCTCGGCTTGTCTTTGACCATTCTATACTGTACTACTTACGTTAGTCCGGCCATTCTAAGGTCCGGTATACGTATCTGGCTACTGTTTGTACTCTGCGTGTTGGATCCCTGTCCCGATCCTGACATTACGACAGGGCCAATGGATCCTGCAAGTACAAACAGTCAGCTGGCTGCTCCTGATCCTAGGTTTGAAGCCATGGATCACAGAATGGATCAGATGGCGCTGGCGCTACAGGCTCTATTAGCTTGTGCCAATAACCCACCAGAGGAGATACGTAATACCCCTGTTTCTCCTGTCGGTTCAGGTCTAGAGGTAGCCACAGTGGGTGCTTCTTCTCACATTACCCCCCCAGTACGCTATTGTGGGGCTCCTGAGAAGTGTCGTGGTTTTTTAAACCAAATTAGTATCCACTTTGAATTGCAACCTCGCTCTTATCCTACAGATAGGGCAAAAGTAGGATTTATTATCACCCTACTCATTGAGAAAGCTCTGAGATGGGCCAACCCACTATGGGAGAACGATAACCCATTAGTTTATAACTATAACGCATTTGTAGCTGCTTTTAGAAGAACATTTGGCCCTCCAGGTAGAAAGGTTAATGCAGCCAGATTACTGTTGCGCCTGAGACAGGAGAACCGAACACTGGTGGATTATGCACTAGAGTTCAGGTCTCTGGCGGCAGAAATCAAGTGGAATGAGCAGGCGTATATGGATGTATTTTTGAATGGCCTATCTGATGTAATCTTTGATGAGGTTGCTACCAGAGAACTCCCTGAGAATTTAGAGGATTTAATTTCGTTCATCTCTCGTATAGATGAACGTCTAAGAGAGAGACAGAACACTCGAGAGAGGAACCAGAGACCTTCTTTTAGGTTAGCTCCCGCTTTTCCAAGTCCTGACTCCACAATATCTTTGCTTACTGAACCTATGCAGAAAGGGTATACCCGCCTCTCTGAGGAGGAAAGACAGCACAGGAGAAGAGAGGGTTTGTGTATGTATTGTGGAGCCAAGGGTCATTTACTCTCGAACTGTTCTAACCGCCCGGGAAACGCTCGCACCTAAGTCTCTCTAGAGGACAGGCCTTGGGTGTTTCTATTTTGTCCTCTACTCCTAATTATAAAGATCACAGGCTTCTGCTACCAGTTTCCTTAGCTTGGGGGAAGGAAGTAGTAAGGGCTATGGCATTGATAGATTCCGGTGCTGCTGAGAATTTTATCGACCAAGCCTTTGCTAGTAAGAACAATTTCCCATCCCAGCTAAGGGAGACACCTTTGGCCGTTGAGGCCATAGATGGTAGACCACTACTAGACCCTGTTATCTTTCGTGAGACCATACCCATTGATTTAAATGTTGGTATCCTACACGTGGAGAATTTATCTCTAATGCTCATTTCGTCTCCTTCCGTTCCCATAGTTCTGGGGTACCCATGGTTGAAGAAACATAACCCTATTATCGATTGGGAGTTAGGAGAGATACTCTCGTGGGGCCAGGGCTGCCAGGATCGGTGTTTGTGCAAGGTTTCTCCATTAGCTAATATTAACATACCGGAGAATCCTACTCAGTCCACAGAAAGACAAATACCAGACCTTTACCTAGACTTAAGGGCAGTGTTTGACAAGAAGAATGCCGATTCTTTGCCTCCACACAGGTCATTTGACTGTAAGATTAAGCTTCTACCCGGCACTATGCCTCCGAGGGGCCATGTATATCCTTTGTCTGTTCAGGAAAACTCGGTTCTAGAGGAGTATATTCGGGAGAATTTAGAAAAGGGATTCATCAGGAGGTCTTCTTCTCCGGCCGGGGCTGGGTTCTTTTTCATTAAGAAGAAGGATGGCACGCTGAGACCTTGTATCGATTACCGAGGCTTGAATAAAATAACTGTCAGAAATGCCTATCCTATCCCACTGATTACCGAGTTATTTGATCGTCTTAAGGGCTCCAAAATCTTCACCAAGTTAGATCTCAGAGGGGCTTACAATTTGGTGAGAATCCAGCAAGGTCACGAGTGGATGACGGCATTCAATACCCGGTATGGCCATTACGAATACACTGTTATGCCATTTGGACTATGCAATGCTCCTGCAGTATTTCAAGATTTGATTAATGAGGTACTTAGGGAGTTTCAGCATGATTGTGTTATTGTTTACCTGGACGACATACTAATACACTCTAAGGAGATTGAGACTCACCATAGACAGGTCAGAAAGGTATTACACAAGCTGCTGCAACATGGTCTATATTGCAAATTGGAGAAGTGCAGTTTTGATCAGTCTCAGGTAGACTTTCTTGGATACGTGATTTCTGGGGAAGGTTTTAAAATGGATCCTGTAAAACTACAATCTATTTTAGACTGGCCCTTGCCCAAAGGACTCAAGGCTATCCAAAGGTTTATTGGTTTTTCCAACTACTATAGGCGCTTCATTAAAGGATACTCCTCTATCATTGCGCCTATTACCAATATGACCAAACAAGGGGCTGATACTAAGTTCTGGTCTAAGGAAGCTCTTGGTGCTTTCAAGACTCTCAAGGAACTTTTTGCCTCGGCTCCCATTCTAGTCCATCCTGATACGACTCTGCCTTTCTTGCTCGAGGTCGATGCCTCTGAGACAGCAGTTGGGGCTGTTCTGTCTCAAAGGTTAGGGGTGGATAAACCGTTACACCCTTGAGGTTTCTTCTCTAAGAAATTTTCTGGGCCTGAGAGCAGATATGACATCGGGGAAAGGGAACTGTTAGCAGTCATTAAAGCCTTAAAGGAGTGGAGACATTTGTTGGAGGGGACCCTACACCCTATTACGATTTTGACGGACCACAAAAACTTGTCCTATATTGGGGAGGCTAAGCGCTTATCCTCTAGACAAGCTCGTTGGTCCTTATTCCTGACTCACTTCAATTATGTACTGACTTACAGACCTGGTTCTAAAAACTCTAAAGCCGATGCATTATCTCGCCAATATGAACCTTCTACTGTACCTGAACCAGTTCTTTCTTCTATAGTTCCGAAATGCAATATCATTGCTAATACGAATCTCAGGATTCATTCTCCATTACTGGCCGAGATCATTAAGTTGCAACATCTAGCACCTAAACAGACTCCTGCGGGCCGTCATTTCGTTCCTCCTGCTCTTCAACTGGAACTTTTACAGTGTTTACATAATAGCAAGATGGCGGGACATCCTGGTATTCGCAAAACTTACGCGTTGATCTCTAAGGAGTTCTGGTGGCCTGCTTTACGGAGGGATATTGAGGAGTTCATCGCTGCATGTGAAGTTTGTACTAAAACCAAACAACCCCATACGCTTCCATGTGGATTCCTGCACCCCTTGGAGGTTCCAGAAAAACCATGGTCCTGTTTGGCCATGGACTTTATTGTCGATCTACCTATCTCTAAAAAACAGACTGTTATCCTCACCGTGGTTGACAGGTTTACTAAGAT
This sequence comes from Pelobates fuscus, assembly GCF_036172605.1. Taxonomy (NCBI): domain Eukaryota; kingdom Metazoa; phylum Chordata; class Amphibia; order Anura; family Pelobatidae; genus Pelobates; species Pelobates fuscus. Next base: position 198,457,389 of record NC_086322.1, on the reverse strand, counting down.
GGCACACTTCATTCCCCTGCCTAAACTCCCGTCTTCTCCCGAATTGGCAGAGATATTCGCTAAGGAGATTTTTCGCCTACATGGGATACCCTCTCAAATTGTATCGGACAGAGGCTCCCAATTTGTTTCCCGCTTTTGGAGGTCCTTCTGCTCTCAACTTGGTATTAAATTAAACTTTTCTTCTGCCTATCATCCTCAGTCTAACGGAGCTGCTGAACGTACCAACCAGAAAATTGAACAATATTTACGATGCTTTGTTTCTGAACACCAGGATGATTGGGTCGGTTTGATTCCTTGGGCGGAGTTTGCACACAACAATCTCGTTTGCGATTCTACTCATTCAAGCCCCTTCTTCATGAATTATGGTTTTCATCCGTCTATTCTTCCTTCGGATTCTCCTTCCCAGGGGGTGCCGTCGGTTGATGTTCATGTTGCCAATTTGAGGAAGTTGTGGGATCAAACTCGACAAATCCTTGTGGACAACTCTATGTTGGTCAAGAAACACGCTGATAAACGTAGAAGGGCGGCTCCGGTCTTTGTTCCAGGTGATAGGGTATGGCTGAGCACAAGGAACATCAGTTTAAAAGTGCCCTCCATGAAGTTCGCTCCTCGTTATATTGGACCCTACAGGGTGCTGACCCGTATCAATCCAGTTGCGTATCCAGTTGCGTATCCAGTTGCGTATCGTTTAGCTCTTCCTAATACCTTACGCATCCCGAACTCGTTTCACGTTTCATTGCTGAAACCACTCATATGTAACAGATTTTCCTCCACAATAGCCCCTCCTCGCTCCGTTCAGGTGGAGGGTCAGGAGGAGTATGAGGTTAACTCTATTATTGATTCTCGAATCTCCCGGGGGAGAGTACAATATCTGGTTGATTGGAAGGGATATGGTCCTGAGGAGAGGAGTTGGGTACCTCAGGAGGATGTTCATGCTCCCCGTCTCCGCAGGGCGTATCACTCTCGCTTCCCATCTCGTCCCGGTTCATTCCGCCCGGAGGGCGTATCTGAGAGGGGGGGTACTGTCAGGGTACCTGTGGTCTCTACCTCCGAAAGAGGTAGAGACTTAGCTGTTCCTCCATCCAGACGGTCTGATGGCTCCCTTCCCCGCGGTCTATCCGGTCATGCTAGGCCGGCCGCGAGGGAGTGACTGCCTTTTACATCATCTAGGCAGGAAGTAGTCATCAGGACACTCCCCCGGAACGACCTGTCAGTCAATTGCTGCAGGACCAATCAGGACGCCTCGGAGGCGTGGTTACTGCTCCGAACAGGGTATTTAACAGAGCTTCTTTCATTAGCTCATTGCCCTGTCGTGGTTCTAGCTTGTTCTAGTCACTCAGTGCTTGTGTATTCTATTATCCCTTTTGGTTTTGACCCGGCTTGTTTACCTTACTCTGCTTATCTCTGTTACCCTTGATTCGGCTTGTCTCTCGCTTACCTGTCTTCTGTTACCCTCGACCTCGGCTTGTCTTTGACCATTCTATACTGTACTACTTACGTTAGTCCGGCCATTCTAAGGTCCGGTATACGTATCTGGCTACTGTTTGTACTCTGCGTGTTGGATCCCTGCCCCGATCCTGACAAGTCCATACAGATGTTCAAACAGCTACTAGATGCATACTTGCAAAAACAGAATATTCAAGGATATAATCTTTCAATGTAGGGTAATAACTGCTTGATCCAAGGATAAATCTGACTGCCATTCTGGGGTCAAGAAGGAATTTTTTTCCTAGCGTGTTGCAAAATTGGAAGTGCTTCAAACTGTTTTTTTTTGCCTTCTTTTGGATCAACAGCAAAAAACATATGTGAGGAAGGTTGAACTTGATGGACGCAAGTCTCTTTTCAGCTATGTAACTATGTAAGAGGGAGGGAATTATAAAAAAAATATTTTTTTTAAAAAAGGAACGGAAAGGAAGGAAATGTATGAAGGCATGGACATTGCGGAGGATTTTATAAAGAAAGGAAGGAGGGGACATTGAAGCTTCCCCTTGCAGGCCCACTCCCTGCACTGCTTTGAAGGGTAGAAGCTGATGTCTGTTGTCAGCACACAATTGGTATTAGATAGCCCAGTACCACTCTGCATAGGCCACGTGTGCCAGGGATGTAACTTACCCCTGGTACAAAAGTGCAAATATCTCTGCATGTACAATATTTTTAGCAGAAATACTGCTCATACACTTTCCTACCACCATGACCACTTCTAAAAGCAGAAGTTGTCGTGGTAGTTGGAGTATCCCTTTAACACTTCCAGAATTAAACTTCTTGCATGAGATGAGAGTTAAAGTGCAACTACAAATAATTGGTCGCAGTTATCGATATATTTAAAAAAGGAAAAATCTTGTGTCACATGTTCTACATTTATTAATGTTCCCATTTGTTTCATTATTTTTTTCTAATGAATAAAACTACTAGTGCTAAACTACACATCCTTTAATTTCCTGCCTGACCAATTCCTGGTATGGGAAAAGTTCAATGCAGAAGGATTTTCAGCAACAGTAGTAACCTAAAAGCTGACCATCAACTTTTTATTACTATTTGTATTTTGTTCTACATTTTGAATACTTATATAATTGAATATAATTATATAGTCAGAATTTGTTACCAACTCACCATTCCGTTAGCTAAAATCCCTGAATAAACCTCATGAGCTCATAAGATTCTAATTTACCTCTCATAGGCCAACTAAAGACCCCAATTCACCCACACAATTAATCCTTAGTTTACTCCCCGATTAAACTCTGCAGTTCATTGCTCATCGGTGCTGATTTCACTGCTCACCCCACCAGTTACGGCTTCCCGATAGGCCCACTTAAATTAGCTGTAGATACAAGATGTTGTATAGTGTTGCATCGTTACCCCCTCAGCTACCCACATAAAATAAAGACGCTCTTGCTTGTTCCTTACAGTGAAAGGGAGCTGAAAAGTTTCTCATTCATTCACTCTGCCTTTTGTGTTCCTTTCCTTTGCATGGTTTCAATGAATGTTCAGTTAATAAATAATCTATCCAGAATTCTTCACTGCTCTGTAAGGAAGTAGACAAATTGAGGGAAATAGATCTGCTGGATTACACTGCTAGAATATGTCATTTGATGTATCTCTTTGTTTCTGTACCTTTTATGGAGATTAGTTTTAGTACAGTTAAATCTACTCATTACGGTTGCATGGAAATGTGTGGTTTTGCCAAATTACAATGCTTTAATCAAATCCTGTTGATACTGCATCTGCCCATTTGAAGAATGGGTCAGCAAGGCACCTTTACCTGTCACCTGCCTTAGTAAACTGAATTATTCACTAACATATATATATATATATATATATATGACAATATATTTCTATTTAAAAACTTCTAATTTTAAGTGAACTCTTACTCATAAAAGATTACGAAAGAAAGGACTGCAGCTGTTACATTTCGGTTCTTGGAAAAGTGGAGGCTTTAACACAGGGGTGCCCAAAAGGTAGATCCCCAGAGGTTGTAGAATTCCAACTCCCATGATGCTTTGCTTGTCTTTACATGCCTTTAGTATGACAAGGCATCATGGTTGCAGTCGTAAAACATCTGGGGATCTACTTTTTGGGCACACCTGCTTTAACACATTGGCAAATTGGCAAATGTAGAACTACAGACCCAAACTGTCGTAAAACCATGTAGCTTTGCCACGATCTAGTCTATCCCTTTGCTACCCCTACCTTTAATGCATGCATAATAATCACTATCATAATACAAAGGGTTTTCTAGCAGGAATTCAGCTAAAGTAATGTTTTCTCCCCAATCAATTATACCCGTTTAAAGAAGTTAATTATTTTATACATTGCTGACTTTTTTTCCACCTTCTGTTTTGTTCCAAAATAATCCTTCTTTCTGCCTCTTTTTATTCCTCTTTTGGATGATAAATGAGTATAATTACGGGAAAAAAAGATGCATTTGCAATTTTTGAAGTATTTTTTTTCATTCCTTAAACACAAAGGAAGAACGTGAAAGCTGCTTATCTTTCATAGGAAACCCCACCACTCTGGCAGAAATTTGTCAGAAAGAAAAAACACACTTTTATACCTCTTTTCTCGACACATTGGAAAATACATTGACAGAAGAGACCCAGTAAGGAATATATTGGTGCAAGTAAGAGAATAAATAGGTGCAAACAGAAAAAGCAACAGAAAAAAAACAAAACTAAAAAGTGTATTTGTAAATTTATTTTGAATTAAGCTTTTTTTGCCCTAAGTTTTACAGTTTAGTTTTTGATTCACCAAAATTCACTGTTTAGTGAGTAAACCATAACTAGCATTTAATTTAGTTCACAAAACAAATATGAAAACATACATAAGACGGATCATGAAAAGAAATGTTTAATAAACAGTGATGGTTATGCAATGTCAGGTTTGTGAGGTTTTTGCCACTGTTTTATACATTCAAGACTTCCCAGCATGTTACGTGAATACATTATATCCATTCAATCATGTATATTCTAAACATGTAACATTATTTCTTCATAGACATTCCAATCATGCTTCCATACTTTAGTAGGAAATAAGAGATCTGAAAAATGTATTTTTTTCTCAAAGTGTTACTGTAACCCTATTGAGAGGGATACCTTCCCCCACAGTGCCCAGTAGGGTATATTACACTGGAAATGTCTCCCCTCTAAATAGGTTTATAGTAACCCTTTAAGAAAAAATAATAATTTGTTTCAATATCCTACTTTCTACTAGAGCGGGCTTCCCCAAACTCCGGCCCTCCAGATCTTGCTGAACTACAAATCCCATGATTCTATTAATGAAATAGGCTGAGAATCATTGGAGTTGTTGTTCAGCAACATCTGGAGGGCTGGAGTTTGGGGAAGCCTGTACTAGAGTATGGAAGCATGATTGGAATGTCTAGGAAAAAATAAAGTAACATTTTTAAAATATACATAATTGAATGGATATAATGTATTCACATAGCATGCTGGAAAGTCTTACATTTTAAAAACACATAGACCTCTATAGATCTTTTGCGGATTCGATGTTAGCAGTGATGTTGGCTGCTGGCACTTCAGGAGAGGACCTGCCGGAAGCAGATAACAACACCTGAGAGGGACAGGTTCAGGTAAGTTAAACTCACCTTTGCCTACTCCTTCAGCCACTGTCCCCCAGTGACTTACCGTTAAGGGTCTTTGCATATTATGCAAAGTCCCCACACAGTGACAGGTAACCAGCTTTGCAGCTGCTAGAATGCAATGTCCCCTGCCCTGGATTAAGAGCGAAAGGAGACACGATTGATTTAAGTCCAGTAAATAAGGTACTTATTAATTGTGGGGTACTTATGACAATGCTTCAGTTGTCAGAGCAGACTTTCTCAAGGCTAACATACCAATAACAGAATGCTTGTATACTTAATAAAATGCTTAATTATCAGCATTCAACAACTCATAAATTGCTATGGAGTCCCTGCCAAATGCCACACTTGTGAAAACCTGTAAGGGGCGCAGAATAAAATAGGATAACAGCCATGCATGATGCCAAATGAATGCGTCCAATTGTAATCAAAATTGTAATCAAAATGAGAATGTACATGTGCTGCATTTTAATTTAAGTGATATAATAGTTGGTGCACCGATAAGTGTTTGTTAGCTTGCATCATCTATTTATAACTAATTTAATAAATGATATTGAACAAGAACTAGGAATTGTATTACGTTATGGTAAGAGTTTTTTTTTTGTTTTTTTTTGTTTTTTTTAAATAAGCACAAAAGGGAAGAAACATGCACAATGACGCCAGCCAGGGCTGGAGCGATTATAGGATCACACCTCCCGAGTGTACCTATTAAGGAGGGACAGTCCCTATTGTGGGCCCAAATCATTCTCTCCCTCTCTTCTATCGTAATGTCCCTCTTTTTTATCCTAATTTTCTAGGAGCTCCATATTGTTGGTGTGTCTGAGTGTATAACAGAGCTCCACAGCAATAATGCTCTTTAAACTACAATAAATGTGTTTAGAAATCTGTTTTTATAAATAAAATATATTGTTGGTGTTTCCGAGTGTATAACAGAGCGCCACAGCTTTAAAACTCACAGGAAGGTGAGACAATCTCACTGGTCTGCTC